>NC_092817.1:215079860-215385719 GCF_023375885.2 Dermacentor andersoni
AGTCTGAAGCAGCGGCACTCCACACACTGTTCAACGCCCAGCCTCGTGTGAGTCACTTGACACTCGTCACGGACACTTGCTGACATTGCCTTCAGGCGGGAACAGGCCTTTCTGTTAGATTCGCGTTTCACGTCCAGGCTTTCGTTACTAGGCTTCTGCGTGCGTAAGGCGACGCGAAATGTTTGAATGCACTTTGCTCATCGACAAAAGGCACCCTTACTTTGCAAAGCGATTTGGAAATGTGTATGCACCCTACATCGACGTCAATGCCGACGCCCACCACTTCTGCGTTTTCGAGCTCGTGAGCAGTGTGTCGACGTGAAAGCAAGGCCAAACAGGCATCCGGCTTTGCCAGAAGGCGTACACACAACTTAAAGAATCGCTACATATGACACACCCTCCAATATGCATTATCCGTGTCGGCACCATATGCAGTCGGCGCTGTGTTACCACGACTCTTCGAAACCGACAGTCCAAATGAGGCGACATGTCGTGCTGTTTCGTGGATGCAGCACAGTTCGTTCGAAGCTTCTGTAGCTTCGTAACGACAACGTTATTCGTACTCGCCGATATTACACAGTGATCCAGTACTACAGTACACACCACACCGCCACAAGTAAACACAACGGTCCTCCCACTGCGCGCACGCGTGTGTAGGCGCCCACAGCCATTTTCGATTTTAAAACGCAGCATAAAATAAATGCTTTATTTATTTAGGCGTAGTGCATTTACCAAAAAAACGATAACGTTAGCATTTCATGTATTTTTTATTAAGCTTTCTTTTTGTGACGTCATCATGCGTGGCAGCAGCGGACTCCACTTGGGGTCGTCTGCTGCCACGCGCGTGCACCCAGCGCCGGCCGTTTGGGTTTGGACCCCTATTGGCCTCGAGCTCCACCACTGGAAAAGCTGGCGCCACCGTCGGCGTGACGTGCTAGGAGGGATCACGTGGACATAGCGGCCGCGTCGGCTGCTTCGGGAGCGCCGAAGCGAGCTGAAAACGAGTTTAAATTCCCTCGTACGCTGCGATCCTCATTTAGTGGCGAAATTATCCCACTTCGAGTGTCTCCTTTACAACGCTTGAAAGCACTACAATAGGTAATGACTGCCTTTGAAAGCGCGCAACATGGTAGGCTACTGCTCGGAGCCACAGGGCCGGACGCACGTAACGGAAGTCGGTGTCAGCCTTATTCACACGTAGCTGCAGGACAAGAAGCTGCGTGAAGCTTGGCTCGCGAAACATAAAACCGGCAAGCAGTCATCGGCTACAACTCGGGTGTGCAGCAAGTACAGACGCGAGGAAGATTTCTGCTACGGCGCCCGGTCTGCGATGTTCGGAAAACGCGCACTGAGACGCTCGCCCGAGTCCGCTGCCCGACTAATGTCATGACGGTTTTGTCTATGAACTTGTCGATGCTATAGATACTGGCAAGTTCAGTGGAGTGGAGAGGCAGCGGTAAGAAGCACATTTAAAAAAAAGCATGGCATATGGTCATGTTTGTGTTAGGAATTAATATGCTGGATTACAAAAAAGGAGCAGCGGCAAATTGAACGCTGAGAACACCGATAAACGTACATTGCGACGCAACTCGAGAAATATTATTGAAAGGTCACAGAATTTAGAAGAAAAAAAAGATTGAATCGTCGCGACGGCACATCACAGTCCCCGTAGGCGTCGAAGTCTCTACAATGAAATTATTTTTGAACATCTCTGATGGTGCCCACGCAACAATGGTTGCTTGTATACTGTCAAATGCTCATATTCTGCAGCCTAAAGCTCATGGCGCGGTGCGAAAACGCGCTCGCGGGGAAAGCGAAACAGTGCGCGGACAAGCATGCAGACGCGCAGTCGGTTGCTGCGAATCTGCTCGATCGCTGCATTGAGGCTTCGTTCTGTTACGCTCCATTTAGTTATACAAACACTATAAGAACATATTTCACATAGTTTGCTCTCAGCGTTTACCTACCTTTCACGCAAGAAGCCGGTTCGGGAGACTCCATCGCGGCGACCGCGCGCAGTGGCGTTCACTGTACGTATTCGGTAAAGAGATAGCGTCTGTAAACGATTGTGTGCTTTCAGTTTGCCCAAGATTATTATTTGGACAGTAAAAAACTTCTCTCGTTTCGAAAGTACTTACAGAAATGTCCGGGAGAGCTCGCGCGTGGTGTTTTCAGTAAGCGCTGACAGCAAAACCTATGAGGAGCACGCCACGTGATCCCTCATACTACGCCAGCGAGGCGCTTCCGATAGATGGCGACTCCGTAACTCCTCGCCGCCAATACGCCGACGAGGACTGAGTGAGAAGCCTTTGCGTCGCTATTTCGGACCGTACAAGATCATCCGTCGTATTGGCGCACTGGACTATGAGGGCGTGCCAGACGGCTGGATGGATGGATGGATGATTGAGGCTCAACCCTTTGAATCGGGCGGCGGCGGCGCGCGCCACCTAGCCCTTAATGGTTCTATATGCATGCATACCTATGTATTTACTCCTTTACTTTTGCGTTGATATTATCCACCAATCAGATAGTCTCCGTTTAGTTATTTCTACCTGTTCAAAGTCTATTCTACTTTCACTGTCTTTAAAACCCAAAGCTTTGAATAGTTCCCCGTTAGATTCAACTGCAGGGTGAAGTTGTTTACAAGCAAGTATCAGGTGTTCAGCCGTTTCCTCCTCCTCTCCACACGCCTCGCACACCAAATCTATCTCCTGGTATCTGGCTCGGTACGTTTTAGTCCGCAGTACACCTGTCCTGGCTTCAAACAACAATGAGCTTCCCTTAGAGTTATCGCAAATATTTTCTTTGGCTATTTCTTGCTTAAACGTCCTGTATGTCTCCAATGCCGATTTGGTTTGCATCTCTGTACTCCACATACCCCTCTCTGTCCCCTTAACCTTTTTCTTGACAGATGATTCCTTACTTGTCCCCCCGCTACTGCCCAAGTATTTGCTTGTCAATTTTCTAGTTCGCTTCCTCCACCTCGTGTCAACATTCCTCGTGCATAAGTAACTTAAAACCTTTCTAGCCCACCGAATTTCCCCCATTTTTCTCAATCGCTCCTCAAATGCTATCTTGCTACTAGCCTCTCTGCCCTCGAAAGAAGACCATCCCAGATCCCCCTGCACTCCAAGATTTGGTGTCTTGCCATGTGCTCCCGGAGCGAGCCTACCCACACCACGTTGCCTAATTTCCAACTGTTGCCGGGTCTCTGCTCTAATACATAGAACTGTATTGGCAAAAGTCAGGCCTGGTACCATTACCCCCTTCCATATCCCTTGTACTACCTCGTACCTATTGTAGTTCCACAGTGCCCTACTCTTCATAATCGCTGCATTTCTGTTACCTTTAGTCGTTAGATATTTTTCGTACTCTGTCAGATACTCAATGCCATTATTTATCCACACCCCAAGGTACTTGTATTTATCGACTATCTCCAGCGTGGCCTCCTGTATCTTATGCTCGCCGCAAATGTTATCATTAAAAATCATGACTGCTGATTTTTCTTTGCTAAACTTCAAGCCTAATCTGTCTCCTTCTGTACCACATTTGTCCATTAATTCCTGCAGATCTTCTGCATTGTCAGCCATTAATACAATAGGTAGTGACTACAGTGACGGGGCCCGGCACTTTAACATCTGTACTACAGTGACGGGGCCCGGTACTTTAACGTATGCACTACAGTGACGGGGCCCGGTACTTTAACGTACGCACTACAGTGACGGGGCCCGGCACTTTAACATCTGTACTAGAATGACTGGGCCCGGTACTTTAACATACACACTAATGTGACGGGGCCCGGTGCTTTAACCTGCAGTGACGGGGCCCGTCTCCTTAACCACAGACGGGACCGGCACTTTAACGTCAACACTGTAGCGACGTCAATGGCCGCACTTCTTTCAAACAACATTCTATGCAAACAACTTCGAGCACTTCAAGGCGGCGTTAGGTTGCCTCTGTGATCCACCACGGCCGCCGCGAACCGGTCGGACGAACCGTATTGGGCGACGTCGACGAACGCGACCGATCGTGGATCGTCGGCGACGGATCCGAGAAGTGCGGCCGCCCGGCGTCTGCCTACGTTGCGTTGCGGGTGCACGTTGTGCGGGAACGGCGAGACCGTGACGGCCTCCCGCGACCACGCGTCGAGCACGCACCACCTTTCCCTCACGGGTTAAAGTCCAGCGCCTCCAGGATCCGCCTCCCCGCAGGCGAGGAAGCGAGCCTGACAACCTGGACTAACTTCTGTGACCCAACCTCATCGAAGGTGTTGTGGACCCCCAGCTGCATGAGCTTCTCGGTGCTGGCGCCTATGGGGATGCCGAGCACTTCACGGACCGCGATATTTTATTTCAGTACTGTCCACAACACCACGTGAATTTCACGATGTCAGCAACTTCCGTGCAGTAACGGAATACATTGATTGCACACATACGGATCGAACGACCGCAATCGGTACTTCTCCACGAATGTACAGGCAAGTTGTAGCTCATTCCTGCCTTTGGACGGTACTAAAAATAAACTTCAGCGTATTTAGCGAAGGAAAATTACTGAGTGTAAGTGTGGAAATATAATAATGCTATTTATTGAAATATGAAAAACATGGATGCAGTACTTTGGACTTCATAGCAGTGAATAGCTTTTAATAATGCTCTTTAGAATGATGTGAAAAACATGAATGCAGTACTGTGACCTCATGACAGTGAACAGCTTTTACTCGGGCATTCTCTTCTGCACTAATCACAGACAAAAACTGTTTACTTAGCGTTCTAGTTGTAGCATGGTACTTCGCAATAGGTAATAAATATGCAGTATAGAAAAATACAATCAGAATCACAACAAATATACAGGTGTGCACTGCATAAGATTCTTGTAGAAACATCTAAAAGCATATAACGACTCGTGACACAAAAAGAATAGCTGGCAAAACATAAAACAGACCAGGTTCTAATGAAAAAAAAAACAAAACAGATCACGTTAGATGAGGCTTCTACACCCCTGAGCAATGACTGTATAAAAAATGTTATCACAGGCATCTAGTAAAAGGCACCCTCTGCATTAGTGAATACTCTTGTATAGAAGTGTGGTGGAGAAAAACAGGCTAGTTGTGGTGCTCGCAGAACCGAAAATAGCATTAGTTCCATGGAGCCCAGCTTGAAAACCCATTCACGATACATATGACAAAAATATGAAGATATACGAGGTCTGTTAGAAAAGTATCAGACCTTTTTTTTTTCGAACACCTGATAGATATGAAACAAGTGCGCTTGCATCAGCTGACCTTAAACCTTCGTGCGCATGTGCGAATTTTTTCCCACCTGCCGGTAGCGTCAGCCGCTGGGACGCAGTGTTTGAGTGAGGTAGCGTGCAGTGCTCTCGGCGTTTTTTTTATTACAACGAAAATCGCGGAGCGACCAATTTGATGCAGCGCTACTGCATCAAATTTTGCCAGAAACTGGGTGACAGCCAAGTGGAAACCATTTGGAAGATTCAAACGGCTTTCGGTGACGATGCTATGAGCAGCACACAGATTAAGGAGTGGTACAACTGCTTTAAACGCTGCCGGACATCGGTGGAAAGCGAGCCGCGCTCCGGTCAGCCATCAACATGACCAGGTCATTGCCGAAGTGAACGCTATGGTGATGCGGGACCACCGTGTGAATATCTGAGAAATTGCGCAAGAGGTGGGCATCAGCACTTTTCCTGCACATTCCATATGACCGAAGATTTGGCCATGAAGAGAGTTGCGGCGAAATTCGTGCCGAAGCTGCTCACGGTGGAGCAAAAGCAACTTCGTGTTGAAGTCTCACAGGACGTGCTGGATTCCACAAACAGTGCCCCCGACTTCATGAACACCATAATCACTGGTGACGAAATTTGGGTGTACGGGCACGACCCGAAAACCAAATCACAAATGTCACAGTGGAAGGAAGCATTCCATGTCACCAAGACCAAAGAAGGCCCGCCAAGTGCACAGCAACGTCAAGTGATGCGACTGCTTTCGCTGACTCCCGCGGTGTGGTACACCATGAGTATGCACACAGGGTCAAACAATCACCAAAGAGTACTACAGGGATGTCCTCTGTCACCTACGTGATGCTGTGTGGCGCAAAAGACCGGAGTTGCGGTCAACAGGAAATTGGCGCATCCACCACGACAATGCTCCTGCACATTCCTCGCACTTGATTCAGACTTTTTTGGCAAAAAACCGGACTCCTGTAGTTCAACAGGCTCTTTACTCTCCTAATATGGCCCCCTGCGACTTCTGGCTGTTTCCCAAAATCAAGAGGTCATTGAAAGGAGCGCGATTTCAGACAAGAGAGGACATTATGGCTGCAACGACAGCTGAGCTAAATTCCGAAAGAGGCCTTCTCGGAATGTTTCCAACAATGGCAGCACCGCTCGGAGAAGTGTGTGCAGTCCCAAGGAGACTACTTTGAGGGTGATTAGGTTTCCAATCCTCCAGTTATGCCAGCTTTTTTCTTCAGCCAAAGGTCGGATACTTTTCTAACAGACCTCGTATATGGACATGTTGAGATAAGAACGGTAATCGACGCCCTATGACCATGATCGTATATGACAAAAGGTGGAGAATACCATTTAAACGGTTTCGCTAAGTTCCATGTTTGGGGACCTCCTGCATGCACGATAAATTTTTGTTGTGCGTGACCATTTCCTCGGTGATCACTGATCAAATCTCGATACATCTTGAGTGAAGGTTGGGCTGAAAAGTGGCTTCTTTGTAGCGCATAGCACCTGGAGCAACGTTTAGGATTTTTTTCCCAGAATAAGAAACAAAAGAAATGTTACTTAGTGTTTTAAACAGTACAAGCTGTTAGGCTTGCATGAAAAAATACTCACGCATGACAAAAATAAATTGTGCATGCAGGAGGGCCCAAAACTTGGAACTTTGCGAAATCGCAAAAATAGCATTCTCCACCTCTTGTCATACAAGTCTTTTTCCCAAGAAAACTAGAGCGTTTCATGCAGAACTAAAGGTTATTCCTTTGTGTCAACATACTTGCCTGTCACATACAAACATTTCATTGAAAACAATAAATGGTCATGAGACCTTGATTACCGTAATCTGAACATGCCCATATTAGTTAGAGAAAACTGCACATTTTCAAAAAATTTCACACATAGCAATTCCGACAAAACCACACCTTACTTTTTGGCTTAGATGTGACAGACGCACAATTAAAGTGCAGCCACTCCAGGCACCCACCACACACAATGGCGTTATCATGCACCCTTTGTTGACATGCACTACATGTCCACAAACTAAGATTACGCTTCTGAGTAATTGTTGCAGTGAGTGCGGCCCACCCATCATCAGTGAAATAGTTCTGGATTTCACGTATCTCAACTCTGTCGTCCAGAACTGCTGAAGGAACTTTCTCAGGGGCGACTTCAATTTCTTCTTCACCAATCTTGTGTCCCCTGATAGCCTTTTCTGCTGCGCCTACTTCAACAAACCACTGAAGCATCATTACGGCACGTTCAAGGGGGGCTTTCATTACAAATGGTGTTGGTCGTAGACACCTTCTCTTCTTTGGTAGGCCAACAACTGTCTGACCTCTCCCTTTCGGTCGACCACGATGTTTTATTGTTGTGGGCAGGATAACATCTTCAATCGACATGGCGTCTTGAGATGGCTGCTGCTGGTGTCCGCCTGTAGGAAAATGGGTACATGTACAACGGTGTGGAACCCTTAACGAGGAGATGAGGATACATGCAAACAGCTTACCCGCAGGTGAAGCAGCTGCAGCAGACGCGCTGTCTTCAGATGGCTGCTGTTGGTGTCCGCCTGAAGGAAAATAGGTACATGTACAACTGCGTCGAACCGCTAACGAGGAGATGAGGATACATGCAAACAGCTTACCCGAAGCTGAAGCAGCTGCAGCAGACGTGCTGTCTTCAGATGGCTGCTGTAGGTGTCCGCCTGAAGGAAAATGGGTACATGTACAACTGTGTCGAACCGCTAACGAGGAGATGAGGATACATGCAAATGGCTCACCTGCAGGTGAAGGAGCAGCAGCAGATGTGCCATGTTGGCTGTATGTAGCTGGAGCTGACATTGATGCGTCTTCTTGATCTGGGCATTCGACGATGACAACTCCTGACCCATTTTCTACAGCAGTGGTGAACTGCTTTACCGCTGTCATTAAAGCTTCAAACCTAGACATTGGCTGCTCAGCAATGCGTGATGCCAATTTCTGTAATGCTTCGCTGCTTTTTCTGTATTTTTGTATCTCAGACAATATTTTTGGCCTTGCATTGCTGTGCAAGTCAAAGATAGCTGCAGTCCCAGGTGCATATTCTGGTGATGTTGCAACTCTGCAGGTCTTGGCATAGTATGCCTTTGTCCAGCGTTCAGCAATACCAGACAATTGAAATGCTGGTAGGCCTCCCAATCTCCGCGCATGGAACATATGTTTGCAGGGCATTCCAAGAGCTCTGTATGTGGGACATGTGCACTGGTCAGTAGTTGATGTCACTGATGGAGCAACTTGGTTCATGCTCTCAGATGCTCTCAGTTGTTCACGCACCCTCTTAAAGCAATATGGTGTGAGGAGCTGTGCAAACTTGCTCTCGTCTTCTGTTAAGTTCAATATTGCAGGTGTTTTCAACAAAGACTCCACAGCACGGTGGTCCCTTTCAATACGAAAGCTTGTTAACAGTGCCATCAGATCACTGAAAAGTCGTGGCAGGCTTTCATACTTTGAAATAATTTGCATTACTTTCTGGTTAATACATTCAACCCTGTTGTTTGTCCTATTGCCTAAGGTCAGTGACCCTTGCATTCCTGACACCCATTCCTGTCTTATTGGGTGCCAATTCTTCATGAAGTATGCCATCACCAGAGGACACTCCATATCTTGAATGCTCTGCAGCAGTTGCGAGTACTGTTCGTTTGTCCTAGCATAACACATTGACTGCAGCTTTTCCAGGATTGCAATTCTAAGAGCTGGTGTGATGGACATTTTCTGCGGTGTGATTTCCCTCTTAAAGGTACGCAGGACGTGAAACAGGCAAATGTAGAAATTTGCATTGGGAAATATTTCTCCAAGTATTTTTTTCTCTGTAAAATCCTTGTCTGTCATCACTGCAGACGTTCTGAGCATGTGCTCACTTCCAGAGAGTACAACAAATCGATGAAAGAGTGAGCGAACTGTGTCCTCATCTTCTGACACACACAGGAAGAATCCGGCAACTTCTGTGTACCCATTCGAATCCTCTACACAGATAAAGTACAGTGGCAGCCTCCTGTCATTAGTCTTATGAATAGCATCCACGAATACTATCTCAGGGTAGTTTTGAAATGCACTTCTCATGTCTTCATCTTGATAAAACAGCCCAACGAGCTGGTTGTCTTCCTCTCTGGCCAAGATATCAAGGGTCCCTCCAGCTTGCCTGGCAATAGATGCTATGGACTGCAGTGTTCCACTAGCATAGATTTCTTTCATTGCTGCTGCTGCCTGCACATTACGAAGATCTCGAAGCAGCACAACCTATCCATTGCTCCGCAGGTTAGTCTGGATAAGCTTTTTATTCCCTCCTAGCGAGAGGATCTTCTCAGTATCGTTGAGTTGTTGCCCAGTTAGCTTACGCTGTCGTGGCAGTTGTTCATAACACCCCTGTAACGAAAGCAGCGCAGATTGAAGCCACTCATTTACTTCATAATTGGTCGCGACTTCGCAGGAGGTGCTTAAAAATTGTTCCATGTTTGTTTGTTACACGCCCTAGTAATACAAGAATGTACAATAGCCCGCTACTAACCTTGCTAACAATGTGGCTATGCGCTGTCTCGATTGCCTTAACTTGAAGGGCATGGCCGTCTCGGGATGTCAGGAACTTTATTCTGGCTGTGCAGCCGATCTTCGTCGTCCTGTAATAACGAAGGCCGTGAATCAGAAAGTTTAAATTATGGGGTTTTACATGCGAAAACCATTTTCTGATTATGAGGCACGCCGTAGTGGAGGATTCCGGAAATTTCGACCATCTGGGGTTCTTTAAAGTGCACCTAAATCTAAGTACACAGGTGTTTTCGCATTTTGCCTCCATAAAAATGCGGCCGCCGAGGCCGGGATTCGATCCGGCGACCTCGCACTCAGCAGCCCAACACCATAGCCACTGAGCAACCACGGCGGGTGAATCAGAAAAAGTCACGCGTTAAGGAAGTAGTTTAAGTTTACAGTTGATTTGGCAAGAAACTCACTTTTGATTTGGTCGTTCACCTGTTGATATTGAAGTAAACTTCCGACCCCCATTAGTGCAAACGTACTCGATCTCAGCAAACTTCAGAATCGGATCCACGTCTCTTCTCAATCCTTTCTTCTTCGCTGCTGCAATAGTTCTCGATGAATTTACCCAAAACTGGACATAATTGTCGTCTTCGTACTGACGGATGGCAGCCTGCAGGTCTTCGTAAGATGAAAACGTCGCTCCCACGTCGAACGGGCCATTCGGTAAAACAGCGAGGTTTTGCATCACTTAACGACGGGTGCACTATACGTGGCCCGTAATACGGCCGTGGCAACTGCCACAGAGTGGGTGGAAAGGTGGAGGAACAAAAAAAAAAGAACGAAAGAAAAAACGACTGACTAACGACACATGTGATGTGAACAGATTGCTCTTGTGACTGGCGAAACACGTGTAAGGATGAAGTGTCCGTTGTGACTGGCGAAGCACGTGCTCGGAAGAGACCCGTCACTATTGGGGGCGAGCTCCACCAATGGAAGAGCTGACGCTGCCGTCGGCGTGACGTGGTATGAAGCCTCCCGTGGACACAGTGGCCGCGTCGACTGCTTCGGAAGCGCCTAAGCGAGCTGAAAACGAAAGTTTAAAGTCCCCACCTGCGGCTGCGCTTCTGATTTAGTGGGGAGGTTTTCCCGCTTCGGGTGTATGCTTGACAACAAAGTACTATAATAGGTAGTGGCTGCCTTTGAAGGCGCCCAACTTGGTAGGCTACTGCTCGGTGCCGCAGTGCCGGACGTACACAACGGTGCCCCTGTGTCAGCCTTCAGACATACCCGCAGGACAAAAAGCTGCGCGAAACTTAACCGGCAAGCAGCCATGGGCTACAACTCGGTTGTGCAACAAGCACTTCCCCGAGAAAGATTTCTGATACGGCGTCGGACTGCGATGTTCGATGAGTAGCAGAAAGCGCGCACTGAGACGCTCGTCCGCGCGCGCTTCCCGGTTGTCGTGAAGCTTTGGTCTAGGAACAGGTTGATGCTGGATACTATATGATAGCGTCCACGGAACAATAGTTGCTTGCGTACTGTCAAATGCTCATATGCTGCGGCACATAGTTCACGGCACGGTGCGAAAACGCGCTCGCAGCGAAAGCGAAACATTGTGCGCGGACATGCATGCAAATGCGCAGTCGGTCACCGCGAACCCGTGCGATCGCTGCATTGAAGCTTCATTCTCTTATGCTCCATTTGGTTGCATACAAAAGCGGGCATTAAGAATAATGACGCACTCAAGAACCGATACACCCAGCAGGCTGTTTAATTAAGCACATTGCCATTCGATCTTATGCGTAGGCGTAATATAGCTATCTATCTAAACAATATTGTGAAACGCAATCATCCTTTCCATGTGTCCATATTTTTTTTTCAGGTTCTACCAGAAGTACTGCCGCTGGACTTGCCTCCTGTACATAATGTATATGGAAAAAGACTAGTTGAATTTGTTTTAGTTAAGGCATGGAACAACATACCCTCCAAAATAAAAGAAACAAAATTTCGGCAGAGCACTGAAATCGTATTTATTAGCTATAAACCACTGATTTGGTGCCTGTACTCATGCTTGGCGTTCTGTTCTTTGCGGTTTGATAATTTATGTAACTGGTGATAATTTGTATGTATGGTGTAATAAAAATATATTTGTTTTTCTGTTTTTAGTGTGCTAATTTGTTGCTTTCATCCTCTGTATTGATCCTCCTATGCTTGTACCGAATGTCTATTATATTTCGCATCCGGACCCAACCACTAGCTTGCGGTTATTGGGTCCAACAATCTTTTGCGTATGCACTGTACCACCTATGATGATTATAATAAAGAAAGTTCACTGTAATGGAAGGGGAACGGTAAAAACACATTAAAAAAGGCACGGCACATGTTCCTGCTTGTGTAGCACCAGACTATGAATATTCTACTGAACTAAGAAAAAGAAGCAGCGGGTAATTGCTCGCTTAGAAGACCGATAAACATGCAGTTCGATGAAATTTGAAAAATAATGATATTGAAGCTTCCAAGACTTTAGAAGAAAAGAAAATTAAGACTGAATCATCGCGACGGAACATCACAAGTCGCCGTAGGCGTCGAAGACCCTAGCTATAACGAAATTATTTTTGAACAGCTCCGATAGTGTCCATGCAACAGCGGTTGCTTGCGTACTGTCAAATGCTCATATGCTGCGGCACAAAGCTCACGGCACGGTGCGAAAACGTGCTCGGAGCGAAAGCGAAACATTGTGCGAGGGCATGCATGCAGACGCGAAGTCGGTCACCGCTAACCCGTGCGATCGCTGCATTGCAGTTTCATTCTGTTATGCTACATTTAGTTACACAGACAGTCTTCCCACTATAAGAACATATTTCACATAGTTTTCTCAGCGATTGTTTACGTTTCACGCAAACCGGTTCGGGGGAATCGATCGCGGCGACCGCGCGCAGTGTCCCAGCTTACTGTACGTAGTAGGTAAAGAGATAGCGTCTGTAAACCATTCTGTGCTTTCCGTTTGTCCAACGTTATTATTTTAAAGGTAAAATACTGCCATTTCGAGAGTACTTGCAAAATTGTTCAGGAGGGCTGCCGCGTAGTATGGTTATTTAGCGCCGACGCATGTGAGGCGCTTCCGACAGATGGCGACTCCGTAAGTCGTCCTCGCCCCAATACCGACATCGTTATAGTGACGGCCCCGTCGCTGCAGTGTTGTTGTTAAAACGACGGGCCCCGTCACCGTAGTGTGGATGTTAAAGTACCGGGCCCCGTCACTGTAGTGCACATGTTAGGCTACCGGGCCCCGTCACCGTAGTGCAGATGTTAAAGTACCGGGCCCCGTCACTGTAGTGCAGATGTTAAAGTGCCGGGCCCCGTCACTGTAGTCACTACCAATACAATATCATCCGCGTACATCAGTCCTGGCAATGACTGTTCAATCAATTTTCCTTGTTTGAAAAATGATAGGTTGAAGCCGAGTCCGCTTTGCTGTATTTTGGCCTCTAAACCTTGTAGGTACAGCATAAACATCAGAGGTGACAATGGGCACCCCTGCCTAAGCCCCCGCCGAATCATTACAGGCTCCGAAACCTGCTTTTCCCATTGTATAATCACCCGGTTACCTTTATAGATATCTTTTAAGAAATTGGTTACTCCATCTTGCACTCCTAAAGTTTCCAGAATGCCCCACAAGCCCTCTTGAAGTACACTGTCATAGGCTCCCTTGATGTCCAAGAAAGCCAGCCATAGGGGTCTGTGTTCCTTTTCAGCTATTTCAATGCACTGTGTTAGCGAGAACAGATTGTCTTCTAGCCTCCTATGCTTCCGGAACCCATTTTGTAGCTCTCCAAGTACCCCCTCGTTCTCTACCCATGCCTGCAGTCTGTCCTTTATAATCTGCATAACCACCCTGTAAACCACTGACGTCACTGTTATAGGCCGGTAGTTATTTATGTCAGCTTTGTCCCCCTTTCCCTTATATATCATTCTCATCCTACTTAGCCTCCATTCGTCAGGTACTTTACCACCCACTAGCATTTTGCTCACCACCTCCCTCAATGCTTCCTTAGATTTCGGGCCCAATTTCTTTATTAACGTAATTGGAATACCATCGGGGCCTGCCGATGTGCTACTTGGTACCCTCTACTCAGCCCTTTCCCACTCTTTTTGTCCAAGCGAAAGCAGTGGGTTGACCGGGCTATCCCTCTCCAACGTACTGCATGTACCATTTCTCTGTTTTGTAAATTTTTCCCTCATCATGGTTCCTATATGCTCCATTGCCTCCTCTCCTTCTAACCGAGTACCTTGAGCTGTTACTATATACCTCTGCTCTAGGCTTGTCCTATTACACAAGGAGTTCAGATGTTGCCAGAATTTTCTAGCTGCCTGTTTATCTTTTTTATTGCTTATTTTTGACAGCCATTGGGACCCTTTTGTCTTGATTATCTCGTTGATCAAGTAGGATGCTTCCCTTTTGCATTTTATGTAGTTTACCCATTTCCTCTCTACTTCTGCTTCAGGTTCTCCCTTACTTTTGGAATACCTGTGTTCCCTGGAGGCTTCCTGACGTTTCTTTATGGCCTTCTTAACCTCTTCATCCCACCAGCTCTTGAGTTTTCGTATCCCTTGCCTTGTTTTCCTGACTCGCGCCTTACCTAGCTCACGCTCAAATAGTCTCATTAACTTTGGGTAAGTCCAATCAGTTTCAGTACCCTCTGATATTTCCTCTTCAATTTGTTTGGCCGCTATTTCCACTTGGTCTTCTGAGTAAAAAATCACATCTGGCGTTTCCTCGCGCGTCGTTCGTGCTTTAGTTTCCCTCTTAAAACTCAACTTGATACGTTTGTGGTCGCTACCTATACTTCTGGAGCCCTGTTCATCTATAATCATGGCTCCTAATCTATCGTACATCCTATGTGACATTAACGCATAATCTATTGTCGAGTGTCGACCCCCTACCTCCCATGTTATGATCCCGTCACACTTTTCAGTAGAGTTACAGACAACTAAGTTAAGCCTCTCACACATATCCAGCAGCATGTTACCTGTGGAGTCTGTGTACCCATCCATATCTTCAATATGCGCATTCATGTCTCCTAATACAATTACTTCACATCCTTTTCCTAGCTCATTGATGTCCGCTGCTATACAGTCCAACATTTTTTTTGTTTTCCTCTTTAGCATTTGATCCTGTCCAAAGGTATACGAAGCCTAGAAGTGTTTTCGCCCCTGCTATTTTTCCTTTTAGCCGTAAATGCTCCTTCATTCCTGTTTGACCCTTTGCCAATTTGTATTTTTATGAATGAGTGCTCCAATTCCCCCACCCTTTCTGCTACCCTGCACTCTGTTGCAGTATTCCCATGCATAATCAGGGTTACAGGGCGGTTGTTCCATGTCCCTAAGATGTGTCTCTACAAACCCATAAACCATTAAGTTCTCCTGTCTTAGTTGTTCTTCGATTTCCTCCCATTTTAGCCTATTTCTGCCACCTTGCATGTTAATGAACCCTATGTCTGACTTAATTTGGCTCTTGCGCTTATTCCTGTCACCTCCCCTACAGTACCGATGTTCGCGTGTTTGTGGCTCCTGCCTCGAATCGTCCACGCCTATACTGCTTCTTTCAGGGCTCTGGGTCCCCCTAAAAAATCTGTTGCCTGGCGACCCATCCTGCCCCCTATCCTTTTGCCAGTGGCACCACTGTAGTGAATGCCATCCTGCACAAAAGGCCGGAAGCCGGTTCCGTACACGTCCCTGTTGACCTCCATCACGCTGTACCCGAGTCGTCCGCTCAGACTCCTAATGACCCGATTATCATTTCGCTATCACAGCGGCGCCGCTCACGACCTGAAATAGTCCACGTTGTGCGACTCAAGCCGTACTACCAGCGTTAACGAACTTTGGGGCTTCGCGTAACTGACCTTTGGACTTCGTTTCTTGTCGTTGTTTTGTTAATTATGTTTAATAAGTGTCCTTTTGTGTTTCACTCTCTTATATTTGTAGCATCGGGACGATGCTTTTTATACGACGTTAGGATGGATAGTTGGGCGTGTTGGTTTAGCATGATTTTTGAAGTGAAGGCGCTAAAAAGACGGAGGACAAAGAAGAAACACACACACAGGGCGCCCTGTGTGTGTGTTTCTTCTTTGTCCTCCGTCTTTTTAGCGCCTTCACTTCAAAAATGATGCTTTTTAAGAGGGGGGTATTGACACGTGTACTTATCTTTATCGGACAACCACGTTTCGCCGCCTAACAAATGTAATCGCACAGCGTGGGACGCGCCTGCAGGTATCAGAAGTTTCTGGAAAGTTATCGATGCTTCTATCCGCTGTCTGTTGTCGCCGAACCTTATATTATCTGATTTCATCACCTGACGCGAATGGTGTAGAAGTTTGTGGAAGGCACGCGGGTCCGAACGATTAGTCTGGAACATTCGACGACTGTTCTTTAAAAGCTGACGCGCTTGACCCGCTGATCAGATTTTCGACGATCGCTGACCGTGTTCGCCGCTATTTTAAGTGTAGCCTGTTTTTGTGGGCACAGGTTCGCCCAATAAAAGCTAGTTTTGTATTCCACCGTATTGCTGCTTTCTTCACCGTCACTACCACGTGACAATATATATGTAGGAAGATTATATAGGAAGATTACAGGAGATTATATATATACAGAAGATTATAGGGAGATTATAGGATAATATATAGGAAGATTACCAGCAAGTGTGCGGCCTGTATAGGGCGAACCGCGTTCGATGAAACACAGCTAAGCAACACAGCAACAAAGAACGTTAAGCGGAAAGTCAGAGAGGTTGAAATAATCTTGGGGTGGCGGCAATTGAAAAGCAACCTGCCATGAGTAACTACCTGAGAGGAAAACACTAAATCAGGAAAGAAACAATTTATAACACAAAAGGAAGCTTATTAGTTTTCGAAGCGAGGTCTAAATATAAGAAGAAGCATGTGCTTGCTGCGGTAAAGCTAGGAAAACGATGGAGCATGTTTTCTTAAAATGTGAAAGAAATGTTTTCTTAAAATATCTGCCCAGTGGTCAGTTTAGGCACCACTGGCCTCCTCGAATCCCTTGGGTTCAGCGAGAGCAGGGGGCAACTCATGGAGGGCAACTAAACATGTCCGGAATTAGTAAGAGGCGATTGGAAAATTGGTGGAAGAAAAGTAGGGAGACGACAAAAAACGGAGACGTGCAAAGACAAAGTTTAAATAGGGGTCAGAAAATTTGGTTATGGGAATTCTTTGTGGGTTTCTTTTTCTTTTTTTAACTGAGGCAGGACATTAGTAGAGTGTACTAGAATATGATTGAGTAGAACGAACGGCTGGGGCCATAGAGTTTGGCTGGGGTGGCGCACGACAAAAAATACTGTGGCGGCGCTGCGATCGAAGTGGATTGGGCCACCCACGGAGGGGCACCGCAGGTCGCCGTTCCTGCAACCCGGTCGACGGAGTGGAAAGCGGGGGCCTGGTCGTTCCAACGCTTAGGGCCCGAAAGCGTTAGGTTCGTGCATAGAGTTTCTCGCTATAATACCTAGAGGGTAATCTGGCGTCACCGTCTATGGGAGTTTCTTAAAGGGAAGCTGAAACGGTTTTCAATTTCCATAAATTGCTGGGATTGGAAAGAACAGACCTAATAATTTACGGTTCCGTAATTTTTTTCTTCGTTTTATTAATATAAGGGGCGGAAATCGCTTTCTAAATCACCCCCGCGGACACGCCCCCATCGCTTCCCGGAGCGCCGGGTGAGGTGGTTGCCAGAGGACAGAACCGGCGAGAGTGACGTCACTGGCGGGGACCGAGCTGCCGGACCGGCGTGCTGGCATGTGCTGGCATGCCTCTTTCCGTCTTGCGCTTTACTGAAAGACGCTATGAGAGATCTGCCGCCGCCGCCGCTCAAGTTTGTTTTTTTTTTGCGATTTTCGCAAACTTGTTCTTTCCTTCTGTGTTGCGTGAGTGCCTACAGCCAAGGGCGCCCAACATGCCCTCGTTCTGTGCAGCATTCGGTTGCGCGAACACAGGCGGGCGAGACGATGTGGTGTTTCACAGGTTACCGAAGGACAAGAAGCTTGCAGCGCAGTGGGTCCAGTGCGGTGAGGAGAGATAAGTTCGTGCCGATGAAATCAACTGTGCTGTGCTCTTCATCTTCCATCAATACGCAGCACATGCAGGTGCACCTAGTTTAATGAAAGCCTGATTAGGCCCACATTGATGCATTCGAGAAATGCGAACATTCGCAGCCATTAACGTCTGGTAACACAGTTTTAGCGTAGCCGGATAGCCTTACGACAAATGCGGAAACGCGTTGTTGCTAGCGTTGCTATACTCCGTTTCATACATCAGGTGCAACGCTGTGGAGGCTTGAGACACTTCTTGCATTGGCTGCGTTCGCACTTAGAAAAAGTTCGGTGTTGCTTGACCCGATTTTTGAGAAACTTTTCCATATATAAGCTCAGTTCTGAATGAAAAAAAGAAAGAATTTACCCGTAGAAACAATCCGTGTACTTATACGGCTGCTAACACGTTCTCTTAAGTCAATTTTCTTTTCGCTATTTTTTAATTGCAGCCCGTCGCGGCAGCTTCACGTGCATGCTCGCGCGAGCAAACGCCGCTGGCACGCTGCGAAGCATAGACGGAAACGCGCGCAGTAATAAATTTTGGTGACCGGACTTCGTGCGTAGCTTCCACAGCGTTGCACCTGAGGTATGGAATGGAATATAGGCTTGCCTAGTGACATTCGACGTACGGCTGCAATTATCGTGTTTACCACACGGCGGTGCTAAAACTGCCTAATGTCTTTATGTCAACACTAGCATGGAGCACGCATACCGATTCTTGATCGAGCCACAATCGCAAAGTCGTCGAACCATAGTATGAATATTGCACATATAATACCTCTGGCCATCTCTGGATTTGTATGATAAGCAACTTCCATGACTGTACCCCACAGCACTGCATGTGCGCGCTTTGAAACACGGCACTTATGTTCGCGATCGTGTATCAACACTCAAAAAACCACGGGACTACTTTAGACAAGCAGCGGCAAGGTGCTTGTCATCGCGGAATTGCACCCGTGTTTACAATCTAATGAGAAGTTAGTGCTTCAGCATTCTTCCAGCAGCAAGTTCCCAGTGACACTTTAGCGCATTTTTTCTCCCAGCATTGGAACCTGCAGCTACATGAAAAAAAAATATAAGTACCAGCTAAGATTTCCAACGCGCGAGAAGGTGCACACATCGCTCTCGCTGTTGGCACACTCTACATCATCGTTGCCGCCGTTGCCGCCATCGTTTTCCGTATCGGCTGTCGGTTCGAACATGTACGGCGAAAATACACTGTCCGAGACAGTGAGAACGTTCCATAATGCTTACAACTCAGCTATGAAGCCAGAACAGAACAGCGTGCTACACTCTGAAACGGCGGCGCCGACCGGAGACTGCCGCGAAAGACGTCACAGCGGCCCCGACCAATCACGGGCAACAGCGGCGTTCGCGCGATGCCCTGAGGCGCTGGTGCGCGTTTTCTTGGAAAAACAGCCGCTTGCGTTTGTTTCCGTACTTTTTGAACCAGATATTCGTGTTCAGGGGACCCAAAACTGTAGAATGCCGCAGAGAACTAATTTTTTTCGAAAAGTGTTTCAGCTTCCCTTTAAGGGGGCACCGTGCCGTCATGGGAATGACGGTATTAGCGGCGAGAATTAGGAGTGGCGCCCTCTCGCGAGTGACGTCACGGCCAGGACGCCGCTTGTTCGGCTGCCGCGCGCGCTCGTTCCCTTCGTGTATGCTTGGGGTATGGGTGGCTCGAGCCGTGCTTACTGAACGATATGTCGGCTTCTTTCTGCTGCCATGACTGAACCACAGTTCCTTCTCCTAAAGTGCATGAGTCAATAAATTTTGCGGCCTGGATATCGCAAGCTGAGTAGCGTAGAAGGAGTCTACTGGCATTGCAATGGATATATGAGCCGTGTCTGTCTAACTTTGCGTAAAAGGAATGTCTGCAAATTCAACACGCGAAGTTGTGTATGATACCTCGCTGAACACTGAACGTTCCCTTAGTATTTAGCTATAAGAGACAGTGCATTTTACGTGGAAGAATGAATGAATAAAGCCTTTATTTCAAGGAAGAGGACGGCTCTAGGCCGCTGATGGGGTTAGGAGGGAAGGGAATGTGGGTACCCAGACTGTTGGCTGAAACACTTCTTCACTCAGCCTGGGATCTACCGCTTTATGCAGGCTCAGGTGCATGTTCAGGTCCGCCGCTCTCAAATGGGCTGATCGACCCCTTCTACACTACTCGAAACAGGCCACTTTGTCTGCCATATGTCGCAATGGCTTTCTGTGTTTCAGGGTTAGTTTGTATTGCAATTCCTAGTGTTCTAATGTCTCCGTGTAGTAGATGCTGAATGTTGGATCTCCCTTGTGAAAAAGCTACACAGTTCCAAATGAGGTGTTCCAAGTCTGCTCTGCATGACTCCTGGCAGTGTGTACATCGGGTGTAAGTCTTCGCAATCGTAGCTTGTCTGGGTTGGTGCCATTTCTCAAGTATGTGTGGTGTGTATGCAGCGTTGGCCATAACCTTATTCAAGAAAACCTCTTCCGTGCGGGTAAGCCCGCCCTTGTCGTCAAACACATGTACTGGTGTAGCTTCTAATAATCTCCGTTTACTGTCTGCTTTTATTTTAGTACGAATGTAATGCATCAGTGCTCTGCTAGGAGAGCCTGCGGCCAATATCTTTAGGTATGGATTTTGGTCCGCGGGGTTTGGCGAGGAAATGGAGTGTGGGGAGCTGTACGCGTAATGAAGCCCACCCGCTTGCGCGGCAGCTGCGTGAGCGGCTGCGTTTCCCCCATCCGTGCCGGTGTGCCCCGGTGTCCATAGGATTTCAACATTTGTCCCATTGTCCTGTATTCTCTTTAGCTTTTTTCTGGTGTCGTTGGCCACCGCATCATCTGTCGTAGGCCCCGTTAATTCGGCCACTGCTTCGTACGAATCAGTAAGGATCCGATAATTATTTCGCACACTCTGCTCCACAATGTCTCCCATGTCAATGGGAATGGTATTGACCGCTCCCCATATAGCTAAGAGCTCAGCGTGCAAGGTTGCACCTCCAGGAAGCTGACATGTGTGATAGCCATTGTGTTGGGGTGCAGATGTGCTAACCCAGGCCATGCTTGCTATGTCGTTTGTGATTGCAGCGTCCGTGTAGATGTCAGTGGTGTGCTGCGGCGTGCTTAATCCCAATCTCTTTTCAAATATTTTTCTAGCTTCCGCGTTTCGTCTGGCGATAGGGCGTTGTTGCCTCCGTATGCCCAGTGGTGCTTCCCATGGTGGCGTTATGGTCGCTTCCGCGGGCTCTGGCTTCGCATGGACTTGTTTATCCCATGCCATGATCTGTTTTCCTTGGGTCGTGTTTTCCAACCGGGATCGCATTCGAATTCGTGCTTCACTGATTATGTCCCGTATGGGTGGAATCGCTACGAGCTTGAGCAGGTCCTCGTTCCTCGTGTGCTTTGGTAGCCCAGTGATCGTACGGAGGGTGGCCCTGTGTAACTTTTCGATGTCGCCGAGGTCTCGTTCAGAGAATTCGTACAAGGGTGCCCCGTAAAGAATCCTTCCAACCGCGACCGCTTTTGCAAGCGTTTGGCACGCTTTCTGACGCGCTCCGCCATACTTGCTCGATATTCGTCTAACCATGTGCAACAGCGGTCTCCATTTTTGCTTTAGTGTGCGAATCCATAGCTGGGGGCTGTTGCAGCTAGCAATCTGTGCTCCAAGAATCCTAATTTGTCCATTGGCCGACGTAATATCGCTTTGGCCGATGTGTAAAGTGATCTGCTTGTTTACATTGGTTGCTTTCTTTCCGTCTACGCTGATCAATTCTGTCTTCTCTGGCGAGAGTTGCAGTCCGAGGTTATCTAAAGTGTTGCTAAGGCTCAGGATCGCTGCTTGTAGCTCAGTTTGCATGCTCTGTATGTCGGAATAATCCGCCGCTTCCGTCCATATTGTTATATCGTCGGCGTAAATGGTAAAACGGGCTGAAGTGTCTCGCTCAAGACTTTGGTCTGCTTTGGAGGAAGCTACGTATCCAATTGTATGTTCTTTGGCTAGGGTACCTGGTTGCCAGTTCCTGTAAGATGGCCTCTTGTTTCACGTTATCGAATGCTTTACGCATATCGACTGCAAGAATATAGTCAGGCATCTGTTTGCGAGACTTACGGTTGATCACTCTGCGGAGCAACCAGAGGCAGTCATGTGTGCCCATGTTCGGCCGAAAACCTGCCTGCGCAGGATGCAAACCCGGTTGTACATATTCGATGTAGTGCTGCATTCTTGTGTGTAGCATTCTTTCTATCAATTTGCAGACAGTTGACGTTAGAGCTATGGGGCGTAGGTTAGCTGGTTTCATGTGGTCTTTGCCCGGCTTCGGTATGGGGTAGATGAGAGATAGTTTTAGTGAATCTGGCACTAGTCCGGATTCCCAGGATTCATTGATAATTGTTAAGAGCTGTTCTTGAGCTTCATTGCTGAGGTTTCGAAGTTCTTGCCAAGTCACTCCATCGTGCCCGGGAGCTGATTTCGTTTTGCCTTGTGCAAGGGCTGCTACGAGTTCACCCAGCGTAAAGGGTGTGTCTAGCTCCTCTTTCGCGTTGTCTATCGTTGCAGAAGGCAGCGGTTCAGGAGGCGCCTCGGCAGCATGTGGAAAGAAAGTGTGGATGACGCGGTCCTCCAGCACGGCAGGCTCATCTCGCAAAAAGAGCTTCGCGAGAGGAGGTGCGCCTTTTTTGCTCCCAAGCAGGCTCCTTAAAATCTGCCATAGCCTTTTTAGGCCGGGTTCCCGGCCAAGCTTCGCGCACGTATTGTGCCACATGTCTGCTTCGAGTTGTTGTTGGTATTCCTTGATGAGTCGGTATTGATGTTTAAGGCGCATTAGATCTTTGTGACGCTTTCCTTTATACCGGTATTGCTGTGTGAGGCGGTTGACCTTCCGCCATAGATTTGCAAGGTGCATATCCATGTGAGTTGCAGTGTCATCGCATGGGATAGTTTCCCTGGCCTCCGGCCGTGCCTCCGCTATCATAGCGCTGAATTGTGCAAAGTCCGCAAAAGAGTCCCCGGTAGCCATTCTAAATTTTTTCCAGTCAAAAAGCACCGTTTCTCTCCTCTCTCGGATCTTTTTGCGATTGAGCGTGATAATTATTGGTAAATGGTCGCTTCCCCATGTCGTCGATTCTACGCTCCATTGCCTTATGAGCCCTGGAGTGGCTAGTGTCAGATCGGGCGTTGTGTCCTGCTGTCGCGCGTGTAGCCCTATGCGGGTTGGTGTTTCTCGTGTGTTGCATATGTCCAGAGTTGACATTTCTATTGCATCGTGCAGTATGCGTCCTCTCAGGTCAGCTTTAGCGTAGCCCCATGTTTGGTGCTTGGCGTTAAAATCTCCCCCCACTAGAATGGGAAGGCCTCCGGCTTGTGCCTGCACCTTACTGAGCCATTGGTAGGAGTCATTCCGGTGCTTGCCCGTTAGGGGTCTGTAGTACGTGGAGACTGCAACCATTGGCCGGTGGCCGCGTGGACATAGCTTTACTGCCACAATTTCTCTAAAATCATTACACAAATCTGGTATCTGCAGTTGGGTTGCGGTGCAGTCATGTCTTACTAAAAGAGCAGCTTGGCCTTGCGCTTGTTGGTTTCCCTTGCCCTGGTGTCGTATCGTAGCCTGCTGAAAGGTTCGGTAACCTCGAATAGTGCATTGTCCCCTTGTCTCCTGTAAAAGCATGACAAGGGGTTTGAATTTTTTAATTTGCTGTCTTAGTGTGGATCCATTCTGCGTAAAACTTCGACAGTTCCATTGGATGCATATTGGCCGTGCCGTCATCTTTCATCTGCTGGCTTACATCGTTAATTCACAAACGCCATAGTAGCAATCACCTGAGAGAAAAGTTTCGTTGTTAAGATTGAGAGCCAATCAATTGCAAGTGATGAAATGTTTCATAGTGGCCCTCAGTAGCCTTTAACGACAATATGGCACACCCCTGATCACGTAACGGTAGCAACCGACTGTCGGTATGGCGAGGCACGCTATTTTCGCGAAACCCATCAGTTCATTACAACTTCGCATTGAAACCACAAAGGTTTCTTTTACAGCGCCAGCTGGAATGGCTAAAGTATTCTCGAGCTACTACAGCGCAGCTTAGGTTGCCTAGAAAACGAAAATTCAAGCACCTTCTGTCTCACCATGTCTCGATCCAGCGTTTCATTATACAAGCGGATAACTATTCGCTTCGTCGGTACATAAAAGAGAACCTTGCCCAACTGCAGGCTAAATAAAGTTTGCTCCAATCCAATGGCAAACATTCATAGAGAAAGCACCACAAGCCTTGCATATACTTTCACTTGATTTCTGGCCCTCCACCGGGGAATTTTGATATCTTCAATATGTCCCATACTACTAATGATTGACGCTTCGAATTCTTTCTGGCTGCAGCCATGTGGTCCAACAGGCATATTTCACTAAAAAATTTGGGCCGAGCAGCCTGTCTCAGTTCGCCAAAAAGATTCCTCATGTATATTCCTCAAGCAACAAGCACCAGTAAGTTTCTCAAGTGAGTTGAACGTGTACCATGGAAAAAGGATATATATTGGTACATTCCTATTTGCAGTCTGTAAATAGCTGTAAGCCTTCATTAACTTTACTTCAAATTTCCGCCGCTTAAAATAAACATGTGAAGAACCGCCTAATGTTGACAAGCAGCAAAGCGGAAGCAAGTGGTGCTTGTAGAATATAAACTGCAGTATTAGTTAAGTCCCCGTGTTACTGCCGAGCGTTTCTGTGAAGAAATGCAAAAATTCGATATTATATCATGAACTACTTGTCGTGAGCAAACCTGTTTTAGCGGATTAAAATCAACGTAACTGTTGTAGAAGTCATATATAGCCAGCGTTTGTGACATACTTGTTGCACCGTGGCAGGTATGGTATCATAACTGGATTCTTATATGCTATGTTTTTGCGATTGTCCATCCGCGCATAAAAAACCTGCAATGGGCTGGTCTGCGCTCCTTCGGCTGGCACTGTAGCGTTGCCTTTGAGAGCTGCATTGCTGTCTAAGAAATTAGCTCTTTGAATAAATGTTCGCAAAGGAAGACGCCGTAAAAATATATTTGAGACGACCACCATAAGTATACAAGCAGAGAAAACGAGGGCGAACAAACGAAAACACCGCAGAAAGCGCCCGGACAACGCCCGAACTGTAGCAGACGACAGCCGCGAGTCCTTGCCCTGACGTCACGTGAGCGGCGCTCGCAGCGCCCCTGTAGTTCGTTCTCGGGGCTGACGTCAGGGCAAGGACTCGCGGCTGTCGTCTGCTCGTGTTGGCTGGTCGGCTCGTGTTGGCTGGTGTTGTAAGAGGCTTCGTCTAAAACGTGGATATGGCTACACAAATAACGCGTTCTCAAAGTAAAATCTTCATAAAATGTTTACATTCACGCATATTACATCTTTACTCACCTACAATGCATGACGAAACGAACAAAATCGAGAACAGACGACAAACTGTTTTGAAGCGATCGCGAACCTTGTCGTCTGTCCTCCAACTTTAGCGGCCCGCAGATACATTTTACGTAACATATAGTCGTACACGCAATAACAAGTTTTTATAGTTAAACAAAACATGTTTTCGCGTAATAATAAAGCTAAAACAGCTTTTTACGTGCTGTTTTAGTAGAAAATGAATCATTGTGACAGACTGAACGGTACTTGCCAAGCGCGTCTTCAAGTTGTCCTGTCTCTACGAGAACGATGTCAATCCGAAGTCACAATATACCGGCATTCCCAGTCTCGCGTCGTACCGCAGCGCAGCAGCGCCAGATTTCCCTCTAAGTAATGTAGTGAGAAACTCTACGGGTTCGTGGGTTAACCCAAATCATAGAGTTTCTCACTACATAGTGAGAAATTCTATGACCCAAATAGACGCTAAATAATGGTTTGGCTTGGCTTGCATATTATTTTTAAATAGGTGACGCTAAAGCGATGAACGCGACGAGAGCCTCGTCTGAATCGGTGCTTCCGTTCTGCCCGTGCGGTATTCGCCTGTGCCCGTGACTGTGGAGAAGTGATTGTGGCTGTTTGATGCCGCTAAATGTGAGAGCTTGTGGCGAAGTGATTGTGTGTGGCCGTAGTGGTTCTGCCCATGTGGTGTTTTGCGGACTTTACCTGTGCCTGTGACTGATCGTGTTGCCCAATAGCTTTGTGGAAAGCGACGTGGTTTATGTGGATGTCATCGCAGCGTTTGCTAGCTCCTGGGTGGCCCCTGTGCCAGTTATTGATGGCGTTGCCCAGTAGCTTTGTGGAAGTTGATGTACCTTGTGTGGATTTCGTTGCCGCTTATGACTGCCTTAATTATAGGTGGTCACGCTGCCTTTTGAAGCGCGTACGAGCGCGAGAAACTTTGTGAAACTTTTGTGTAAACAACGTGGACGTCTCGAAATGTTAGCTAGAAAATCAACCAGCAGCAAGCCAAGTATGTGTTTTGTGGTGCTCATGCGAGCAGCAGAATGACAAAAGGTCCGTTACATAATGTCAGTTCCATAACAACTTTGCCGCAATACAGTAATGTTATGCGGTGAAGCATACGCAATGTATTGCGGTAAAGTCTATGAAAAAGTAGGCAGGGACCACTGCGTTACTGTGGCGGTTTTCTTGTATTATGGTCATGGCCGTGCGCGAACAAAAAAGAATCACGGTCGAAGCGCATGGCACGAACCTTACCAATGCTTCAATTGAAAAAAAAAAAAAAAGAAAACGAATTGGAGTGGGTGATGCCAAAAACAAGGCCTTGACTTTTGTATTATCAAAGCAGTTCCGAGAATATTCAATAATATTCCAAGCTGCTGCCTTATTTATGATTGTTTAAAGTACATGCATATATTGTGCACCAGCCTTAGCACCAATTGTAATGTACTTTAATGATGTAAGTTTAATAACACGTGGCAAATATATAATTTGTGCTGTATGGTGTTGTGCTGTTTATAAGCTGCTGCTTTCATGTCGTAATGTGTACATTGGCTGGAAGAGTTGATGCATCCTTCTTATAGAACTCGTTGAAAGGTGAACCACCTGTCAAGCCATCATTGTTCTTGAGGTTGTACACCAGATTTCACAAACATGGGGATAGTTATGATACACAAAGAGTAGCTGAGGCTTAACATATCCAGATGCATGCACAGGAGTGCGGGAGTCGACCATCTATCTCTCTAACTCAGGTTGAATGTACATACTTGAGTAACATGTAACACTTGTTGGATGCCTGGTTTCTTTTATTGTTAGCTTAGTTTGAGTTTTTTCTCCCATTTGTAGGTTTTAGTGTGTGTTGCTGTGCATGTATATAATTGCTTCCAGAGTGGCTTTCTTGTTGCTAATAAATTTAGGGAAGGTAGCATTCTTCATTTTGTGCATCAGACAGCAAGTGTTTCGAAGGATGTTGGATTTTGTTGCCATAAGCAACAAAAAGGCATAAGCATATAGACTATTGGCACGCGCGAGGAAAGCAGAAACGAGGCGTGGGGCTTGGAGTCTCGGTGCCAACTAATCTTTATTCTTTGTGCGCCGGCCCTCTATCGGCGGCCGGCTGGCTACGGTCGACTGCGGTCGGCTCTGTTCCGCGCTGGCAGCACCACGGCTTATCCGCGGCATATTTGTGTTCACCACAGCACTCCCCGCCTAGTGAGAACACGAACGGAACCAACATGACAAAACACTCGTGTGATTAGAGGTTGAGGCGATTTGGCGCATTTAGACGTCTGCCACTGCGCGTGTGGTAGGTGCGAGTATCAGGCGTGGCTGCATTTTCCGAGTGCTTGCTGGAGGTACTCTTTATAGCATTAAGGATATTATGCTGATAACTCTGTGCACAATAATTAGAAAGATCACATCATGTCTGACATGTCTTCTTGCCACCATGAAATCTTGTCAGATGCATAACGCGGGACATACACCACAGATGTTGGCCAGCCATTCTCATTTGTGGTCTCAACCTCGTACCACTGAGCAGACTGGTCCAAGAGACAAAACATGCAACCTTTATCTGATTAAACGTGGTGTATGTTGCACAAAATTAGATGACAGGTGTTACTGCTGACACAGATACATATCTGTGAGCCTCATAAACTAATCTCAAAAGAAAGAGAATAATACCCATGAAAGGCACTCTTGGTAGGATGGCAGCACCATTCTCTTGCAGAGTTAAATAGCAACCATGCAGCAGTAGTATGATGTCACGCTGAACAATAATTTACTCCAAGAATAGTTTTCTTCGTGCAACATTGCACTGATAGTCTTGAAATACAATACCCATTGCTAACAGAAGGCCTTCCAAATTAGCATGACAGGAGGGCATATTTTAGGAAACAAGAATCAAAACGGAGCCGGTTAACTATGAAAGTTGTGAATGCAACTCTGCAGAAGTTAGAAAAATGAACCAAATGGAATAGTTTGAAAGTAAGTGGTTTAGAGACAAAAGGCTGTTTTATTCCTTGCCAGAAAAGCAAGCAGAGGTTGAAATGCTTTCCACATACATACATTTACGGTACATGTACAGGGTCTGTCCTAAAAGTAATGTCAGTAAGGCGATTAAAAATCATTTATTGAATTTGTTACAAAAAGTTTTAAAATCTTCAAAATACTCTCCTTTTGCGTCAATACATTGGCTCCAGCGAGACTTCCAGCTCTCGAATGCGTTGCGGTAGTCCTCCTCCGGATTGGCCTTTAATGCTGTGGTGCTAGCTGCTTTGATCACGTCCACTGTCTCAAAATGATTGCCTTTCAGGGGTGTTTTGAGGCGTGGAAACAGAAAAAAGTCGGGGAGAGCCAAGCCCGGGTGGTACGGGGGCTGGGGGATCGTTGGCACCCCTGCTTTAACTAGTTAGTCGGTGACGAAGGCACTGTGGGCCAGCACATTATCGTGGTGCAACTTCCAGTTGTGTGCAATGTCCGGCCGGATGTGTTGAACCCTGCGTGTCAGTCTTTCGAGGACATCCACATAAAATTCGAAGTTCACAGTGGTTCCAGGTTCTTCAAACTCATGATGAACCAGTCTGGATGTCAAAAAAAAAAAAAACGATGAGCATGATCTTGATCTTTGATTTGCTCATCCTGGCTTTCTTCTAGCCAGGGGACGAGTGCGTGTGCCACTCAGATGATTGCCTTTTGGTCTCCGGGTCATATTCAAATACCCAAGTCTCGTCATCTGTAATGACATTGTCTAAAAATTTTCGCTCATGTTTGCACATGTTGAGATTTTCTTGGAACGTTTCAACGCGGCGTGACTTTTTGTTGTCAGTGAGCACTGTTGGAACCATTTTTGTGCACGCCTCCCGCGTGCCGATATCGTTTGTAACGATTTCATGAACTTGAGTTTTCCGAATGTTTAACATGTCGGCCATTAAACAAACACTTAATCGTTGGTCTGAATTCAACAGTTCCGTCACTCGTGTCACATTGTCAGTTGTAGTGGTCGTGGATGGCCATCCAGCGCAGTCCTTGTTGTCGCCCTTTTCCCGGCATTCCAAAAGGCCTTGTGCCACCGAAACACTTGCCGATCTGAAAAGGCATGTTCTTTATAAGCAATCTTGAGCATACCCAGACAACACAAAACATCCTCAGGATGTCCTGAAATGGTCAAAATGTCCTCATCCCGTTGCGGGCGAACTGAGGACATCCCTAGCACGACCTGGTATCTTGTTCCAGAAGATGTACCTTATAGATAGAACATCCTCAGGAAGTCCTGAAAAGAGCCTACATTATTATCCAGTAAATTATAACTGAATTATATATATATATATATATATATATATATATATATATATATATATATATATATATATATATATATATATATATATATATATATATATATATATATATATAGCATATTCATTGTCAACTAGCGATAGTGACAGAAGTTCACATGCCTGCGGCAACGAACGATATGTATGCTAACCATCGTATCTATGCCGGCATAAATCTGTCTTGGAATTAAGAATAAGGCAATTGAATAAATCTTCAATTAATTATATACATATAGTGAGAAAGCGTACATCTGATATAGATGGTGTCTGTAGCCTCTAGACGTGCGCCAGGCAGGTGCAGGTGGAACATCGATCCGCCCTTGCTGCTTAGCCGCTGTGTGGAAAATGGCGAACTGCACCTCTCTTTTGATGCTGTAGGCATTCTTCGGCTAAGCTTCCCCCGAAATCTGCCTATCTGTTCGTCTTTAACACTTATCTACGCGCTCCGTAGGAATACATGGGGTAACGTAACGCGCCATACGTGGGCTGAACCCGGTGTTAGCGCAATACCAGGCCGACCAAGGCAGCGGAGGTGAGTGGCCGATTTCGGTGGTAGTGCAATACCTGGAACATCCACAGTTTAGCTGCAGCAGGCTTAAACCTATGCAAATTTTCAAGGCAAGAATGCTGAAACTTATACTAAAATGTAGGTAGCAAGCTTGATTGGACGCCCCAGAAAAAGACTGATCCCACGCCCTCATAACCGCTAGCCACTGTTCCTCCACGAGGCTGCAAATAGTTCGTACTTCAAACTTTCCTTGTTACCTAAATAAGATGGTAACCAAAAAAAAACAAAATTATAAGCGCATAATTTTGGACGTTTTCACTCGTCTGCTGTAGTGGAATGGTGAAAACCAAATTTTTTATTGAGCTGAAATAAAACGCATGCTTCGCAGCAACTATTTATTGTCAAGTTTAAGTCGGCAGTGAAATTTCATGAGTAAAACGGGGTCAGCAGTAAAATGAACTGTACCGCAGACTTTTCAGGATTGAAATGCTCAGACTTCATATACTTTGTTCATGTCTGTTGCACACCTTATCGCTTCCTCTGATGAAAAGCCCCTTCAAGAACAGCAGACGCTCTGGAGGTATCAAGCACGACGCCATTTCGAAAAGGTCACATTGGCAGGCGGAGTAACACAACCCCGCGCGAGCCGTACGTATGTTGGTTGCCAACTGCTGTTTTTTGTTTAAAAGTTATATATACTATACAATGGTTACTTACTGTCCAACAATTTATTAGAGGAGTTTCCGTTACCTTTTTTCGCTCCCAAACATTTTTCTCATATTTTTCTTGGCTGTGCTTGCTTGCACGAAGAGCCGGTACACATATATATGGCGCAGACTATATAGTGCAGGCTCTCAACAAAAGGCAATCTCAGAGGTTTCCGGCACTTGTTGTGCATAAAAACAAGGCCTTTGAGATTGGCTAATGCTGGCAACGTTGTCCATGCAACAAAGTCAAGTCACGTCCAAGCAGAAGGCCAGTCAGCCGTCAGCGTTTCGCGCGTTTTCTGTATTTACCGCGGCAGAGTTTGCAGCGACCTCCGTTGCGGTATTTTGTTCCTCGGAGGCATGCCCTCGGAATCGGAAAAAGGAGGTGAGTGCATTTTAATTTGTTAGTGAAATAAAAACCTTAAGTGGAGGAGTTTGTTGCGGTATTCTAGAGACGACTACTTGTTCACGCTTAGCGCCAAGTACTGTACCGTTGTGCACCATGTCGGCGAGCGACCGATGGTTTCGCCGCTTGAGGAACCAAAGAGTAGATGAATTCTTTATGATCCTAAATCCATCGCAAACTGGAACTAATAGCGAGCAGAATAATGTGTACCCATCTGGCTCTGGAGAGAGCACTTGGCGCAATCAACTTGACGCTGCTAGTGGGAGCTCATTGTTCAGCGATGTTGCGTGAGCGGCCCAGCATCGAGCACGACGCCGTGTTCTGCAGCAGTAGTTCGGATTCTGAGTGCCTACAGGAGCAAATGAAGCAAACGAATGTGCAGCAAGAAGAGCAACCTGAGGTAGACGATGTCGCGCCGTTAAGCGACCAATTGCAAGCATGGGCCATTCAGTACGGCTGTTCCCACAGCTCAGTTACTGCCCTTTTGAGAATCTTGCGTGGTCATGAATGTTTTTCTTGTCTTCCACGATCAGCAAGAACGCTGCTAGAAACGCCCGGAAAGTCATTAAACATAGTCAACATAGCTGGAGGGCGGTACTGCCACTTTGGTATCGTGCAACCTCTTCGTGAACTGCTAGAAATAGCAAAGGATGTACCATTGGAGCTTGCTCTCAATTTTCACGTTGATGGGCTCCCTCTGGCAAAGAGCTCGAGAAAACAATTTTGGACGATACTTTGTCATGTAAAGAAAATCGAAGCTCATGACCCTTTTGTTGTGGGTGTCTTCTTTGGCGAGAAAAAACCAGTTGATGCAAATGAGTTTCTTCGTCAGTTTGTTGATGAAGTTAAGGAAATCATTAGCTCTGGCATCTGTTTTGGTGCACAGGTTATACCTATCAGAATAAATGCCATCATCTGCGATGCACCTGCAAGAGCATTTATCCTGAGTGTAAGAAACCACACTGGGTACTACAGCTGTACAAAATGCACTGTGAAAGGCCTCTACAGTGAAGGGAGAGTGTGCTTTCCGGCAAAAAGTGGAAATCTGCGCACTAACACCACATTTCGAGGCCAATTTCAAGAGCAACACCATATTGGCAATACAGTTCTTGAGGAGTTGCCACTTGACTTGGTCAAAGACGTGCCACTTGATTATATGCATCTTGTGTGTCTAGGAGTCATGCGAAAACTGCTTCTGTTGTGGTTTCGAGGTCCCAAGCAGATTAGACAAGGGGCTTCTGCACAAGATCGCATTTCAGCCAAGCAAACAGAGCTTTCTCTTTTTGTACCATCTGACTTCAATCGACGTCCAAGAGGTCTACATGACATAGATCGCTGGAAAGCAACAGAATTCAGGTTTTTTTTGTTTTATAGTGGTCCAGTGGTGTTGTTTTCTGTAGTGCCACAAGGGATGTATGAAAACTTTCTGTGTCTTCATGTAGCAATAACCATACTTGCATCACAAAGCGCAGAAGCTGCCGAGCTCGACTATGCTGAGGAGCTTTTGAAGTTATTTGTTAGAGGCTTTGCAGAAATATATGGGCAGCACCGTGTATCTCATAATGTACATGGGCTATGCCACCTTGCAGATGATGCAAGACATTTGGGGCCACTGGACTCATGGAGTGCATTTCCGTTTGAGAGCCACATGGGCACCATCAAGAAGCTTCTGAGAAAGCCGCAGCACCCACTGGAGCAACTGTCAAACAGAATTGCTGAAACAAAGAAGCTTCAGTGCAGAAAAAAAATTACTGTAAGCAGTTCCCCTCTGCTCACTGCACAACATCAAGATGGGCCTCTTGTGCCTCTTTGCCAAGGGCCACAGTTCAAGAAAGTGACGTTTCCAGAAGGAATTGTCTTAGACACTAGTAGGAGGAATAACTGCTGCAAGCTCCTTGATGGAAGTGTAGTTGTGGTGGAGAACTTTGCCCATAATGCACAAGGTATGCCATACATAATTGGAAGGAAGTTCCTGAAGAAAGATGACGTATATTTGACACCCTGTCCCTCATCAGCACTGGGAATATTGATTGTGTCCAAGCCTTCTTTGCTGCGGTGTTGGCCTCTGACATGGGTCTCAGAAAAATGCATGCGAGTTCCATTCAAAAAGAAGCTGGTTGTATTTCCTCTTGTGCATCTGAAGATGTAAATGATGAAGAAACTCGTGTATGTAGAATTGTACAATACGTATATTGTTTTTCTTTAAGGTGATCAATATGCAGTCGTCAAGTTTCCAGAGGAAGGCAACTCTGTGGCTCTTGTACATACCAAGTGGCTGCATGGCGATGTCTGCTTGTGGCCACAGGATTCCAAGAATGTTTCGTATTTAGCAAAATGTGGAGCCTCTCCATCCTCCAACTGGCAAGTCGTGCCGTGTGTGCCCATAGACATATTCAGTAAGTTTTATATTTCTCTTCTAATTCTTTTGTAGCATGTCTCATAACATAGTAATCATGTTCATTTTGGCAATGTACTTGAAATTGCAATGTGCGCACACATCTCTGAACTAAAAAGTAACTTTAGAAAGATTTTCTTTTGTGGCACAACTGTAGTTTTTACATGCTTACTAGGTGACAATCACTTTTTCATTCAGAAATGAAAGCTCATGTACGCACTGGCGCAACAATTTGTTTAAGGTTACATGGTAACTCTAGATCTCTTAACGTTATTAGAAAACTTATCTAAAATTACATTCAGTTGAATAATTGGGGCAATGCCTGAATTTATGCTCATTATTATTTTTCACTTTCCGTAGGAACATATGATGCAGCGCGTCAAAAGCTCAAGCAAACTGAAGATGGGTCAGACTTGGGGAGTGAAGTGGACCTGGGACGGGGCAAAAGAAAAAAGCAACGAAGAGCCCTTAGCTCAAGTCCGGAAAGTGTGCAGCGACTACCACTTCCACCGCCCTCTATGATGAAAAGTATGTTTACGATTTGTTTTTCGCACTAGCAAGCTTTCTTCACTATATTCTTCGTATTAATTTTTCTATGCCACATAATTTTTCCCATTAATATGCAAAGTAGGCCTGCACCTTCAAAGAAAACACATGTGGGTTTCCTTGGCAGGTGGGCACTGACCTGCCATTTTGCAAATTCACCTCTACATTGTAAATTTTTATACAGCTGTGTAAAATGAATCTCTCTGCTTTCACTAGAAACTGGCGACATCTGAGCTTTGAAATCACATTGCATGTGGTTGGTACACTAAGGAATTGTAGCCTGTTTCTCGAATCCTTTCAATGTCGTTTTTTCAATTTTAGAAGCACAGAAGAGGGATGGGAGACTTATTCACAAGCAGTCATCACATGCATCAACATCTAGGGCTAATGATCCCAATGTTTGCAGTAAGTCTGTGCCTTTTGATAATATAAGGAATGCATGTTTAGAATGCTGTCACTGCAAAAAATTGAATATTGAGAAGGAACTGCACCAAGATGAAATCTGGCAATGGCACAATAATCTTTAAAAATCTACTGGTAGCATAGCATGTTATAGAAAAACAGTCAGCATAGGATGGAGCATATAAATAATTGACAGGGCATGTTTTCACTAGGGCTTGTACCTGAAGCTGTTGTTGCAAAAGTGGAACATAAAGCAGTTTCTAATGGCATTTTAACGGCTGTGCATTTTGATGTACAAAGTAAAATTGAGACAAGGTTGACTGAGGATTGTCAACCAGTATCTTATTTCTGGACACTGACTTTTTTTGGTTTACAAGAGCCCCTTGCTTTGGCACTTCCAGTTTCTTTGGAACACTAAAACCTATCAGTCAGTGTTAGACACAACCCGTCATGGTAGCTCTGTGGCTGTAGCATTGTGCTGCTCAGCACGAGGTCACAGGTTTCACCCTGGCTTCGGTGGCCTTCTGGTGCATCATAAGAGCACCATGTTGACAACATTAACTTGGAATCTCTCGCTACGGTGTGCTCCAAAACCACGTCACAGATGTGGCATGCAAAACCCCAGTTACATTTTTTTTTAGTCTTAGGCACGAGCTCTTGTACTTTGTGTATTTTCTTGATGATGGTCGAATAAGTTATCTTTACTGATTTTCCTTATGATTTGCTTGCTACATTATTTGATGCTTGTCAGTCATTCACATGAGTCGGTGTGTTTCCTCTCCTTTTTTTAGGTGATCAAGGCGCAGTGCAATGTGCCCAAATGTGTGCTAGCGAGACTTCAGAATCTGAGGGTGAGGTTGAGTCTGGAGGGGAACAAGATGCGAAGCAAGAATCACCAGGCATTAAAAGATCGTTCACAGCTCACTCTTTGATGAAAAGTATGTAACCTAGCATTGTCTGTTTCCTTTCTTACAGAACCTCGTGAAGTTGTAGCCAAAATGTGCAAAGCTTAACTTCTAAACATTGTCTTGTAACATAACTGGCTTCCTTTCACAAGCACTACTCAGCAGTAACACACCTTAAAGGCCTGCTCGTGAACATGATTATGTATTTTTCTTTTTTTGTCGTGCGAAGAAGCAAGCCAAATGGGAAATACACACTGCAACAATGAGAAGTGGCATTCAAGTCAGTCTGTTGCACCTATTTCAGATGATGGTATGCATTTAAGAATTCATATTAAGCCAGAGGTTTCATGTGTTAGAGGATTGAGTAATCTTCCAAGTTGTCTAGAGTCATGCATTCAGAGAGAACGGAGCAATCGTAAGCAAGACAGTGATGCAAACCATGGACTAGATGCTCTAGGAAGGCCCTGCACTACCTTTAAGGAAACTTGAGCTACATCAATAGATTATTTTTCTAGATGTTCATCATTGCTTTCCATTTGTAAATATATGAATTTGTTGCTTAGAAATTTTGTCCACTTTAGATGGACTATTAGGTTCAATAAACAGAACTGTGATATCATTTTTTATTGCTGAGTTACAAAAAACATCATAGTTTTATTTCTGAGAATTTGTGATTTTTGCCAATTTTTATTTAACAAATTGACGACAAATAAAAATTCGCAAGTCACTAGATCCTTTTTCTTTTCGATGTAACAAACCTCATCGAATTTGGTGCAGTGGTTTCCGAGAAAATCGATTTCTCCTCTCCCAGGTATTTAGATAGAAGCCTTCGAGCTAAGCTTCCTCTTAAGGGAGCCAGTTGCTCTTTGGGGCTCGGATTAATGTTACTATGGCCTAGAGCACCATTTGTGTACTCCGTTAACTTGTTGACTGCTGCTTATTGACTAGTGTATGAACGTCAACATATTTTCGTTTGATGCGATAAAGTCGCAATGTAGACCAGATGCCCAAGCAGGAAGTTTGCTCCCTTTTGGTTTACTTTGGGCAGAGGAGCTTTGGAATAACCAGAAATGTTTTGGACTGCATTGTGTGCAGTAATGGTAGTGTTGCACAGCACACTTTCCATCATTACCGAATTTCTTGGTTGTGATTGACTCCTTCCTTCAATATTGTGGGAGGGAGTCAATTGTGGTTGAGAATTTCTATCAGGATCGGGCTCAAGTCATAATAAAAAGTGGCCGTGTGACACCGATGTAACATTAGAGCCTTTCCTCATTTTTCATGATGTTAACACGAAACATGATTGGCACTGCCACTTTAACAATACAGTACCACCTCTTTTTACACATGTTGCCATTATAATTCGTAGCATGGCAATTCCTGATTCAAATATTTGCTGCATTTCAGTAAGGAAAATGGTTTGGCAAATTTAATCAGATTTCCCTATGAAAAAAGCTTGCCTGTGCTACCTTTTCACACTGTTCTTCGCATAGCTTATAGATGTAGTGCGACCACTGTGTGGGTTTTGACTAAAACTGGACAGAATGCTTGGCAGAGCAATGTTTTTAGGTTCCCAGAGCCCAACCAATGAACTCAATATAGCAAAGGGGCACTAAAGAAGCTTATTAAAATCTATTTTTTTATTGATGCTCTTGTAATAGCAAAACAACCACTCGTGTGGGCTTGGCAAGAATGAAGGATGGGTGACCATACTGTGCTGAAGTTCCACACCAGTCAACTGATTTTGACAGTTGGCTACGAGCTAGTTATTTGTTTATCAATGAAGGACTGCAACACACTAAACAAACCAAACGAAACCTGGCAACTGCATGAATATGAACTGATCAACCAGAGTGTCCTCACACATTTTCATCGCGAATTTCAGGCATTAAGCAGGTCATCAGGCTTCTACAAACGGTAATCTTGAGAGTCGAGCACCTGGGAAGCCAATTAGACATAATAAAAGCAAAGCTTTGTGACCAACAACTGCAGCCTGAAGCAGATTTGTTAGAAAAACCATTTGGTGACATCACGGAGTTCGAACTGTTCGATCAAGGCCTCTCAGAAAGTGCTGCAATGAAGTCAAAGTTGGCAAGCGTTTTTAGTGGAGTATTGTTATACACGAATTTGATAAGTGTGAGGTTGACTGACATATCTCACGGGAAACTTTTCCAGGTTTCTGTGTATGAAATAAGCAAGTATCCTTGCTTGTATATGTAGAAGGTTTTATGTACGCTGCAGTTCTTAATTCCAGGTAGAAAAACGTTTTTTTTTCTTCATGTACCCTAAAGGCCCTTTTACGGGCATTACATAGGGGGTTACATATTACATAACATCACGGGGAATAAATAATGACAATATACATGCGTGAAATGTACCTAGCGTTTTGCACTTAAAAAACGAAATTTAATTATAATAGCTATATCTTAAAGGACTAATTTTGTGAACAGTGTACTTGTATATTCTTCAGATCCAACATAACGCAGTACCTTTCAAAGTCAGTATTTATGTCAACTGGTCTCTTGAAGACCTGAAAATGGCTATTTCCTTGAACAGATGGTGTGAGCAATTACTCATATCAGCAACTCGTGTGCGTGGACAATGAGCTCATTTCTACAGTTTTCTAGCGGCATTACCACTATGAAGCTTCTACATGCCACCATGTATTTGTATGACTACATATCTAGTGGCATTTAAAATGTACTGCACATTCATAATTTTTGTCATTGATGGTACAGCAGTACATAATGTACAAAGTTTCAATCTTCTGAAAAGCTGGTTGCGACAAAAGGATTACACGCTTGACATATGCTGCCACCTGCACTCGGTTTTCCATTACACCAAATATATTAGCCTATCACTTCCGGTTTATTTATGAGAAGGATGAAAGTTGTCCATGGGTGTGGACAGTGGGACTGAAGAGGGTATAGTAATGATGTTAAAGATTTTTGCACTGCCATTGTTGTGCTTAAGTGCATAAATGAAATAAAACAAGTCTACTACTTTGCCTGTCATTTGGAATTGCATTGAACTTTTTTGTGAGATACTAAGCGCTGACCTCTGAGGTATAAAACACCGATGAAAACATAGTGCCATGCTAGAAACTTGTAGCATGTTTGGTATAAGATATAAATCTTGTTTAGGATTCTTTATGCTTTAAAATCTGCAATCATGTTTTATTGAACATTGCACTGCAGCCTGAAACTCGCTTTCACTCAGTGGGTGGCTTGAAAATTCACCTGCTATAAAAAATTGCTTAGTGTTCTTTGAACTGTTGGTATTCCTGTAATGGTATAAAACCTTGTAAATTCCAGGTACGGGAACTCGCTGCCTTAGGAGGAAGAAATGTTAGTTTGGCTACGCGTCGCATTCTTGAAGCTCTGATGACCCAGGAAGTGGCTGTTCAATATAGTTGGCTCGGACAAAAAGGAAAGAAGAAGTTCTTGTCGTTGACAACCTGCGACTCGATATATAGTAAGTACACTTCAATATCCTGTTTCTGCTTTTGGCAAGTTTCTTCCCCTTCACCCTGCAGGGAAATGGACTTCTAGCGTTAAACTACACACATAATGTAGCTTTCAGCAGGTTGCTGTGGTGCACCAGGATAGTTTTCCAAGGCCCTTCAATGCCTTACACCTTTAAGGAGTACTTCTGCTATTGACTTATAATCATATTTTAATTTTGTCTCAACAAGAACTGCGTGTGCACATTGCCTGAATACCAAATAAGCTCACATTAAAGAGAGCATGTGTACGATTGAGCCACTTTTTGTGAAGAACCACATAGGTGCATCATGCGTAATATAAACTGAACAAGTGCTACCTGTTGGCGGATAAATAATCAGGAGGGCTACACTGGGTGCACACAACACCTTCAAAGGCCATGTGTGGATTCTAGCCTCATGTCTGAAGCACGCAAGTTGTGAAGTTTGAATCTTTCTCCACTATTAAGCCGACACTATTTGCTCTTGCTATATAAAATAGTTCATCACTGGCTTGCTCATAAACCTTTGCCTCCCATCATGGCCAGATAAGTAACATAACTGAATTAAATGTATATTCTGGAATATTTTTATTGACAGCTAATACACAGCATTAAATTGTGTAAACTAAACTGCAACCCACTCATCTTTTGTTACCCTTTCTGTTACGACCCTGCTCTCTTTTATGCCATGACTGACTGTCAAGATAACTACAGAGCATCTCCTTATTGTTGCAGAAAGTGTTAAGTGCACATTTGAAACTGTAAAACGAAGTGAAGTTGAGGACGTTGTAAAAACGTGGCTCAGACACGCTGGGGAGAAGCTTAGAAAGAATAACAAACAGTCTGAAAAAGTCACGGGTGAGTATTTCTTCTGATAGGTTCTCGTAATTATTACATTTAGGTTTCCACCTAATAACATTTAACTATTAAATATAATTCAAAGGTTTTCCTGCAGCTGATCTGATAAGTGCTTAAAAATACAATCTGAAACATGATTATGTTGGGCAGTTTAACATTACTTAGTGGAATAAGAATACAGGCTACAGGTTTTTTTATACTGGTACTCTTCTGATTGCGTGAAGTGTGCACTTGCCGTATTTATTCGAGGAGAAGGCGGGGTATTTTTTCTGAAATCCTCAGCCTAGAAGTTACCCCGTACCTTATATGCGACGCTGATAGATTAAGTGACTTATTCAATATGGCGGTAGCGGTGCCACATCTCTGGTGATCCGAATTTTAGACATCAGCGAGAGGTGTAGCAACTAATAAGCTTTGGCAGGTGAGCCAGTATGGTATTCTGTGTGTACATTCCATACTTAGTATTTGAAAATAAAATTTAATAATAAAGATGAAGTGTGGGTCTACGTGAATTTCTCCTTGAAATGTGGCTTCTGTGGCAGCACGCGCCACACTGCTAGGATACCACACCATAAGGCAACATCCGCATATAATCCCAACTGGTCATTCAGTTTATTCTGCTAACTTTCACCGCCGACACCTCAGGAGTAAGATGAGGCGTTCTGCTTTTTGGTATTTCTAGCGAATGCCGACGGGTCTCAATAATTCGTCGGCTACTCTATATCACCTTATATTATTGTTCATTCTAGTTTTTTTTTTTCTTGGGTGTCCCAACTGCACCCTCACCTTATAATCGAATAAGTATGGTATATGCTTAGAACTACAGAAAGTTGAACTAGTTTGGTAGGGGTTCGTTGTGATAGAAGGTAAGGCATAGACACGAACACACAAGAAGAGAACCAGAAAACTCAAACGGCATTTGTGTTGTCTGGTTTTCTTGTGTTTTGTATCTCCACGCCTTACCTTCTCTCACGAAGGTATATGCCTTTACTTCCTCCTCATTCAGAGGTTATTTCTGAAATCTCCCTTTTAATTGAAGAGTACACCTTGAATTGCGAAGTTAAGTTACTGGCATGTCTTTTCACTTGCTTCCCTTGTTTTTCTTGTAAAAGTAAGTCAGAGACGCTGAATCTGTGATTCAATGTGTGTCTTTTCTAGAGCTGCTGGAGTGACAACGCAGGCCTCACTGAAGTGCAGCATGATTCAACCACAGCACGGAGGACTTTTTTTTCCACATTTTGCTGTTTTAATGATAATTCCATCATTATAATACTCATTTTTACTTTTCCGTTCTTTAATATTTAAGGATTGTATTTTAATTCCTCATTGTCTAGTCATTTTTAGTCAGTTACAGTTTATTACTCATTTTTGCATTGCTGTAGCAGGCAGACAATTTTTTTTGCGCATTAAGAGTGGTGCCTTATGTATTCATGTTTTTTATAATAAATTTTATATTTAAGCTATTGCGAGCCTTTCTTTTTGCAAAAAGAAGTATGTTACGCATTGCGTTATGATGTGTACATGAGATATTTAAAGAGTAGGTCAGCAGTGATATTTACACGAATGATTCCATGGTACAACACCACCATATAATCACATTCATGGATTCTTTAGAAGTGGACGCGAGCACGTCTTGGAAACATGCCTTAGTGGTCCAGAGATGGTCCTGGCAGAATGTCAAAAGAATGTTCACAGTATGTGATTTGGAGAAAGAAATGGATTTCGGTCGGCAGTGACATTTACACATGTAATTCCATTGTACAGCACCAGTATGTAATCACAGTCACGGCTTATTTAAATGTGCATAGGCGCATCCTGGAAAGGTACTGAAATGGTCCAGAGATGATCCTGGCATTATGTCCAAAGAATGTTCACAGTATGTTCTTTGGACGGACATATGGATCCAAGTAGGATCGGTTGAGGACATTTTAGGATGGCCTGAGGATGTTCAAATATCCGCAATTCCACATCCTGCGGACAACCTCAGGATGTCTTTGCGTTGTCTGGGTAGTAACGGTTTCCGCAGCGGTATTGCCAAGTGACACACAAAACTTGATCACAAATCTTTGTTCTAATGAGCGCTGCATTTTCACTTGCACAAGAAGGAAAAACAGCTCTCACGGACAGGCCTGTCCAGCACTCTCCGATGTTCGAAGCACACTGAATGACGGAGCGCTGCTTAGCTGGATTCCGTCACTTCACGTCAACCAGTCAGACCGCTCTGACATACAGTCACATCACAATAAATTTACTGACATTACTTTCAGGACAGACCCTGTATGTGGTGATAGACAAGCTTTTTAGATATAAGTGTTGGGAACCTGGATGGAGGTGAGGGATATGTACTGTAAAAACAAGATGTATAAGGTCAAAAATTAATTCTTTTAGTCGGAAATTGGTCAGTGGTGTCTGGCTTCTCTTGTTCCCTGGCCATGTATGGTGAATACAAAGTATATATATATATGTATATATATATATATATATATATATATATATATATATATATATATATATATATATATATATATATATATATATATATAAATACATATATAATTGTGTACAATTAAGCATAGAGAGAGAGAGAGAGAGAGGGCTCTTTATTGGAAAAACAGAGAATTTTGCCGGCGCGTATGTAACTGCTGGCATGCTACTCTGTATAGGGATGGGGAATGGGATTAAAAGATTCCAGAAAAGAGTTGGAGAAAAAAAGGATAAAAGTAAATATGAAATGTCCGAGTGGACCTGTTACTAATATTTACAGGTGACATGGCGGGTAAATTGAAGCTTTTGTATAGGAAGGATGCAATTTTTAAAGCTTTCCTATTTGACCAATTTCTGTCAGGTAATTGAACAATAAATCCAAAACCCGTCGCTGTTTTGAAGGGCCGGGCATTAGACCTAAGATGCTCGGTAACGTTAACGGTTCGTGGCAAATCATGTCCATTTGGTGCTCAAAAAATTGTCTCTCGTCGCGGTACGCGGGGCATTCTAGTAATATGTGCTCAATTGTCTCTAAGTTGCGACAGTTATCACAGTATGGGTTAGTGGTAAGTCCTATGCGGTACAGATAATTGTTCGTGTATGCCACGTTCAGTCGAAGACGATGGTACAATGTCTCTAAGTGTCGAGGAAGTGGTGGTGGAATTTTCGGTCTCATTTCTGGGTCAATGTAACGTAGGAAGTTATCTTGGTGAAGTGGCAGATTCAAGATGCGGTCTTTTTCTTGATAGGCATATTTTTTTGCCAAGTTTGAAGCATCGGCTTTTGTAAAATATGTTCTTTTGAACTTGCGGTATTGGAGTCCATTTCTGGCGGCTTCGTCCGCTCTTTCATTTCCCGAAATGCCGGCATGGCCAGGTATCCACTGGAACTTTATGCAATGCCCAGCAATCTTAGCCCTGTGGTGAAGATAAGCAATGTCAAATGCTGCTGGTTGATTATTGCAACGCTTGTGCCTGTTCCAGATACTTTGTAGGGCTGCTTTTGAGTCTGTGAAAATCACCCATGTCTTTGGCGGCTGCTGTCGAAGTACATACACAAGGGCCTCCTTAATGCCATATAGCTCCGCTGAAGTAGATGATGTCGCTCGCTCAAGACGAAACGAGAATCGTTGCCCTGTAGAGGTTACAAAAAGTCCGCATGATGAACGATGTGGAGTTGTAGAGCCATCTGTGAAAATGTGCGTTGCGGCTGCGTATTCTTTGTGCATATATTCTAAAGCTATCTGATAAGTCGCTGCCTGAGGCATTTTCTTTTTCGCACTGATTCCAGGTATATATGGCACGATTTCCAGTGGGGACAGTGTCCATGGTGAAATGTTTCGCGGCATAATTTGTGACGCCGGAGCAGGAATCGAAATAGATATACTTCCGACGGCCTGCCCAAAGCTAGATGTAGCACGTGTTCTGGAAATATCCTTTAAAAAGTGAGTCTTCGTATGAATGACGTGGCGGAGGTGTATCCGAAGTGTCTCCTGCGAACATAGCACTTCCAGAGGCAGGCATCCAGCTTCTGCTACAGTCCCTGACCGGGACGACCCCTTCGGAAGGCCAAGACATACGCGAAGGCAGTTGTTTCGTGCTGCCTCGAGTTTTCTCTTGCTTGTGGGAGATATTTTGTGCAGGATCGGGAGGTAATATCGTAGTGTTCCGTCGACGTAGGCCTTATGGAGGAGCACCATTGATCTACAGTTGCTGCCCCACTGTGATCCGGCTAAAAATCGGAATACGCGCGACGCCGAGGAAATCTTCTCACTCAGTTTTTTCACTTGGGGCGACCATGTGAGGTTCCTATCGATCATCACTCCAAGAAACCTTTGCGTCTTGACGTATGGAAGGGCACGACCACCCAACACTAGTGGGTATTTTTCCATACACCTCCGCGTGAAAGCCATGGCAACGCTTTTGTCGGGGGACAACTTCAGACCCCTTGGATTTAGGTAGGCCGATATATTTGCTAGCGCTCTCTGGAGGCGTTGTTGGGTGGTACTGCGGGAACGCGCCGCACTCCAAATGCAGATGTCGTCCGCATACAGTGTGATTTTGACGCCAGGGGGCAGGTTTCTTTTCAGATGGATGAGGACTAAATTAAATAATACCGGGCTTAACACAGCTCCTTGTGGCACTCCCTTCTCGACGGCATAAAGCGCCGTGGGGCCATCCGGGGTACACATGAAAAGTTGGCGTCCTTGAAGATAGTCTTCAATCCATGCGTAGAGCCGTCCTCCAAGACCAAGGGTTTCCAAAGCGTCAAGTATTGCTTTATGATAGACCGAATCATATGCTGCCTTAATGTCTAAAAATAATGCAGTAGGTATGTTTCCAGAGACCAATTCCTCTTCAATTGATGAGACCAAGGCAATGACATTATCAATTGCGGATCTATTTTGCCGGAAGCCATTCATTTCCTCCGGGTAAACTTTTGCAGTTTCCAAGAACCAATTTAATCGTTTGTAGATCATTTTTTCGAATAGCTTCCCTACGCAGCTAAGCAGAGATATGGGTCTGAAGGAGGCGTAATTTGTTGGCTGCTTCGCTGGTTTCAATATAGGAATGACTTTCGCAAGCTTCCATTCCGTAGGAACCTCCCCAGTTATCCATGAGGCGTTGTAGTACTCCAGAAGGCGTAGGCGAGATGTGTGGCATAGATTTGCGAGCGCTTCATAACTCACGCCGTCATGGCCAGGTGATGATCGCTTGTTTACGTCGCCCATTGCTGCCGTGAGCTCTTCGATGGTGAATGGTAATTCTAAGTCAGGTAGGGTAGCTCGAGGTGGACTAGGCTGACGACTTGCAATTTGCCGCAAAGGTTGTGCCCCGTTGGAAAGGAGCCTGCAGTACTGCTCTGCCACCTCTTTCAGGGATGCGCGCTTATGTAATGAGAGGGCGATAAAAGGATACAGCTGTTGTGGCTCTTTGCGAATGCCTCTGACGACTCGCCAGATTTTGCTCAGCGGTTGTCGTATGTCCAGTGTCCCACAAAAGTCCCTCCACCTTTTTCGGTCCAGTTTGGTGAGGTAACGTCGTATATGTCTTTGTGCCCGTCGACAAGTTCTGAGGTCTTCGATATCCTTCGTACGTAGAGCCTTCCTTTCGGCACGCCTTCGAATGGCACATAACCTTTCAAATTCCTCGTCGTTTGTTGGTACATTACAATGCTTAGTGGCAGAGCGGGTACTTTGTTTGAGGCAATGAGCTATTGTCGGTATTATTTCTGTATTATTTCTGTATTATTTCTGTATCAAGCATAGAATCATTGCATTCTACCTGTGCTAACGTTTGGGGCAGAAACTTGAAGGTTTCTTGGAGACATAAAAGGGCATTGTGTGGTCATGTTGGAAACCACTTTTCCGGAGGAGGGTGTGTCAGCCACTGACATAAATTTTAATGAAATTTATACCAATATAGCTGACATAACATGTTTCGCTGTCACGAAGTTGAATCAGTTTGGTTTGACAACGGTCTCAAATGATGTTAAGGTGGAAAAAGGTCTTCTTTTATGCACCTTCTTCAGTGCAAAACACACAAGCTTAGGGAATCCATTTCAGAACCATTGTGTCGGAGTATAAATCATGGCTTCATGTTTCAGGATTTCTGCAGACACACCTTGACAGGCTGGGAATCAACGACCAATTCCTTGCTGCCAGCTCTCAGACTGTTGTACACTTCCTGCAGGAGCATAATCTGGGAAAATGGACAGGCTTTAGTATAGATGCAGAAGATCTATACAATTCTATGCCGCAGGTGCGTCTCTTGCAGTTTGTTAAGGACTGCGTACACAATCAAACAGGTTAGCTGGAATTTGCTGAAAGGTGTAAAATTCTGGTTGCAAGTTTTCTGGAGCTTCTTGATTTCTATTTAAAGTCAATTTCTGTCTGGTGGGAAGGTAAAATATGTGTAGAGGATGCTGGAATCTGCATAGGTTCCAGTGTTGCACCAGTGCTCAGTAATATTTTAAGTTACGTTGGCCAGAAGATAATCAAAAGCTGAGTGGGCTTGCTCTTAAAATTTTCAGATACGTGGATGATTATTTGTTTTTCATGAGCAAATGATAACTTTCGCAGAGCTGTCATCGAAGTACTGAAGCTATTAGAGAACAAGAGCAAGATTTCAACTTCACATTAGAAGTTCCAGAAAAAAATGTGCTGCAACTTCTTATATCAGGCTTACTTTTGTGTGGGATCACGTATGCTGGGGATATCAGTCGAACACTTCCAAGTCCCTTCTTGATTATAGGTCTAGCCATTCAAAACTTATTGAGTACAGTATTGCCACTCACGCAAATAGAGATGCCCCAACCAAGAGCTATCCTCACCTTATCTTTGAAAGTGTAAGGAATCTGGTGACAAGGCTTAATGAGGCAGGTTACTCAGTTTCAGTGGTTTCTTTACCTTGAAACACGTTAATTAAGGAACTTAAAGTGCAACTAGGGTGGAAGAAGCTTAAGGAGCAAGCGCGGAACAAAGTTGCCATTATCCCCTCTAATAATTGTCGCACAGGCAGAAAAAGGTGGCTTCTAAGTTCCAGATCAGTATTGGGTTTTCATTTAAAAATAAGCTGAAGGGAATATGTGAAGCAATAAACAAGCACATTCTTCACAACGGGTGTCTGAGCAGGGAGGACTGCAAAGTGAAATATAGCATACAGTTTGTCTCTTGCACACAAAATGTTGTTTATTCGATTCCTTTTTCTTGCAGCCTACAAAATATACATCAGTCAGATTCATCATAATCAGCCTGGTTACGCCCACCGCAGGACAAAGGCCTCTCCCATACTTCTCCAACAACCCCGGTCATGTACTAATTGTGGCCATGTCGTCCCTGCAAACTTCTTAATCTCATCCGCCCACCTAACTTTCTGCCGCCCCCTGCTACGCTTCCCTTCCCTTGGAATCCAGTCCGTAACCCTTAATGACTATCGGTTATCTTCCCTCCTCATTACATGTCCTGCCCATGCCCATTTCTTTTTCTTGATTTCAACTAAGATGTCATTACCTCGCGTTTGTTCCCTCACCCAATCTGCTCTTTTCTTATCCCTTAACGTTACACCTACCATTCTTCTTTCCATAGCTCGTTGCGTCGCCCTCAAATTAAGTAGAACCCTTTTCGTAAACCTCCAGGTTTCTGCCCCACACGTAAGTACTGGTAAGACACAGCTGTTATATACTTAATTTTCTCTTGAGGGATAATGGCAACCTGCTGTTCATGATCTGAGAATGCCTGCCAAACACACACCTGCCCATTCTTATTCTTCTGATTATTTCAGTCTCATGATCCGGATCCACAGTCACTACCGGTACCAAGTAGATGTATTCCCTTACTGCTTCCAGTGCCTCGCTACTTATCGTAAACTGCTGTTCTCTTCCGAGACTGTTAAACATTACTTTAGTTTTCTGCAGATTAATTTTTAGGCCCACCCTTCGGCTTTGCCTATCCAGGTCAGTGATCATGCATTGCAGTTGGTCCCCTGAGTTACTAAGCAAGGCAATATCATCAGCGAATCGCAAGTTACTAAGGTATTTTCCATTAACTCTTATCCCCAATTCTTCCCAATCCAGGTCTCTGAATACCTCCTGTAAACACGCTGTGAATAGCCTTGGAGAGATCGTATCTTCCTGCCTGACGCCTTTCTTTATTGGGATTTTGTTGTTTTCTTTATGGAGGACTACGGTGGCGGTGGAGCCGCTATAGATATCTTTCAGTATTTTTACATACGGCTCATCTACACCCTGATTCCGCAATGCCTCCATGACTGCTGAGGTTTCGACTGAATCAAACGTTTTCTCGTAATCAATGAAAGCTATATATAAGGGTTGGTTATATTCCGCACATTTCTCTATCACCTGATTGATAGTGTGAATATGGTCTATAGTTGAGTAGCCATTACGGAATCCTGTCTGGTCCTTTGGTTGACGGAAGTCTAAGGTGTTTCTGATTCTATTTACAATTGCCTTAATAAATACTTTGTAGGCAACGGACAGTAAGCTGATTGGTCTATAATTTTTCAAGTCTTTGGAGTTCCCTTTCTTATGGATTAGGATTATGTTAGCGTTTTTCCAAGACTCCGGTACGCTCGAAGTCATGAGGGATTGCGTATACAGGGTGGCCAGTTTTTCTAGAACAATCTGCCCACCATCCTTCAACAAATCTGCTGTTATCTGATCCTCCCCAGCTGCCTTCCCCCTTTGCATAGCTCCCAAGGCTTTCTATACTTCTTCCGGCGTTACCTGTGGGATTTTGAATTCCTCTGGGCCATTCTCTCTTCCATTATCGTCGTGGGTGCCACTGGTACTGTATAGCCAGTCAGACTGGAAGGTGCTTAAACATTCGACTAAGGAAGTACCATAGTTCTTTTAAGGGTTTTTGCGCATTCACACCTTTCTGTGCATTGTTGCAGCAGCGGACATCATCCAGTTTTTGAAAGTACTATTCTGCTGTTCGCACAGTGTGAAAAGCTCTCACATGAATTAATGGAGGCTTATCACATTAGAAAGGAAGGCTCACTATGTGTTAGCCAGTGTTACGTTTCGCCTACGACGCGCGGTATAGCCGGCGCGGATGCAACGGACGCCGGGGCTTCGTTCAAAGCGGCGGACATTTTGGCCTGTTCAGCGCCGCCGCAACGCCTCCCCGCCAAGCGCGACCAGGCATGTTTCAATGCCACGTGTCTTCGTGTGTGCGTGTGTGTGTGTGTGCATGTTGGTGCCCACGCTTGTCAAAGCGCGGCAGCCGGGGAGAGGAGCTCCCCAACTGTGAAGCGAGGAGGTCTGACCGGCGCGGGCCCGGCGGATGCGTCACCTTCTAGTCTCAACTTGCCCGAGTGGCGCCGTCACGTGCGCCTCTCGCAAGCTGTTCCTTCTTGCCCTCGACTCCGAGAGTATAAAATCAGCAGCCCACGGACGCCGAGAGAGGCTCCGATTTCTTCTGTCGAGTAACGTGCTCTCCCGTCTCTCCACTTCGGTCGACCTGACCGCCCGCTCTTTTGCGATGCTAGAATAAACAAGTTGTTCTGTTAGCAGTCGACTCATGCTTTGCCGGGACCTTCGGATGCTTCCAGTTGTGCCCCAGGCCGCCAGGCCAACGCTACCCTTGGGGCTTGCGAGCCAGTTGCAACACCAGCCATCCATCTCGCTGCAAGATAGCGAGGTTGCCGTGTTAGATCTTAAGTAAAGCCACTGAGTTGCATTGTGCCTTAGTAATTGTTTTTTTTACGTTGATTAAACAGCCGTGACGTGTGTTGCCGTCAAAACGCGCATTCGGTGATGTGAAGGTTGTTTTGGTATGTATCTGCATATGCTAGGGGGCCGGGTGTTGGTAACGTGATGTGTGTTATATCATCATCATCATCATCATCATCATCATCATCATCATCATCATCATCATCATCAGCCTGGTTATGCCCACTGCAGGGCAAAGGCCTCTCCCATACTTCTCCAACTACCCCGGTCATGTACTAACATGTTGTCCCTGCAAACTTCTTAATCTCATCCGTCCACCTAACTTTCTGCCGCCCCCTGCTACGCTTCCCTTCCCTTGGAATCCAGTCCGTAACCCTTAATGACCATCGGTTATCTTCCCTCCTCATTACATGTCCTGCCCATGCCCATTTCTTTTTCTTCATTTGAACTAAGATGTCATTAACTCGCGTTTGTTCCCTCACCCAATCTGCTCTTTTCTTACCCCTTAACGTTACACCTATCATTCTTCCTTCCATAGCTCGTTGCGTCGCCCTCAATTTAAGTAGAACCCTTTTCGTAAACCTCCAGGTTTCTGCCCCGTACGTAAGTACTGGTAAGACACAGCTGTTATATACTTTATATACTTTGTTTATATAATTTTCTCTTGAGGGATAATGGCAACCTGCTGTTCATGATCTGAGAATGCCTGCCAAACACACACCTGCCCATTCTTATTCTTCTGATTATTTCAGTCTCATGAACCGGATCCGCAGTCCCTACCTGTCCTAAGTAGATGTATTCCTTTACCACTTCCAGTGCCTCACTACCTATTGTAAACTGCTGTTCCCTTCCGAGACTGTTAAACATTACTTTAGTTTTCTGCAGATTAATTTTTAGACCCACCCTTCGGCTTTGCCTCTCCAGGTCAGTGAGCATGCATTGCAGTTGGTCCCCTGAGTTACTAAGCAAGGCAATATCATCAGCGAATCGCAAGTTACTAAGGTATTCTCCATTAACTCTTATCCCCAATTCTTCCCAATCCAGGTCTCTGAATGCCTCCTGTAAACACGCTGTGAATAGCATCGGAGAGATCGTATCTCCCTGCCTGACGCCTTTTTTATTGGGATTTTGTTGCTTTCTTTATGAAGGACTACGGTGGCTGTGGAGCCGCTATAGATATCTTTCAGTATTTTTACATACGGCTCATCTACACCCTGATTCCGCAATGCCTCCATGACTGCTGAGGTTTCGACTGAATCAAGCGCTTTCTCGTAATCAATGAAAGCTATATATAAAGGTTGGTTATATTCCGCACATTTTTCTATAACCTGATTGATAGTGTGAATGTGGTCTATTGTTGAGTAGCCTTTACGGAATCCTGCCTGGTCCTTTGGTTGACGGAAGTCTAAGGTGTTCCTGATTCTATTTGCAATTACCTTAGTAAATACTTTGTAGGCAACGGACAGTAAACTGATCGGTCTATAATTTTTCAAGTCTTTGGCGTCCCCTTTCTTATGGATTAGGATTATGTTAGCGTTTTTCCAAGATTCCGGTACGCTCGAAGTCCTGAGGCATTGCGTATACAGGGTGGCCAGTTTCTCTAGAACAATCTGCCCACCATCCTTCAACAAATCTGCGGTTACCTGATCCTCCCCAGCTGCCTTCCCCCTTTGCATAGCTCCCAAGGCTTTCTTTACTTCTTCCGGTGTTACCTGTAGGATTTCGAATTCCTCTAGACTATTCTCTCTTCCATCATCGTCGTGGGTGCCACTGGTACTGTATAAATCTCTATAGAACTCCTCAGCCACTTGAACTATCTCATCCATATGTGTGTTATATATTGGCTGTTTTCTTTCAATAAACTTCATTTGATAGTGCTGTATCCTGTCCCGTTTTATTACTTTTGTCGGCATCTGTCATGCACGTAGCTACTATGAAGCTTCAACAACTTGCCCAATTTTCTATCTTATTGAGCTTAGGGCAGATAACCAATGGGGCATTAGAGTTACGGAATGGGTGCCATGGTATGTATATATATATATATATATATATATATATATATATGTAATGGTAAAATGGTGGTAAGTAGAGCGGTAAAAGTAAAATGAAGAGATTTTCACATCATAACTAGTCCTTTTAACACATTTACCTATAAAATTAAACACTCTGTTCTTATTAAGCACCTTGTACATAGGTATTCATATTACTAATAATCTTCCAATGCAAATGCATATCAACTTTTTGAGTAATGCTAATAACTGAACACATGGCTTTTTGTGCTGCATGTTTTCTTGGACTCCTGCTTCCCTTAAACTTATACTGTATAATTTGCTTGCAATATCAAAACTGAAGTAAGCTTCATCAATCCGGGATACACCTACAAAAAACACAACTCTCATATTTAGTTGAAGCCATACGAAACTAACCTCTACATTTTATTGTATCTGCTCATTTCCATACCGCAAGCATATCAACAATTAAAACTTGCCTTGATGGGCCAGGCTTGTCAACAAAAAAACTTGATAATTACACAGTTTACACACGTCATTTTTATTTGATACTCTAATATCCCAACTGTGTTTGTTAATCTGTTCACGTGGTAGGCAATGCATTCGGGGTTGTATATTCAGTTCATTTTAAAAACATTTCTTCAGGCGTGTGGGCACCGGCGTGTGTGCTATTTCTAACATGCTTTATCAGTGCCTCAATTAGATTTCTGTATGTCGTATGAAGATCTCTATCTGGGTTTAAAAGACTGATACATCATGCTATTTGATCTTGTAGGCAGCCCAGAGATTTATAACTGTGTGTGGTACCGCGGTTCCCGTTGATTTTTTCTTGCTGAATGCATGTGGCGCGTACTTTAGCAGCAGCGCTCGGCGTGTTTCGACTAAAGCAATGTCATTTTAATTCTGCTCGCCACTCGTGGCGGCTGTAGCTGCTCATATATAGTTATACAGTACTTTGGTTATAAAGTACAGTAAGTCTAGTTAATAAATTTTATTGGGATGTGAGGTTTTATTTTGTTAAATCGAGAATTTCGTCAAATTGAAACCACTTGATTAGATCATGCAACATGCCATAAAATTGATGCAAGAGCCAAAAATGTCGTTTTTGCCTACGTTCACACTTATTGTAGCAGTTGAGCATGTACTCTGCCTTAACGAAAGAAACAACTAAACATTCTTAAAAGCTATATGTCAGTGATACTAAAATCACCAGAACGCAATTCGACCTACTATACCCACATCTTTCTTTTTAATTATGGCAAATCAGGCAAGATATTAGTTGATTCTAGGTTTTCAGTGCTCATGAATGTGACAGTGAAAGTATTGAATGGCATCTATAGTGTAGTGCAACGAAAACAAGGACACAAGAAGAAACAAAACACAGACATAATTAGGCGATTGTGTCTGTGTTTCATTTCTTCTTGTGTTCTTGTTTTTGCAGCGCTGCACTACATGCCATTCCATGATGATCAACGAACAAGCCCACATTGCCACCCCCATGTAGAGAACAGGAAATTTCGTTATACACTTAAACCTTGATATAACAAAGTAGGTAAAATCGGCAGTTCGCTTCGTTATATAGAAATTTCGTTGTATTGAAATTCGATCTGTTATGCAAATGAGTACAGTCACCGATCGATTTTTGGTGCACGGAAAGGGGCCATGCAATTTTCTGCATTAATGGGCGATAAAAAAAAGCAAGTTTGAATGAGAAAACAGTTTATTTCGACGAATATAGATGTCAGCGATGAATGATACGGTTTCATGCCACGTTGATATCTTCACATCAGCGGTACGAATTAAGGGACGCCAAGTGCTTTCTCGTGCACTCCGCCCCCAAAGCGTCGAGCGGTCACACTGCGACGACGCTGTCATGAAAAGCGCCGGCAGCTGGGAGCGAATGCTTCGTCTGTTCCCGTTCCAACGGGTCATCAAAACTCGAGATTGCGCAACCTTCAATACTAACCGTGCGGGAAAACAGCTTACATGATGCCACGCCGTCTTGGCATGCCCGCACTTTCCACACGCAGCAGATTACCTCTAGAGCAGGGTGCGCGGCTGCGCATGCGCTCAGCCGCGCTTACAGCCAAGCGCAGACATGGCCGAGACGCGCGCCAACTTACCCCCCCCCCCCCCGCTCCGCCCCCTCGCGAGCGCTTGATCGCGTTACCGCGAGCTCGTTTTCCTCCCCCAGTTTGCCATTGCTCGCGTGAGAAGGCGGCACTTATGAAGCCACCATCTTTCTTGTCTCACCCTCACACACTTTCACTCGCACCTAAAGCACAAGTGCGCGGGGCGCGATAGGATCTGGTCGCACTTGGACTTAATTTATACGGAACATGATGCGGCTCCAAGATGTTGTTCTTGTCGCGCTGCACGCAGTTCGAGAGGTGCGTTTGCAAGCAGCCGCTTGTAATTCAATCATTTGACTATTTGCGTCCGCGGAAGTTACCATTGATTGTCATGGCACTCCTCTCCGACAGAATCGAAATTTCGTTATATTGAAATTGCACACAAACACACTTCGTTATATTGAGGCTCTAAATGCATGGTGTTCTATGGAGAAGAGGTTAAGAAAAGTTAAATACTTCGTTATATCGAGAATTTCGTTATACTGAGGTTTAACTGTATAGAGATTTTAATGTATATACTTTGTTGTGCAGCTCCTTGGGTGATGGTTTCTACGACTATGACTCATATGACTATGACTCATATTGTCGCGTATACTCTGCTGAAGTATACACACTGAATGGGGATCCAGGCGTTTGTCCTTCACGAAACGAAACCGTTGATGCGCGATGCCGAGACGAACCTCGTTCTCTTCTTCTTTTGACCCCTTGCTGTGCCACTGCATGTGGCACTACCCCCTCATCAAAAAAATAAAAATAAATGAAAGAATGAAAACATACATAGGCTTGACGTGAGAGCGCCGAGATGGCCTAGGACGTAACAATCACTGTGGTGTGCGATATAGTCACAAGACACTGCGGGACGAGCAACAACAAAAACTAACCTAAGCGGCTGAAGACGTCGGATTTTAGCGGCTATGATACGGTTTCAACCGCACAACATGCACAATCTCAGATTGCGGTTGTCGACGTCGGGGAGGCTGGCTTCCGTCAGGAAGGACTTCGTAATTCACGTAGCTAATCCGCTGCAACACTTTGTAAGGTCCGAAGTAGCGACTCAAAAGCTTCTCGGATAGTCCTTTTCGGCGCACGGGAGTCCAGACCAAAACTTGATCGCCAGGTTGGAACTCGACTTGTCGATGGCGGAGATTTTAACGTTGTGCATCGATGCTCTGTTGTTTATGTGCACTCGGGCAAGCTGACGGGCTTCTTCCGCTCGTTGCACGAAGAGTTCGGCATCTTGGGCGAGATCGAGGTGATCGATGTTGTCGCATGGCAGCATTGCTTCTAACATAGTCTGCACTTCACGGCCGTAAACGAGGTAAAACGGCGTGAAGCGTGTTGTTTCTTGCGTAGCAGTATTATACGCAAACGTTACGTATGGGAGTATCTCGTCCCACGTCTTGTGCTGTGCGTCTACGTACTACATAGACAGCATGTCAGTCATCGTTTTGTTCAGTCGTTCGGTGAAGCCGTTTGTCTGCGGATGATAGGCAGTTGTCCGTCGATGGGTTGTGCAGCTGAGTTTAAAAACGTCTTCAATGAGCAGCGCTGTAAAGGCTTTGCCTCGGTCTGTGATGACGTGCGATGGGGCGCCATGCCGTAGGACGATGTTCTGTATGAAAAACTGGGCAACCTCGGAAGCTGTGCCTCGAGGCAACGCCTTTGTCTCAGCATATCGCGCTAAATAGTCTGTGGCGACGATTATCCACCTGTTGCCAGAAGATGACAGTGGAAATGGGCCCAGAAGATCCATGCCGACGTGGTCGAAAGGTTTGCCAGGTGGGTCAATCGGATTCAGCAATCCCGCAGGCTTCACAGCTGGCGACTTTCGGCGCTGGCATTCACGGCAGGCTTGGACGTACCGCTTAACACACTCGGCAAGTTTCGGCCAGTAGTAGGATATGCGCACTCTATCAAGCGTGCGCGTAAAACCCAAATGGCCAGACGGAGGCTCGTCATGACAGGCGAATAAAACTTCGGCACGGAGGTCTGCTGGAACGACCAAAAGGTATGTCTTCTTGGTGGCAGCGGAGTTCTTCTTATACAAGACGCCATGTCGTAAACAAAAGACGACAATCCTCGAGCGATGTGCCGGGGTATTGATGGGTTTCGTCCTTCCAGATGTTCGAATATAGGTCGTAGTGAGTTGTCTGCGCGCTGCCATGTGGACAAATCAGTAACGCTTACGGCCCCAAGGAAAACTCCGTCGTCCTCAATGTCTTGGTCGGTAGTGTCGATAGGGGCGCGCGAGAGTGCGTCAGCGTCTTCGTGTATGCGGCCTGACTTGTACACGATGGTCACGTCGTACTCATGCAAACGTAGACTCCACCGTGCCAGTCGTCCAGAAGGGTCCCGCAGATTTGCAAGCCAACATAACGAGTGATGATCGGTTACAACCTTGAATGGGCGGCCGTAGAGGTAAGGTCGAAATTTGGCCAGCGCCCATACGACGGCAAGACACTCTTTCTCCGTAGTGGTGTAGTTGGTCTCTGCACGCGAGAGTGTGCGACTTGCGTAGGCGATCACTCTTTCAATACCTTCCTGCCGTTGTACAAGTACCGCGTCAAGACCAACGTTACTGGCGTCTGTATGAACATCCGTGTCCGCTTCCTCGTCAAAGTGGGCCAGAACTGGTGCTGACACCAGACGCTGTCGAAGTTTAGTGAAAGCAGTCTCTTGCTCTGAGGCCCAGACGAACGATACATCGTCCCTCGTGAGCCGAGTCAGCGGCTCCGCCATCTTCGAAAAATTTTCGATGAAACGCCGGTAGTATGCGCAAAGGCCCAGGAAGCGTCGGACACCTTTCTTGTCGGTCGGTGTTGGAAACGTGGCTACCGCGGCAGTTTTCGCGGGATCGGGGCTAACGCCTTCCACGCTGACCACATGTCCCAGAAACATAGGCTCCTTGTAGCCGAAGTGACACTTCTGAGGCTTAAGGGTGAGGTTAGCCGATCGGATGGCTTCGAGAACTTGCCGCAGTCGTTTCAGGTGGTCGTAAAATGTCGCCGAAAAAACGACCGCGTCGTCGAGGTAGACGAGGCAGGTTTGCCACTTCAGACCAGCGAGAACGGTGTCCATCATTCGCTGGAAAGTTGCTGGTGCCGAACAGAGCCCGAAAGGAAGTACCCTGAATTCGTAAAGGCCATCTGGAGTGACGAAAGCAGTTTTTTCGCGGTCTTGTTCATCTACCTCAATTTGCCAGTAACCGCTCTTTAGATCGAGAGACGAAAAATACATAGCTCGCCGCAACCTGTCTAAAGAATCATCGATACGTGGTAGTGGGTACACGTCCTTCTTGGTGACATCGTTGAGGCGTCGATAATCAACACAGAAACGAAGCGTTCCGTCTTTTTTCTTGACCAGAACGACCGGAGACGACCACGGACTGTGCGAAGGCTGAATGACACCATCATCTAGCATCTCCTTGACTTGGGCTTGAATTGCTTCACGTTCTTTCGGCGAGACACGATAAGGCTGTTGTTTGATGGGGCGTGCGTCGGCGGATGTCGTGATTCCTTGCTTCGTGATTGGCGTTTGGCCCACCTTAGTAGACCGAGCGAAGCACGCGCGGAATTCGTTCAAGGGTTCCTGCAGTGCGCTCTTTTGGTCGTCCGTAAGCTCGGAGTCTACATCGACGTCTCTGAGCGAACCGTCGTTTGTGTCCACTTCAGAAGCAAAGCACTCGACGATGTCCGTTGATGGTTCGGCGTAGGCGACGGCAGTGCCACGAAAAATGTGCCGATGCTCAAAGCTAAAGTTGGTAACGAGGACCGCTGTCTGGCTATCACGAAGTTCCGCAAGGCTTCGTGCTACACAAATACCTTGGGCCAGCAACATAGAAATGTTGCCTTCTACAATGGCTTCACCGTCTCGTAGCTCGTCGGACTTGACCGGGACCATAACACTCGCACGCGGCGGTATCGTGATGCTGTCGTCCGAAACGCGAAGTGCGGATCTGTGTCCAACGTCGTCGGTCTGTGTTGTTGCCCTTTGTGTCGTAGAAAGTGATGCAGCGCTCGCGGAGGTCAATAATGGCGCCATATTCCCGGAGAAAGTCCATCCCAAGAATTAAATCGCGGGAACACTCGCGTAGAACCAGACAAGTGGCGAGAAAAGCAGCACCGCGAATTTCTACTCTCGCCGTGCATAAGCGAAGCGGTGTGACGACGTGGCCACCTGCCGTACGAACTGGTGCCCCATTCCAGGACAACGTAACTTTTTTCAGAACGCTCGCCAGTTTGCCACTAAGGATGGAGTAATCGGCGCCGGTATCTACAAGTGCACCCATTTTTCTGCCGTCGATCAACACAGGTATGTCCAGTGAAATCTTGTTGGCGGGAACTGGTTCTGGCGTCGTCGTGTTCTCGTTGTTCTGCGGTCGGCACGATACGAGGTCTTCAGCGCGTCGAGTATCAGCGGCCCCGCCTCGGACGGTCGCTGACGTCAGTTTTCCCGGCGTGGACTTGGTGATCGCCCTTGCGTCGTCCTCGAAGTGGTATCACGAGCAGGGAAATATCGCCGCGGTGAGGGTGAGCGTGACTGCCGCTGCGATGTACCCTGCCTGCGCTGCTGTTCGATGAATTCTGCGATGTCGGGAGGCCTCTGGTCAATCCTAGGTCGAGGCGAATCGATGGAAAAACCCCGCAGGCCGAGTTGTCGATAGGGGCACTCCCGATACACATGACCCGCTTCGCCGCAGTGTTAGCACAGCGGTCGTCGGTCGGGTGCTCGCCAAACCTCTGATTTCCTCGCGGGTGTTCGGCGGTCGTCGAAGTACGGTAGCGGAGTTGTTGGAGCGGCTTGCGCTGATTGCAGCGCGACTGGCGACGCAACATAAGTAGGTGCGAAAGCTTGCGCGGGGCTCAGTAACGTTTCTGCGTAAGTCTTGCGCCGGGATTCACTTGGCAGAGGTGGCGCTCCACTACTGGAAAGAGATGCCTGCAGTGCCTGCTGTACTTCATTGCGTACGACGCTGGCAAGGGAGCTGACTGGTGGCGGCGACGTACCGTGGTGCTTCTGCAGCTCGTCGCGAACCACTGAGCGAATCAGCTCGCAAAGCAAGGCGACGTCGCACCCGAAGCGTACGGGCGTATCCGGAGTGCAGGCGGAATTTACTTGTCGGTTGTACATGTTCGACCGTTGCTAAAGCGTCTTCTCCATTGCGCTGGCTTCGGTGAGGAACTCCGCGACAGTCTTGGGCGTATTCCGAACAAGACTGCCAAAGAACTGTTCCTTTACGCCTCTCATCAGATGACGCACCTTCTTCTCTTCCGACATGCTCGGATCGGCACGCTGAAAGAGGCGCGTCATGTCCTCCACGTACATCGTGACGCTCTCGTTTGGCTTTTGGACGCGTGACTGAAGGGCTCGCTCCGCTTTTTCCCGGCGATCGGGGCTGGAGTAAGTCTCCAGTAGCTTGCGCTGGAATTCAGGCCAGGATGACAGGGCACTTTCGCGGTTCACAAACCACGTGCGAGCAACATCTTGGAGGCTGAAGTAGACGTTCCTGAGTTTAGCGTTGTTGTCCCACTCGTTAAACGCAGCCACGCGCTCGAACTCCGCCAGCCAGTCTTCCACGTCTTCAAATATGTCACCATGAAAAGCCGTCGGCACTTGGGGGTTCAGCAGCGTTAGGTAAGTCGGTGTCACCCTTTCCGTAGAAGTCGCAGTGGTCGTAGTCATCACTTTTTCCTGGAGGTTTCCGAATTCTGGGGCGAGGCCTCGGATTCGCCGGCTTGTGCGGTGAACTGGAGTCAACTCCAATTGTGCGAGGTTCTTGCTGCCCAGTGGGGTCTCCTGCATAAGTTGGGTGTACCCAGCAAGCTCCACCAGAATGTCGCGTATACTCTGCTGAAGTATACACACTGAATGGGGATCCAGGCGTTTGTCCTTCACGAAACGAAACCGTTGATGCGCGATGCCGAGACGAACCTCGTTCTCTTCTTCTTTTGACCCCTTGCTGTGCCACTGCATGTGGCAATATGACTCTGTATCTGTTAAAACACGTTGGCGGGCTAGTTGGTTAGAATCCATGGTATAGTGTATAAGCGCGACTAAATGAGGACGTAGAAAGAAACAGATACACAGACACAGCGCTTCACTTTCTACTATAGATGCTTCACTTTCAACTATACATTTATTTCAACTGTATCTGTTGCGTAGAAAATCTCTCTCGCCCCGTTTCCCTCCCGTTCTCCTTTTGGAGGAGGCCCCCTCTTGATGCTATCCTTGTTCCACTCTTGGCCCACATCATTTCATAATCGAGGCATGTAAGGCCACAGTTCCTTATGCGATGCAGCTCTGACATTATGCGTACCATACAGAATTGTACATGAGCCTGAGCCCATGCATAACCATTCTTCTGATCAAATGTTAATCTTTAGACTAAAATCCTTTCCTCTTGCATGACAGTTATCTCTGCTGTATTGTTGCTGCTCTCTCATGTATGTATACCAATAAATTATCTTAGTCAATTTCTTCTTGAACATTGTGTCCAATCTTTGCCAACTTAAGTGTGTGTTGAATGTTAATTTTTTAAGACCTGTCTTCACAATCTGCCTCCACCTGATCCATTTTAGCATCCTCAATTCAGTCACTTCTCCATCCTGACTTTTAGGTGACTTTATTAAAATTGTTTAGGTTCCATACAGTATAGCTGGTCATGTATTGTCTTATAAGTTTATTAGAGAGTGAAAATCTTCAACTTAACTGGAACCTGTGTAACATAAATATCATAATGCATCTTTTCAGTTTTTCCAAACTATGTCAATTCTGCTGATTCTGTGGGCTGTCCAATTTTTTCATGTTGGCGTTTTCAGTTATCATTCAACCAAGGTATCCGTCTTTTCTATGGTTTACCCTCAAGGCTTACCCTCCCTTTCATCTGCTCTGAGAAATTGGCATGTGGCTACCAGATGTGGGCAGCTTGCCTCACAACACATGCACATGCTCAGCTACTTTTGCCAACCTTTGTGCTAGATGTCAATCAGCATCAGCAAAACAGCGAGAATGGGAAATTATGAAATTAAGGCAGAGGTTCGAGCATTAAGGGAAGTCATACTTATGAGGTGATTACATGTGAAGAAAAGTATTAAGAAATGTTGGGAATTTGCAGTTTCCTGTTTATTGGTCTATTAAACTCTCCCTAGCCATTTCAGTTATTTCATCATGTGTTGCAATCTTTAGTTGCAATATGTTTTTCTTAAGTGCTGCCACACTAACTACCAAAAGTTTGAGAACCTATATTTCTTATTCACTTGGTTCACTCATACCTACAAGCAGCAGTCTTCTCACTCTACATCAGCTACTGAATGCAATGCCCAGATATGTTCCCAGTCTACTTCAGTGGGAGTCACTAACACAGTGAATGATCATAAAGCATGTGTGTTCTTAGAAAGTGCCTTCATGTGATGCAGCTGTAAGTTAAGGTAGGGGATGCTTTGGAAAGCATGTTACGTGGCTTACATGAGAATTATTTTGTGCCAGAAAGCACACAAATATTTGTGTTTATTTCTGGTGTTCTTCTTCCTTAATTACTTTCTTGATTCAGCGCATATATATGAAGCAAGAGATCCTGGCTTGTTCTTTCTTTACATTAGCAAATTACATTAATCATATAATAGCACACTTTACATAATTGAGCACACTAAAAGTCACTTGGTGAGCAAAACATGTACTTGTCTTTTTGAATATCCCAGCTTAATGTTTTAGTGTGTGCAGTTTGGACGTGATTCTTGAGAAGCACTACATCTGCTACAAGTATATGACGTATAATTGCTTTTGTTTAAAAATAATCCTAATTTTTCTTGATAGCTGTCTTTTTTTGCTAGACAATACACGCATGGGGCTTAATTCCAAGATAAATATGCCTGCTGTAACTGTATGCATCAGTGTTTGACTATTCGATACCATGTATTTGCCAACCTCCAATTATTTGCATTGAAGTAGTGAAGAGTTTGACAGCAGCTTGTCTGGTTTGGTCAAAAGAGGCACGGTAAGTAGTTTAAAATTAGATGCCAAGCATAAAAATGTAAAATAAGAGCTGGTTCAACTGGAGCTTTGTTCACAATCTTTGTGAACAAGGATTCCATGTGGGAGCCGAAACATCTATCTTTTATGCCCGATCTTCATTTCCTTATTATTATTATTCGAATTCATCTAGCGCTAAAGAGGTGGCAATATATTTCGAGTACTACTCTTTGCATTTTGTTTCCATTGCTGAGTTTCTTTTTAAACAGTAACTTCATGCACCACACAAGTACAACTCAAACATTTTCATTCTTTCAAGGACGTCACAACTAATGGAAGGTATTCTGTACTAACATAATTATTTTGTGATTTCCAGTAAATATGTAGTCCTCATAAAAAGTATCTAAATATTTTGGCCTAAGCGGTTATTCATTAACCATGTAGGCTTCCTCTACTTCTGACATCACTTGGTCTTGACAAACTTGTGAGCTGACAAGTTTGAGCATGCAGTCACTTCCCTCCGTATTTGTTTCGATAAAGGCTTGCCCTTTGGTGCTACTCTGGATCCACCCCCGTTTCCTGTGATTACCACTACGGCCTTCAAGGCACACACCCTCAGGAAAACTTTTCATACACAAACCTGGGCAATGTAGGACAGACAGAGACCAGATTACAGGAAAGTTTATATGTTGTAGAGAACACACTGAAAGACATGGGGTTGAAATGCTCGGCAGCCAAATCAGAACTCTTAGTCATTAAACATCGCAGACAAGGTCGTAAACCAAGAGGTTACATTCCGGAAGATGAGCCAAGAGTGTGCTTATACACTGATGAAGGATCCGCAATCAGGCTAGTTGAAAAAATCAAGGTTCTTGGGTATCACATAGACGGAAACAATACTAACTATAGAACAATACAACATATCTCGAATAAAACAGATGAAGTCATTAGGTTACTAAGGTTACTAAGGAGAATTACCAATAGACACATAGGCTTAGGAGAACACAGCACTTTGAGGCTAATACACGCCTTTGCTCTCTGTCACTTCACTTATGTGGCTGGATTATTCAAATGGAAGCAGGCAGAACTTAACAAACTTAATGTGATGCTCAGGAAGCTCGTTAAAGTATCCCTAGGGATACCCAGTAACGCTGCAACCGACAAACTCATGAGACTAGGGGTGCACAACACAATGGAAGAAATCGCGGAGGCCCAACAGCTAGCGCAACACGAAAGATTGACAAAATCACGAGCTGGCAGGAACATATTACAGGCAATAGGTGCAGAACTGAATACATCAAGGAGCCCAATAGAGGCTGAAGTAGAATTAAGGACTGAAGTTAGGAACAAGTTCAGAACCAACCCTCTCCCCAGAAACATGCATTCAGAATATAATGTCGAAAGGAGAAAGGCAAGAGCTAAAGCACTCTTGCAGGAAATAGAGCAGCAGAACCAAGTGGCAGCTATAATTGATGCTGCCTGGCTGAAAGGTAAAGATGCATATACGGCCATTGTATGAAATTATCAAAGGAAGGTTCAAGACGCTCTCACTATTTTTACCAAGGACCCCATGGTGGCGGAACAAGCGGCAATTGCTCTAACCATCAGGAGTAATAAGTGGGCCTGCATTTACGGTGATTCGAAATCCGCTGTAAAGTGTTTTGATAAAGGCTACGTAGCTGGAGTTGCATCTAAACGTTTTGAAAACATTGGGATTATGAGAACTGAAATCTGATGGTTTCCTGCGCATATGGGAAAAGTGGACGAGACTCGGGTAAACCTCAATGAGGTTGCTCATGACTTGGCACGAGGACTTGCTAACCGGGACAGTCCCAACCGAGCCTTTCACCATCCAGCCAGGGAATCTAGAGATAATTTAATAACATACAATGACGTTACCAAACATTAATATTTAGGACGCAGACAATTCCCATTGCCACATTCAAAACTGAACAGGGCTCAGACAGTCTCACTGCGCTTATTGCAAACGGGTACATATCCCACACCGCACACCATTATTAAAATATATCCAGAGAGGGAGATTAAGATGGACTGCAACGATTGTAATGGCATCATTGGAATCAGACATATGCTGGCGGGGTGTCCCGCGACTCTCCCCGACCTCGTTGAAGAATGGACACAGTGGGAGAAAAGGATTCGAAGCCCATTGTTTCAGGACCAACTAAGGGCACTCCAGAAGGCCTATGATGTCACTGAAAGGCTTGGCCTGACAGTGCCAACATGAGAGCGGCCCACCTTGGCTTAAGAAGTCGAGCCTCCGGACCTGATCACAATAAAAGTTTTCACACACACACAAACCTGGTTCTTTCACACTTTTACTAGGACAGACATTGAAAGCAAGGATGGCATAGCAGGCATGTTGGTTACAATAGTACTTTAATAAATAGCTTTGTAAGTATTCATCTAGTGGACATGTCCATATCCTCTTTTGCTGAAGTGCAAATTAGCTGGGGGAGCATGTCTCCTTCTCATGCATACCCCAGCCCAGCCAATCAGAATTTCAGTAGCGGATGAAATGGACATTTCCACTAGGTGGACACGGAATACATCCCCTGTGCTCTGTCCTGTCTTTCCACCCTTCTCCATGTATTTTACTCAGTAAACTACTGGTTCAGCATGTTGGTCACCTTAATCAATCTTCCAATAGCTCAGCACTTAAAAGGTATACGATACAAATAAGGCTATGTAAACCCCAGCAGTTAGGCTGGCGATTGCTGCTGTTATGCACCATACAGGCTGAAGCAATGGCTTCACCGTAGCTTTCTAAGTTAACTTTACTGAACCTTGAATTTAGAGAAGGCAGAATATAAAAACAGAATAGCATTCTTCTTTAGTACTTCACCCCTCTGCTTTGTGTGTTACTAAAATCAGTATACTGTGAACCTAAATGAAGTAAAAAGGAAAAGAAATTGGGACACTAATTTCATTTCACTGTCTCTTTAAAGGTATAGCAAAAATGTTTAATTTCATTACGACTTGTTACTTATATTTCGACCTTAATGTTCGTTTCTCATGCTCCAAATAGGGCTACAACTGTTCCCTTATCCACAGCTATCAAGGCCTTATGGCAACTTTGGAAGCTCTCTGAACTGAGTAAATGCTATGCATTGCATAATTTCTTAATATATTTTCATGGCTGCCTTTAACCTCTATAGTTCCTCATTAAAACCAGCATCTCTCTTGTGACCACCTTTAAAGAGCTTGATGTAATGTATGCCTAACAAGAAAGATGGGTGCTTTGTAGTGCTAGTATACTGTAAGTAAATCGTTTTATGCAAAAATTGCTGACATAATTGCCTGACAAATACCGCATCATGTTTGCTATTTTGCCTTCTGTTTCAATTTCACTGCATCTATACATTTTACCAGTGCACGATTAGGGTTCAAGGCTGTTCTTTAATACACTCATGAGCACTTATCATTATCAGTTCCCCATATAAGTGGTTTTGCTGAAGAGAATACAGGAATACAAGCAAAATTGGCATGGAACCAACATATAGATAAAGTCTGCATGACTGCCTATCAAAAGTTATATTTTCTGAGAAAAAAACTAGAACGTGCATCACGTAATGTAAAACGTATTGCATACAGCGCCTTCATTAGGATGATACTAGAATATTCAGTTGTTCTTTGGAGTCCCCATCAAGTGACGCTTAATAAGAAGTTGGAAAGGATACAGAGTCTGGCGGGGCGTTGGATCTTCTTGGATCTTCTTGGAACTTGGAGCTTCTTGAGGTCATCATCATCATCATCATCAGCCTGGTTACTCCCACTGCAGGCAAAGGCCTCTCCCATACTTCCCTAACTACCCCGGTAATGTACTAATTGCGGCCATGTTGTCCCTGCAAACTTCTTAATCTCATCCGCCCACCTAACTTGCTGCCGCCATCTGCTACACTTCCCTTCCTTGGAATCCAGTCCGTAACCCTTAATGACAATCGGTTATCTTCCCTCCTCATTACACGTCCTGCCCATGCCCATTTCTTTTTCTTGATTTCAACTAAGATATCATTAACTCGCGTTTGTTCCCTCACCCAATCTGCTCTTTTCTTATCCCTTAACGTTACACCTATCATTCTTCTTTCCATAGCTCATTGCGTCGCTCTCAATTTAAGTAGAACCCTTTTCGTAAACCTCCAGGTTTCTGCCCCGTACGTGAGTACTGGTAAGACACAGCTGTTATATACTTTTCTCTTGAGGGATAAAGGCAATCTGCTGTTCATGATCTGAGAATGCCTGCCAAACACACCCCTGCCCATTCTTATTCTTCTGATTATTTCAGTCTCATACTACCTGTCCTAAGTAGATGTATTCCCTTACCACTTCCAGTGCCTCGCTACCTATCGTAAACTGCTGTTCTCTTCCGAGACTGTTAAACATTACTTTAGTTTTCTGCAGATAAATTTTTAGACCCACCCTTCGGCTTTGCCTCTCCAGGTCAGTGAGCATGCATGGCAGTTGGTCCCCTGAGTTACTAAGCAAGGCAATATCATCAGGGAATCGCAAGTTACTAAGGTATTTTCCATTAACTCTTATCCCCAATTCTTCCCAATCCAGGTCTCTGAATACCTCCTGTAAACACGCTGTGAATAGCATTGGAGAGATCGTATCTCCCTGCCTGACGCCTTTCTTTATGGGGATTTTGTTGCTTTCTTTATGGAGGACTACCGTGGCTGTGGAGCTGCTATAGATATCTTTCAGTATTTTTACATACGGCTCATCCACACCCTGATTCCGCAATGCCTCCATGACTGCTGAGGGTTCGATTGAATGAAACGCTCTCTCGTAATCAATGAAAGCTATATATAAGGGTTGGTTATGTTCCGCACATTTCTCTATCACCTGAATGATAGCGTCAATATGGTCTATTGTTGAGTAGCCATTACGGAATCCTGCCTGGTCCTTTGGTTGACGGAAGTCTAAGGTGTTCCTGATTCTATTTGCAATTACCTTAGTAAATACTTTGTAGGCAACAGACAGTAAGCTGATTGGTCTATAAATTTTCAAGTCTTTGGAGTCCCCTTTCTTATGGATTAGGATTATGTTAGCGTTTTTCGAAGATTCCGGTACGCTCGAAGTCATGAGGCATTGCGTATACAGGGTGGCCAGTTTTTCTAGAACAATCTGCCCACCATCCTTCAACAAATCTGCTGTTACCTGATCCTCCCCAGCTGCCTTCCCCTTTTGCATAGCTCCCAAGGCTTTCTTTACTTTTCCCGGTGTTACCTGTGGGATTTCAAGTTCCTCTAGATTATTCTCTCTTCCACTATCGTCGTGGGTGCCACTGGTACTGTATACATCTCTATAGAACTCCTCAGCCACTTGAACGATCTCATCCATATTAGTAAAGATATTGCCGGCTTTGTCTCTTAACGCATACATTTAATTCTTTCCTATTCCTAGTTTCTTCTTCACTGCTTTTAGGCTGAGAGCTGTTCTGAGAGCATGTTCAATTCTATCCTGAGAGCATGTTCAATTCTATCCATATTATACTTCATTATGTCAGCTGTCTTACGCTTGTTAATTAACTTCGAAAGTTTTGCCAGTTCTATTCTAGCTGTAGGGTTAGAGGCTTTCATACATCGGCGTTTCTTGATGAGATCTTTCGTCTCCTGCGATAGCTTACTGGTATCCTGTCTAACGGAGTTGCCACCGACTTCTATTGCACACTCCTTAATGATGCCCATAAGATTTTCGTTCATATCTTCAACACTAAGGTCCTCTTCCTGTGTTAAAGCCGAATACCTGTTCTGTAGCTTGATCCGGAATTCCTCTATGTTCCCTTTTACCACTAACTCATTGATCGGCTTCCTATGTACCAGTTTCTTCAGTTCCCTCCTCTAATCTAGGCTATTTCGAGTTCTTACCATCCTATGGTCACTGCAGTGCACCTTGCCGAGCACGTCCACATCTTGTATGATGCCAGGGTTAGCGCAGAATATAAAGTCTATTTCATTTCTAGTCTGGTCATTCAGGCTCCTCCACGTCCACTTTCGTCTATCCCGCTTGCGGAAGAAGGTATTCATTATCTGCATATTATTCTGTTCTGCAAAGTCTACTAATAACTCTCCCCTGCTATTCCTAGTACCTATGCCATATTCCCCCACTGCCTTGTCTCCAGCCTGCTTCTTGCCTACTTTGGCATTGATGTCGCCCATCAGTAAAGTGTATTTTGTTTTGACCTTACCCATCGCCGATTCTACATCTTCATAGAAGCTTTCGACTTCTTGGTCATCATGACTGGATGTAGGGGCGTACACTTGTACGACCTTCAATTTGTACCTCTTATTAAGGTTCACAGCAAGACCTGCCACCCTCTCGTTAATGCTATAGAATTTCTGTATGTTACCAGCTATATTCTTTTTAATCAGTAATCCGACTCCTAGTTCTCGCCTCTCCGCTAAGCCCCGGTAGCACAGGACGTGCCCGTTTTTTAGCACTGTATATGCTTCATTTGTCCTGCTAACTTCACTGAGCCCTATTATATCCCATTTACTGCCCTGTAATTCCTCCATGGACTCGCCTCACTATATGACGTTCTAGCGTTAAACGTTGCCAGGTTCAGATCGCAATGGCGGCCTGTCCGGATCCAGGGATTCTTAGCACCTTCTGCTGCGTCGCAGGTCTGACCGCCGCCGTGGTCCCTCAGTCCCCAGCTTCTGGGGACTGAGGGCCGGGGTTTGATTGTATAAGCTGTCCACCGCCTACCACCCACAAACAAACGGTCTTATGGAATGTCTCAGCCGAACAATCACACAGATGCTGTCGATGTAGGTCTACAACGATCGCCGCGACTGGGACGCCACACTGGCCTACGTGCCGTTCGTGTATAACTCGTCCCGACGTGACATCACAGGATATTCACCCTTTTATCTTTTGTATGGTCGCGACCCCACCTTGCCCTTTGACACCATCCTCCCTTCTGTGCCACGTGTTGCAACTGAGTATGCTCGTGAAGTCATCGATCGCGCTCACATGGCAAGTCAAGTCGCCCAATCTTGTTTATTAGCCCCGCAACATATACAAAAAGAGTTATGACCGGTGCCATCGCGATGTTAAGGTCGCGCCAGGTGCTTGGATGCTCCTTTGGTCACCATGTTGTCGGGTTGGCCTCTCCCGGAAGCTTCTCTCTCGCTACACAGGGCCTTATGAAGTCCTAAGTCAAGTTAACGACGTAAATTACGTGATTTCGCCGCTTCAGTTTGATGTATCATCAAGTCCGACGCCTGTTGATGTCGTGCATGTTTCGCGGCTGAAGCCATACTTCGCTCGCGATTCTTTGCCTACCATGAGCCGAGACGGCGCTTCACTACACGGGAGTCCTGTTACGGAAGGATGAAAAAAGAGAGGAAGAAGACCGCAGGACGCTGGCTGCTGCGTGCTGTTGGTGGTCAGCCATCTTAGCTACTGTGACTCATCTTGTATATATATTGTAAATACAGTCTTTCTATACTCCCAACATCCCCATAACCGTATGCTTCGCCTCTGGCATGTTCATGATCACCGATGGTATATAAAACAGTGATGCAGACTAAGCTTCACAAAGAATTAATGTTCCATCTCTTCCTTACAGGCTGCTGTGTTTCAACTAAATCTGCTTTTCCTGTGTCCAGTGGCCTTGTTGCTCAATTAGTGCTTGCCTATTTCTGTTGCACTGCAACCCACCAATGTTAAAACGTGATACTTCTCCTCTCTGCCCTTGTCCTCCTGTCCTTTTACACTGCTGCAAAGTTTTAGATTTCAATGCTCGAATGATCAATACGATTGATGCTACCATATTATGTGATGGCTGTCATGACAGCAATAATTTAGGTGGACCTGAAACTAAACGAAAAAAAAGAAAACAGACATGTGTGAGTAGGAATAATTTGTGACCAAACTAGCTCCATGCTAAACTTTGCCTCAAGGAAAGCCTTAAAAGTCTCAAGCAGTCTTAAAAGTCTCAAACCCTTTTCGTGCTCTCGTGACTGTCTAATAGACAGTCACGGAACTTGCACAAAAAGGAGTGCCTTTCTGTTGGGGAACTGTTTTTATCACCAGTATGCTATACAGCACCAGTTGTGCTATGAGCAGGCACAACTGCACATACAAGCTATAGCCTGAACTTTAAAATAATTTCATATCTATTTGTGAACTTCCCAAGCCACTTCACAACTGCAAGCTGAATCTTATGTATGCTGTCTCAGGGTCATGACCTATATTTCGAGGAAGACTAAGAATGCAGCCTGTGACTGAAGTTTCAGTGTTTTGAGCCCACCATTTCGAAATGCTTTTTATGTGCACTCAGTAGGAGACAGTTCTCCAAGCTTCTTGACATTATTTTCAGTGATACTAGAAGCAACACTTATTGAGTTGAGTTATTGAGTTGTATTATACTAAATTTTCATATTTTCTTTAATATACTGTGGTCACGATAACACCGCACTGTTTAAAAGTCATTGAGAATGAAAAAGCTACTTATTTGCCCTAGTATAATGTAGAAATGGGCATTCTGCAGTCTGAAAAGTGAAGACAAATACATTATCGTTGCGACATTCACAACCACTTTAGCTGCTCATAAAATCATTGAAGTGCATGTAAGGAGCCTCTATGTTAGGTCTGTTAAAAACATGCTCCATCATGCTGCAGCATTATGCACATTAGCTTTGTGTAGAAGCCACAGCTGTTGCAACGTTCTGCACCGCAATGCACCTTGGTTATGTGGAAAAGCTACCATTGTTGCTACGCTCTTTACTGTTATACACGTCAACCTTGTGGCAAAGCCACTGCACTTGAAATGTGCTGCACCTCAAAACAGTTCAGGTATGTGGGAATGCACACTTGCATGTGCTAGATTTGGGCAGTTTTAATGCAAATAATTATTTCTTCATACCAAGCACTTTGCAGTAGGAAATTTTACGTCCCGACTTGTTTCGGTCTTCTGCATTGAAAACAAAAATAGGTTACAGTGAGCCCGAACCTGTCTCCCAGCATAACAACCTGACGCTCTAACCATTTGACCACTTTCGTGCACATACTTCTTGCTCGCCAATGCATTGCTGTGTGTATGGGATAGTGGCACGTGTATAACAGTGCATAATACGTGTCAGAGCATGTGTGCATATACAAGTTGCTTATCAAACTGTGAGCATGTCAGTCTCTCCCATTATTCCTTTGTGGCTGGACTTCGAGGTGCTTTGTTAGAATGCACCACCTTTGGGATTAGCTCACATTTCTAAGTCCCCCTCACTGTAGCAGCTAGCACAACATGGACACTGTACCTTTATGCTGTAATGTTTCTTCACTGGAGTACAAAAAGGAATCATGTAGATCCAACATACATGTTAAAAGTGGTTAATCAGAATCTATGAAACATTCATATTTAATGCATTGTTGCAATCCAAATGACGGAAAGCGTATTTGCCTTGGAAAGCTAGAAGTAGCAGATGTCACAGGCAAGTTATGCAGGGAAGCCACCTTATCACCTGTAACTGTTCTCTGTGCAGTGAGGATGAAGGTGACATGTGCTTGTTTAGTGAAGAATGTTGACAAGAGGTGTATGCACAGAGACATATGACGCTTATCTTAATACTACATGTAAGGCTTGTATACTTGTGTCGCAGCGACACATACCCGTTCTACGAGATGGGCCTAGAATAGGCGCGTGCCCATTTGCGCATACTTCATAAGCCAAGTTTTCCACTCGTCAAAACAGCTGCCATCACAAAGTGTTAGGAAAGAGGCAAAGAAACCATGCCTTTGCATTCATACTCTCCTCACAAAGCTTGTGTCATATAGCAATCACTCGCAATACACAAACACATTGTTCAACACTGCAATGTTTGGAAGAACCCGAACCAATGCTACGTAGCCATTTACCTGCAACAGAAATCCCGACTGGGTTTGGAATCTACACAATGTTTCTTAATTTCTCAGGCATTTGGTGGTAGAGGCCAGTGCATTAGACAGAAATCCTGCTAGACTGCAGCAGTGTTCAGAATGTAGTATGAGGTACTCTGTCTGGCTGGAAGTTGAAGATAGAAGTTATATTAGTAGTTAAAATATAGTAGCCAGTATTGAAACTACATATGCACTCAAGGCTGAGCCACATGCGAACACGAAAGAGCAGACACACGCGGTGGTCACTTGAGCTGGCATTGTGTAGATTTACCAACAAGCCCAACTGTTCAATGAAGTAAGGCATGTTGTTGGGCTAGTCGGCTCGTAGCTTCAGCGAAGTTTTAAACTGTGCGAGGAAGACAGGACATGAACAAAAGCATAGATGCATGCACAAAGTGTAGACTTCCGACTGGCTTTGTTTGGTGAAGGCAGAGAGTTTATAAGGTTCTTCAAAATGGCAAAACAAAGAACATTCGCAAAGAAATTGTGCACGAGGCAGCGACGAAAAATAGCAAGGCCACCTGTGCATTAAGAATGCAGCAGAGTCCAAAGGTGCCCATCTAAGAATTCTATTTCTTTCCTTGATAGGTATCAAGAAGGTGAGCTAACTTAGTTGTCACCTTTTAGCGATGTGGAATGCCTTGATGACTTCTCTTTCTGCTTTTGAGTTTGCCTTCGAAAGGAATTTATTCTGTTCCAGATGAGGCAGGCAGCTTGTGCTGTCGCAGCTCCTGCACTGCAAGAGGAGATTCTCAAGGAAAGAAATACTCTTTGATGGGCACATTAAGACTCTCCTGCACTCTTAATGCATACATGGCCATGATATTTTTCATCACTGCCTCATGCACGAATTATTTACAATTGCTCCTTGTTTTGCTAATTTCAAGTACCTTATATATTCTCTGCTTTCACGAAATAAAACCAGTTGGAAGCCTGTGCTTTGTGTGCGCCTATGTTTCAGTTCACGTCCCGTCTTCCTCGCGGAGTTTAAAATTTTGCCTAACGAGCTGTATAGCTTGTGTATACAATGAGTAATTAATATTATGATGACTGCAGCACAGCAATGGTCTAGTGGCATAGTGTCGACATAGTGTGGAGATGGTACTAAGTTCAAAACCTGGAAATGCCATAAATTGTGAAATCAACCCTTATCCCTCGGTTTCCTACAGCTGCAGAGCACTTGACCACTGCAGCAGTCAGGCATGCTGTATATGGACACGTGTACTTCTTTATCGGACGACCACTTCTCGCCGCCTAACAAATCTTATCGTACAGCGCAGGACGCGCCTGCATGTAAAAAGTTTCTGGAATGGTATCGATGGTTCCGTCCACTGTCTTTCACCGCAACTTGTGTTATCTGATTGCATGTGTGCGCGACGCGAATAATGTGGAACTTTGTGGAAGGCACGCGGGTCCCAGCGATTGCTCTGGAACATTCGACGACAGATGTATAAAAGCCGACGCGCTTGACCCGCTCATCAGATTTTCGATGACCGCCGATCGTGTTCGCCGCTACCATCCTTCTTTGAGTGTAGCCTGTTTTTGAGGGCACAAGTTCGCCCAATAAAACGCTCGTTTCGTTAATCACAGTTTTGCTGCCCACGTGACAATATTGGGGAGTGCCAGCAATTGCGAGATCGAGGCAGGCTGCCACTAGAAGTTCCCTGGGCCAGGTGATAACTCAAATGCATCCAAATATTTCTATATTTCACTATATAAACCTTTGTAGAATGAGGAACTTTTCAAGGGTGAAGTTGTTTCACCCAGAAGAAAGCTATTACTAAATAGTGACCAGTTTCTTTTGTTTTGTAAGTCAGATTGCATGTATTTGACATTTCTTACGGTCTCTTACTTATTCTCGCTGTCCGATACAAGCATATGCACTCACATATGTTTTCAAACAATGTGTGGAGCCATGTTTTTGGTGGAAAAAAATTGGTCCCAATACAAAGCTTTGTGGCACACCGGATCTTACTAGCGATCACGGAGAAGAAAGTTCATTAGTAGTTACAAATTGGTACGGGTTAAAAATTTACTAATCCAATTCGTAGTCCTGTCAATTCGAAGTTTACTGGCCTGGGCGGGCCCTGGCACTTCACCGAGTAGTGGCCTTTGAAAATAGCAGTGTGGCACCAGTGGTTGCATCAGGATCTAGGCTCGTGAAGATAGACAGCAACGTGCACAGGGCAAGGAGTTTGGTGGCCTGGTACTCGTCACAGTTGTGGAGAACACTATAGTTTTCGCGAGTCCTAGCTCCTACCTAGGGTACCAATCTGAGCACGGTAGATATATATATATATATATATATATATATATATAGGTTGTGCAGGATTGCTCGTTGGCAGCACGTGATCATGCGGCAGCTGGCGGGCCTTCGATGCGTTTCGATCTGGTAGTGCGGTCGTCTTTGTGGTTCTAGAGCTGCTCTGGCATTGCCAAAGAACAGGATGTATCAGCATGGTGCAGAATTGCAGAGTGGGGGCGCTCCATTCTATTCCCACTCCATTCCTTCAGAGTTGTGGTTTATGCGATTCCAGTCCTTCTAAGTCGTCAGAATTCTGACAGTTGGACCATTCCCACTCTTTGAGTGGTCAAACTAATCTACTCCAATCCTCCAATTACAGTAAATAAAACACTTCCTGTATAATTACTTACTACTTGCGCCCCGATGCAGCGATAGCGTAGAGGTAGAGCATCCGCCTCACGTGCAGAAGGACTGTGGTTCAAATTCAGGTGCCACGCAATTTTCCACTGGATAAAAAAATCCACATGTTGATACGGTTGTATAAATAGGCCTGGTGGGCTGACCCTGGTGACCAGAACTGGTATTGCACTCCTTTACCAGAGCAGGATTGGCCACAACCTCCTATATGAATGGGACAATCAAACCCCAGCCCTCAGTCCCCAGCAGCTGCGAAGCGACTGACCACAGCGGCGGTCAGACCTGTGACGCCGCAGAGGGTGCTAATAATCTCTGGATCCGGACAGGCCACCATTGGAATCTGAACCTGGCAACGTTTAGCGCTAGAACATTACCTAGTGAGGCGAGTCTAGCAGAGCTATTGGAGGGATTAGCGGGCATTAAATGGGATATAATAGAGCTCAGTGAGGTTGGGAGGACAAATGTAGCATATACAGTGCTAAAAAGTAGGCACATCCTGTGCCACCGGGGCTTAGCGGAGAGACGAGAACTAGGAGTCGGATTCCTGATTAATAAGGATATAGCTGGTAACATACAGGAATTGTATAGCATTAACGAGAGCGTGGCAGGTCTTGTTGTAAAACTTAATAAGAGGTATAAATTGAAGGCCGTAAAGGTCTAGCCGCCTACATCCAGTGACCAGCAAGTCGAAAGCTTCTATGAAGACGTGGAATCGGCGATGGGTAAAGTTAAAACAAAATACACTATACTGATGGGCGTATTCAAGGCCAAGGTAGGCAAGAAGCAGGCTGGAGAAAAGTCAGTGGGGGAATAGGGCATAGGTTCTAGGAATAGTACGGGAGAGTTATTCGTAGAGTTTGAAGAACGGAATAATTTGCGGACAATGAATACCTTCTTCCGCAAGCGGGATAACTGAAAGTGGACATGGAGGAGCCCGAATGGCGAGAATAGAAATGAAATAGACCTCGTACCCTGCGCTAACCCTGGGATCATGCAAGATGTCGACGTGCTCGGCAAGGTGCGCTACAGTGACCATAGGATGGTAAGATCTCGAATTAGCCTAGACTTGAGGAGGGAATGGAAAAAAACTGGTACATAAGAAGCCGATCAATGAGTTAGCGGTGAGAGGGAAAGTAGAGGAATTTCGGATCAGGCTACAGAAGAGGTATTCGGCTTTGACTCAGGAAGAGACCCTTAGTGTTGAAGCAATGAACGAAAATCTTATGGGCATCATTAAGGAGTGTGGAATAGAAGTCGATGGTAACTTCGTTAGACAGGATACCTGTAAGTAATCGCAGGAGACGAAAAACCTAATTAAGGAACCAACCCTTATACATAGCTTTCATTGATTACGAGAAAGCGTTTGATTGAGTCAAAACCTCAGCAGCCATTACGGAATCGGGGTGTGGACGAGCCATGTGTAAAAATACTGCGAGATATCTACAGCGGCTCCACAGCCACCGTAGTCCTCCATAAAGAAAGCAACAAAATCCCAATAAAGGAGGGCGTCAGGCAGGAAGATACGAACTCTCCTATGCTATTGACAGCGTGTCTACAGGAGGTATTCAGAGACCTAGATTGGGAAGAATTGGGGATAAGAGTTAATGGAGAATACCTTAGTAACTTGCGATTCGCTGATGATATTGCCTTGCTTAGTAACTCAGAGGACCAATTGCAATGTATGCTCACTGACCTGGAGAGGCAAAGCACAATGGTGGGTCTGAAAATCAGTCTGCAGAAAACTCAAATAATGTTTAACAGTCTCGGAAGAGAACAGCAGTTTACGATAGGTAGCGAGGCACTGGAAGTGGGAAGGGGAATACATCTACTTAGGGCAGGGAGTGGCCGCGGATCCGGATCATGAGACTGAAATAATTTGAAGAATAAGAACGGGCTGGGGTGCGTTTTGCAGGCATTCTCAGATCATGAACAGCAGGTTGCCATTATCCCTCAAGAGGAAAGTGTGTAACAGCTGTGTCTTACCAGTACTCACGTACGGGGCAGAAACCTGGAGGCTTACGAAACGGGTTCTACTTAAATTGAAGACAGCACAACGAGCTATGGAAAGAATGATGGATGTAACGTTAAAGGGATAAGATGAGAGCTGATTGGGTGAGGGAACAAACGCGAGTTAATGATATCTTAGTCGAAATAAAAAAATGGGCAGGGCATGTAATCAGGAGGGAAGATAACCGATGGTCATTAAGGTTTATGGACTGGATTCCAAGAGAGGGGAAGCGTAGCAGAGGGCGGCAGCAAGTTAGGTGGGCGGATGAGATCAATAAGTTTGCAGGCACAACATGGCCACAATTAGGGCATGACCGGGGTAGTTGCTATTTACGCAAGCATTTTGCAAATGCGGCTCGCTTTTAAGCACCCCTTCTTATGTCTAAAAAAACAGAAATAAACATCCAGTATACTTTTTCAACTTTTACTAAGCTGATCATATAGCTCAGTGTTAACATACAGTAATTACAGGTGAGGTTACAGAAAGCAGTATTAATTGACAGTAAACACTGCTTGGATGGTGAAAAACATGGAAATCAGGTCATTTTATTTTTGACAACCTTTTTTGGCATAGGAGGCTCAGAAAATGGTAATGTAGCAACACTGTAAAGACCGAATAAGATGGATGTGGAATGCCTTGATGACTTCTCTTTCTGTTTTTTTTATTTTGTCTTCGAAAGGAATTTATTCTGTTCCAGGTAAGGGAGGCAGCTTTTGCATCTGCAGCAGAACATCGGTGTATGTTTTGTGAAGCACTTTTTCCATGCTGTTTCACTACCTGAGCAAGATAACTTTCTTGGTGCTTCATCACGCGATTTCTACAGTCAGCTTCCATTAATTCTACCCTCACGAGACTGACGGGTCGAATTAAGACGTAAAAACCTGCTGAAACACCGTTGATTCACTTGGCTGTATGTGCTTGCGTAATTTGCCTCTGAAACGAACATGCATCAACTTTCTATTTGTCCAAAGTATAAAACTAAAGTAGAAATGACAACTCCAAACTAAAGTAGAAAGCTACGCGTACCTGATTTTTTAGTATGCCAGCCAACGTTCTAAAGTCAGCTTCGCTGTATTACAGCCAAGATATGCGGTAAAGCATATAGTGAAACAATTTTGCGCCAAAAAACAACACACACAAGAAAGACGACGACACCACGGGTGCAAGATCACCAACTAGCCCAGCAGTTAACTCTTCTAAGGTAAAGCATATGAATGCTACAAACATGGTTTCAGTTTCACAATTGATTGCACAACTAGGCAATTTTCGGCTCATGTCCTTAGAAAACAAAAAGTGTTCGTTAGAATCAGATACGTACTACAATCAGACATTGTCAGCTACCGTTGCAGCTTAAAAATCTTTCTCAGCTGGGTCAAAAATAAGCATTTCAGGCAGGAGATAGCGTTTGTTTAACACATTCACTGTCCCCTAAGCTCTGCTGAGGCAGACGTTGCCACTAAAGGGGTCGTTATTGGGGTCTGGTCAAGTTCGCATTATACGGCGAATGCCAGTTTTAGGATCAAAATACTGAATGTTTAGGCCCATAGAAATGCATGGGCACCGGCCAGGACCTTCGGCCACGATCAAATTAACTGAAAAATGAAATTAACGAGAGTCGGATTATTGGAAGTTTACTGTACACCCTTTTCTGTTCTACAAGGACTTGTCATTTTAATATGTAGTTTTCTTCTATCACTGTGGCAATGGTGCTAAATTTAGCATTTGAAATCATCCATCGTTCCAAGGACAAGTTGCAAAGTAGGGGCACACTTTGAGACTTGAAACATTTGCACATATAAAGGCAGGACACGTTAACAGCTGTCCAATTAACACAAGTTGGCTGTATTACCTGCATAGTATGTGGTTGCGTTTTTGGAATGTGGTCATTCTGTAAAAGAAAGTTTTATTTGTTTCAAATAAATTGCTGAACTATTGCTTGTGTGTTTTCCTGTGCTCTCTGTGCTGATTGCGCTTTTGAAAGTGCAGTGAGCGACTGCAGACTGAAATGCACAAGGCTTCACTTTATCATGACAGGAAGGTTTTTTTGGCTTGACAAAGGAGCCTTGACCCCTCCCATGCATACACACTTTTTTGTATAAACACATCAAATGAAAGAGAGTGACCTCATGTATTTTAAAGCCTGGCAATGTTAGGCAGAGTGAAGTACAAATACCATTTGCTGTTAAGAGAAAGCTTTAGCTCGGGCCCAACTCCGACGCGGCCTATTCAAATACCTGTAAAACGCAAAAACGTTTTTCTGAGACAACCCCTCTACTGATTTTAATGAAATTTGTTGCATTTGAGAGAGAAAGTTAAATTCTAGTGACTGTTGGAAGTGGAATTTCGGTTTAGGGCCTGAGTTTTGTTAAAAAGATTTTCAAATATTGGACCGTTTGAAAAAGAAATAGAAGCACGAAGTTTACAAATTCATAGGTCTGCATCAAGAACAGACATCGCGGTTCTGTAAACGGCATACATTAGATCATTCAAAGCGGACAAATTCGATATGTCATTTTACATCTTACGTGAATTTGTTACGTTCGTTACAAGGGTTCTGCAAAAGTTGTATTTCCATATTACTAAAACTTTTTACATTCATGTGTACATCAATTTTGTCCGCTTTAGATGTACTATTAGATGCAATTCACAGAATTGTATTATCCTTCATCATTGTTAGAGTTGTAAACTTGATAGCTGCGTTTTTTTTGAAAATTTTCAATTTTTTCTAATATTTAATAAAAAATTCACGACCTAAATCGAAAATTCGAAACCCAACAGTCACTAGATTTTAAGCTTTTCTTTTAAATGCAACAAGCCTCATCAAATTCGGTGCAGTGGTTGCCGAGAAAAATAAATTCTCCTTTTACATGTATTTAGATAGGAGCACCCGAGCTGAAGCTTCCTCTTAAGTATTGCTGCTAAAACCTCATGTTTGTGTATAGTATGCACGTGCAGTGCTGGCTATGCTGTGGTTGAGCCCTGAAACAGCTTTCACTACGCTGCTTGCTATAGCATTGCTGTGTTCTGCAACCTGAGGGCAAAACTATAAATATCTAGAAGTTCAGCAGCGCAATTGACAGCTATTTCCGTATGTGTGATGCACTCCTGGCGAGGGACTTTTCGTCCTGTAGGCAAAATAGATGGCTGCCTCGGACGCTGTTTTGGAAAAAGTGCAGCGTACCTCGAAAGCTTCCTCACAATGCTTCACCAGCAGGTTTTGCCAGCGAGTGGAGTGAGGCACAATAATCTGACTATACATGGTGCAGCACAATACCTTAAAATGCTGCTGCTTCTGGCTTCCATTTACTATGACATGCTGGTGCACCTCAACATGGAGCAACCCCATTTTACTAAAATTTTGAATTCTACCAACATGGTGTGGTGTGGCTATCTATGATCACTGTATAAAACCGGGGCAAACAGCATGCTTAAACAGTGCAAAAGCTGGTATAACTGTAATGAATGACCTGCAGTCATCCAAAATGTGTAAAATCGCAAGAATTGGTCAAGCTCAAACACTGCAAAGTTTAAGTGGTCCTGGCATAATTTTTTTTCTTATGCGTGTGTAGCTGTCATTCAGTAAATTACACTACGAAACTTCAAGTTCCTTCTATGCGCAACAAATATATCCTTAATGCAAACATTTAAACATGTGCCAAAGGCAGTGTGGCCACATAATCTGGTGACAACATTGCATGGTAGGCCACAAACAAATGATGCATGCTGCAGTTGTTCATGAGTAAGCCAAGCCATTATTAGGTCATTGAAAACTGAGCATGTTAGGACCACTATGCAGCACAACATTGGTCTTTCCTTTCAGTCTTGGTGCACACTATGGAGTGGGTGCGTGTTAAGAACCTCAGGCACTTAAAGTTGAGCCGGAGTCCGCAACTATGGCATGCTTCGTAATCGTATCGTGGTTGTGACTTATAGAACACTAGAATTAAATTAATTTTAATTTAGATGTTTGAGATGAGTCATAAGTAAATTTATTTAGTGAAGCAAGTCTTAGCACACATTAAGAATCGCTCAAAGCTCACGCAGCTTTCAGTGGCATGGTGTGGTCATAAAAGCTGCCATGTGGAACCAGATTAATATTAAAAAATTCAGTCGAAAAGTTTATGTCAGTGCTCCTTTACATGTAAGCATGAGGGACGCATATTTAAAGGCATCATCTAAATCCTGTGTAAGTATTTATTGGTGAATATCAAATGGCCCTACATCTAAGGAAGTTATAAGGTGTTATAACAGGAAGCCACAAGATTCTTGGTATGCACTCTTCCTATAGGGACAATATAGGGCAGCAACAAAATAGTTGGGCCTTGTGAAGAATTCATTCAAGATCCTTGCCAATTTGGCAGGTTCACTATTACTAGAGATAATGAAGGCCAATCACCTTGAAATGCTTGCCCAAACCTCATCAGCATTGCATCACTTATTTCAAATAACTTTCATTTTGTCATTTTGCCAGATTAAAAGTTCTTGAAAACCTGCTTGGCTGGTTTCAAGAACTTTTGAGAACGGTTTGGTTCCATTCGAATGCAGCATTGTCAGTCTTTAGTGAACTAGACCCATCTTTACTGATATGCAATTAAGTAGATCAAAGCAGATGCTGTCAAAGTGCATGTGACAGTGTTTGGAGGGGGCATTCCTGAGTGATGTTGCCAAGAAGGTAGTTGCCAAGAAGGGAGGGAAGTGAGCACATAGCAGCTATAGCATATGAAAACCAGCACATTACATTTTTTTTTAGATACCGCAGGGCTTGCACTGATGCTGGTCATAGTCTACTATAATTTCCACCATATATGGCCCTTGTCATCACAAGTTATTTTTATTGTCCTACAATATATTCCCTCTGTGTACAATCAACATCTCTGCCAAGGACAACAGAAACAGTACGATTGGAAAATGCAGAATTCTCCATCTGCGGAGGTCGCTGGCTGATTGCCGTATAAGATGCTTTGGAGCTGGCATTGATGTCTAAATCTCAACTCATCTGCAAGCATGCAAAATAGGCTTTGGGATACTTTTACCACAAGCAGAGAGACTGGAATGACTGTTGCCTGTGACATATGGCACATACCCATGATGAGGGATCAGCTAGGATTCCCCATGAATACATCAAATAGCTTTATATTCCCACTAACTTGATAGTACATAATACTGATATGTAACAAAAATAAACAACAAAGTAACTGAAAAACGAACACGTCTACTACGATTGAGCCACAAAGGGAAAGATGGAAACATTTGTGTTAATAGTATGAAAAATATGTGCCTAAGATGTCATCTTCCCAGCAGCAACAACATGATCATGCACAAACTAGCATTACTCTTCAGGCACACTCCAGGCTGCTCACACCATTTTCTACAAGATTTCAAGCCCAACAGGCAGAAGGGGTAGCTGTCAAATTCTTTTCGGCTGAATACCTTCAGCATAAAGAAAAAAGTTATTCTATTCCATATCCTCCCATGCAATATCCTCCCACAGCAATATTGTTACAAGCCATTTTTCACACATTGAAGAAGGCATCAGCAATGCGATGAAGACAATTGAAGAAGCACTCATGTTCTCATTTGCATTGCAGTACAAACCTACACTTGGTCATATGAAGGTGCATGTGCCAAATTCAACCGTGTACTGTTATGAGGCACATGGAACAGACATTCCATGGAAGTGAAATATTTGTAATGCAGTTACTGTTGGTGTCTAAACAATTTGGCCAGTCAGAAGGGCAATGCGCTAAATACAAAAAAAACCTACAGGCCCACTATGCAATGCTTTTGCCAAACTATCCAAAACTTCAATGTGTGCAAGTCCACAATGACTAGAGAAAGAAGTAAACAAATTTCTTGAAGATGGAATGAAAAAGAAATGTTGCGACAATTGAAAAATGAATTCTTTGTACTTTCTAGTCGCACACGGATAGACAGTCGGTGGGCACAATTTGAATTAGAACTCATGGAAGTGCTGCAGGGGCAAATACCACACTCATACTTCCGAGAAGCGTTGGTTACAATGCTGAGTTGGAAGGGAAACTTTGCAAATACTTCTTAGAAGTTCAAGCATCTCACCAGTAAGTAGTTCAGCATGACTAAAGAAAATATAATCAATTTCACAAATAGCACCATTCCAAAAGAACTGGCACACTGCATTGATTTCTCAGGTGACAACTATTTTTCTAAAAGCCTCTGTGCGCGTAAATACAACCTGAGGCAGCTTAAATCTAGGTCACATGGAATCGAAAAATACAGCGGCGATGTGTAACACTTAAATTTGCTATCTTGCGAACATGAGCGAGAACTTCAATTTGAAAAGGTTTGCTCGAAAGGAAAACTCACGGCCGTAACTCTGTTGCTCGTCGCCAGTTGTGTTAATAATAATAAAAAAAAAAAAACATCTGCACGATGAATAGACACTTCGATATTTGAAGCAGCTCGTTAGTGGATATCAAGGAATGTGCATTGGAAAAGAGCGAAACATGTAACCGACTGACTGACGGAAGTAAGGCTCACAGGATAAGTTTTCTCTACCTACACCGATAATGCAGAGCGTATTGTGCAATTAAATCGCCCGTAATGCGCAGCAATTACCGCACTCGATTGAAGTCGCCATCGCAGCGACGCGCCACTTATTTCAGGACCACGAAAAACAAGGTATTCACTTAAGTGCAGCGGCGGTTTACCTGTCGGCAAGCCCCTAACTCGCATATGACGAAAGCAAATCTCACGGAGTCCAAGCCCACGATTGCTTAAAAGTCAAACTGCGCACGCACGAATATCGCGCACGTTATACGCTTTCGATACGCACAAAAGCGCGCGCAGAGCGTCATGCAGCCGACACGACGGCAATGGCTAATCTACGTTCGAGAGTAGCTTTTTCAAAAAAGTAAGAACAAGCAACAATGTGACGTCACATCCTGCGAGAAAGAGTTGCTCTCCTTTCTCACCTTCTCTCAGCTCACGCATGTGTAGTGGCCGTGGAGCCCTCGGGGGCGATGTTCAGGCGGTACAGCCAGCCTGCGGGGAGACGCTTCTGTAGGCGTGCGTCTATTTGTCGTACAAAAATCCCTCACGTGACCTGGTCCTAGGTACCTAGGGACAGCATCATTTAGGGATTTTTGAGAAGGCGCGGTGCTGGCGCCGAGCGACGCCGTGGCGTGTTCGTCCTCGGCGTGATCGTCCTCTGGACCGCGCGTTGTTCAACATTGCTCATGTAATCGTGCGTGCGTTGCATGTGTGTTGGTTGTAGGTTCTGTGTTACTTGGCGGAAAGCCGTGAGTAGTGGCGGTGCGGCAATGCGGCTTTGGCCTCGATGAGCTCTGGCACTACAGAATCTGCGTTGTGTGGCCCGTGCTTTCTTGAGAACCCGGCGGTGGTGACAACTGAAATATCGAAGGGGCCTAGCGCCTCGGCAGCGAAGTTCTGCGAACCGCGATGTGGCGTCGCCGTGTCCGACATTGCTTAACGGACAACGAGGCATGTGCTGCTCGCTGCAAGTCATGTAAATGCTACTGCGTCGACCGCCCGCTGTTCAGCACTGAATGTGTGTTTGGTGTGCTGTGCTTGAAACGATTGATGCAGCCGTGCAGCGGGAGTGGCGGAGGAGCAGAGTGGCTTACGGGCTCCGTTTGCGCGTTCACAGACATGTGCTCCCGTCTTGGTCTCATTAGCGGCTGTCGCGGGACTGTGGTGTGCTAGCTCCTTGCCTAGTATGAAGTTTACGATGCTAACACACAGCATGTTCTCGTTTTTCCGCGCTATATGTCATTTGCATGACGGCTGAGTTGAAAACGAGACATATAGTGTTCTTTGCGTTTGTGTGTTGTAAATTACTTTCTATTGTGGAAGTTCTGGGAGTTTTATTACGCAAGGAGTGCGAACGTAAACATAAACACATATGTGTGTAAAATATTGAATTACCCATAATACCCTTTACGACTGATAAGTGGGCTACACCGTCTGTGTAAATCAGCTACCGTATGTTGCGACGCTCTTCCGTGTGGTAGACTGATGCATGGTGCGCGTTTATTTCTGTACTGTTGTAAAAACCATTTGTTTATTCACTCAATACAAATGTACGGCTTCTTCGCCGCAGTACGTTTTAGTTACGCGGTGAAGCATACTAAAAGTGGGAGGGGGCCACTATCAGCCAGCATAGTATGTCCACTTAGGCGACCTGAGAGGCGGGGGGTTCGCGAGTGTATGATTAAAGAACTCTTATTATGCCCAGTGACAGTGGCCCCTTTTCACTTTTAGCATGCTTCACCGCAGTACATTGCTTAGGCTTAACCGCGAAATAATAGTGTATTGCGAGAAAGATAATCGTAGAAAGCCTAATTATGCAACGTTTCTTTTGTAGCTTGCTACACCGCAATACAGGGGTGTAAATAAGCATCGTACAGTAAAGCATACTAAGAGAGGAAAGGGCACATAGGTTTACACTGTACTCATTACTTTAAATTGGGACATAATTTGGAAGTGAATCTGTGCTCGTGGTAAGCTTCATTGACAATTCTTTCTACATTCCAAATTAATATTGCAATGAAGCTTACTAAAGCACATTCGTCATTATGGTACGTGTTATTCACCTTCAATGCAGGAGCACAATGCGGATTCCTGCCCCTGCTTTTGGCTGGACTGCACATGCTCTTTGAGAATTGATTCATTGTTCATAAGTGCACCGGTACTTTACTCTAAACTGGAGGGCTCAAGTTGATATGAAAGCACAATTTTTATTAAGGGGACAAGATGTTGCCAGGATGGTTGCAGCACAGCTTTTTTTTTCTTCCAGGCACCTTTTCTACTTAAAGCTTCCATTGCAGTGTTTCGAGCCTCTTTGAACCAGCACATAGTGTATATAAAAATTGGACACTGATTGGGAACATCGCCTAAGTTCATGCCTATCTAGACCAGACAAAATAAAATAAGGGGGTAGGCTGCAGCAATACTAAGTGTTAAATGGTGATTTATCCTTTCCCTTGAGTTTTCTGTTTTTGTGCTTTTTATGAATCCTCCGCAGTAACCACGCGAGTGCCGAACTTGAGCTTTTTGGTTTCAAGTCTCATGGTTGTTACTAACAGAACAGTGTGTTAAACGAACAAGGGCTTCGAGGCATCAGTTCACCTTGCTTGCCTCATGGTGCTGCTTCATAAGCACCGTGAGCATCCAGGCCAACTAGGAAGGGAGGTTTGTTGCAATTGCTTCTGAATTTTATTGCCACCAAACCAACAGTGCTCTCAATGACAGCTTTTGGACAGTGGAATGCTTGCACCCAGCACTCTTAAGAAGGAAGCATTCAGGATGTGCAAAATAGGCTTTTGAAGCTGGCAGCATTACTGAAGGGGCTTTCCCCAACTGCCCTTTCTTTGGATACACAAAGATGATTTCCTCTTTAAGAGGGATTGTTTCAGAGGTCGTCACATGGCAACAGTGTTGGGTGTTTAGTAGCTTGTCTTTGCCCACTGTTAATAACCTGTTCCTTCTCCAGTGCCCCTGTGAAGTGCCTACTTTTTGGACACAATGTGCTCTCCATGCATTCGTGCATTTTTAGCTTGTAAAGACGTCTATTACCCCTTGCCTCAAGCTGGTCTTTGCTGATGTCACCCAAGAAGGCATTGGGGAGTATGGCAATGTACGCTTACAAAACACTGTCGATACCAGTAAAACTAAATTAATGGAGCTGCTGTTCTTTTTTTGTCCACTCCATCCTTGTTAGTTACAATAAGCAATGTCCGAACAGAAGGCATATGTAGTTGGTCGTGCATAGCCTGCGCACTAAGACTTGCTGGCATGTTATGACCTTAGCACAGTGTTTATATGTAAAAACCTTCTGATGTGTTGATGGCTTCCTTCTCTTTATCATACTTTGCCTGGTGGAGCCAGCAAGTGGGTCAACCAGATGTTCAACAGGTTTCCCACTAGTTTTCTCAGAGTCTCCTTACCAGTATGCTGCTCATAGATATCTGTTTTGTTGACCTTGCACTGCACTTCAACCATGGCCACACCTGCTAAACCTATAGCATGCGATCAAAAAAGTGCTATACATCATGTTGCTCAGTGTTATTCAGTGTTATTCCTGTCCAGCTTGCTGAAAGCTATCCTGAGTGTTTCAAAAGCAAACGACCGCTGCTGGACAAGAAGGGCTTAAAACAAGGGTCGCTATAACCACATATGTCACACGAAAGGAAGGCCCCTGAGTATACAGGCGGTTTACTTCATATCCGACAAGCTTGGTTCTCCCTTTGCTAGTGAATGAACTCAACTTGCCCCGAATACATGGCCTGTGACAAACTATGTGCCAGATCCTGTGTCCCCTGCAAAGCTGAAGATGTGTATGAGATCCTGACACCCTGCAGCGGCTTCTACACTGGGCAAACAGGCTACTATAGAAACGACTGCCTTTACTAATATGCTAATAACATGAAAACGGGCAGAAAATTGGCTATTCATTGGACCCAACTGCAGGTGCAACCACCCTTCCACCAGATGTGTGTTGTTCACAGAAACTGGAACTATACAAATGCAGATAAAAACAATGATGTTTGAGAGTAGTAGAGCTGCACTATATTCTGCACAAGCAGTGCTGTCTACAGCGCTGGTACCTTATAGCCACAATTCATGGCTGCACCACCATGCAAAGGCACTATTCTTGAATTATTAACTTCTATTATATTTATGGTGGCCATATATTGCAATTACATATCATCCACATTGTGTGCAATATGGTTAAATGTCAATTATGATAGCCATTCCTAATCTGAAATGCAACAAAAGAGCAAATATAGGCAACAAATTGCAATTCAAAGAGACAAAAGGCAACCAGTGCACAGGATAAGTGACAGACTTGCTTTTATTGAAAAAGAAACGTGACATGCGTCATGCCACCGCCAGTGGGTAGCAATCTTTCAAGCTTGGGTGACAGAGGGAACTTAGCAAAATGCTAGAATCACGCTGTAAAACGGCCTTGGACACAAAAAACCGACATCATATTGTACAGAATGAAAGGGCAAGACTTCATCTAAGAACAGTCTATGGCACCACATACTTGAAATGGTGTAAAAAATGTTGACATGCCCTACCCATAAAGAAAAACCAACAAACACAGAAAACACGCCTTAAAAGGCAATGTGCAGAGTCTGAAACCAAGAAAAAACAACCCGAAAAAGGTTTCGCTAAGTCTTTCAATGATTAAAATTGTCAAACTGTATCATTACTTCCTAATGAACCTGCACAGCTGAAAAGGAAGGAAGGAAAGCTCAATAGCAGACCTGCAGAAAATTTCACCGAATAAATACACTTTGCTTACCAACGATACCTGTGGTTTAGTTGTGGTCTCTGTATAAACTAATTGTGTGTAAACTTTTCTTGTTTAGAATGGCTGAGCGGATAGGGAAAAAATGACCATAAAAGCACCAGGTGTATGCATAGTCTACGCACAAAAAGCCACTGCTTTCTTTTTTTTTCTCTGTATTACTATTCATGAGTATTTAGGTGCCTTATTAGCACTGCTAACATCCCACTGCAAAATACAAAATTGGGCAAGTTGTGGCATAAAGAAAATTGCAGTTTCACTCATAATGTGAAACAATGATGCAGTAGCTGGTGAAATATGCACAGGAAGCTTACTTCATGCAGTGTTTGTTCAAGTAAACACTTGCCAATGCTAGTCGGTAATCTCCTTAAAAATGTAAAATAAGTAAGAGTCCTATTTATTTGTGGGAGTTGTGCCTCAGTGTTGAAGTGGAAAGACTCGGCTTTTCTTTCTCCTCTTTCATATCCGGACTTAGCCACTGATCTACACCAAAACAACCCTTTAGCTTCTTACTGCTGAATTCGTTTTGGTTTTCTCAAATCTATATTTGGGCTACGCATTGCTATGTCTCGCGCTTTGCTTGAGGAAAACAAGACACCAACAGCTCCATCCAGTAAATCTGAGAAGCCAAGCACTAGAAGAAGATTAATGAAGCAGATGCACCCAATCATTGTCATCACATGCAAGAAGAAAACTTAACATAGGACTGCCTTCACAAGTGGGAAGGTGATGTGTAAGAACTTGAAGGTGTGGATGCCAGCTCTATATACAGTATGCAGACATTGAGCAGGTGTTAGCCAATCTAGGCACCTGTTGGCTAGATCACGCTCTCCGGGATCAGTATTCACCACGACTGTACCTTCAGCAGAGTGGCTGCAATGTAGAATTGGGGACTGCCACTCTTTTGATCGTATGTTTGAATCCTCGCAGCACAATGAGAACTTTATTTGCAGTATTCTAGCAAGAAATTCGGGAATTCCAGTGACAACACCAGTAGACATCAGAACAACCAGGGGAGTTCGCCCATAGCACCTATTGCTGTAAAAAATAAAACTGGCATAAGCACAAGAATTGAGATGGGCATACTACATGCCTTTGTTCTGGTAGTGGTCCACTACTTTGGTGCTACAGTTAATGATCTCCACTGTCACTGGACATAAAAAGAGTTCTTAAATTATACAGTCGCGCACCCGCCGCCTCTCAGGTCACCTAAGTGGACATACTATGCTGGCTGATAGCGGCCCCCTCCTACTTCTAGTATGCTTCACCGCGTAACTAAGCTGTACTGCGGCGAAGAAGCCGTACATTTGTATTGAGTGAATAAACAAATGGTTTTTGCAACAGTACAGAAATAAACGCGCACCATGCATCATTCTACCAGACGAAAGAGCGTCGCAACATACGGTAGCTGATTCACACAGGCCGTGTAGCCCACTTATCAGTCGTAAAGGGTATTATGGGTAATTCAAAATTTCAGACACACATATGTTTATGTTTACCTTCGCACTCCTTGCGTAATAAGCCTCCCAGAACTTCCACAATAGAAAGGAATTTACAACACACAAACGCAAAGAACACTATATGTCTCGTTTTCAACTCGGCCGTCATGCAAATGACATATAGCGCGGGAAAACGAGAACATGCTGTGTGTTAGCATCGTAAACTTCATACTAGGCAAGGAGCTAGCACACCACAATCCCGCGACAGCCGCTATTGAGACCAAGACGGGAGCACATGTCTGTGAACGCGCAAACCCTAAGCCTCTCTGCTCCTCCGACATCCCCGCTGCACGGCTGCACCACTCGTTTCAAGCACAGCACACCAAACACACATTCAGCGCTGAACAGTGGGCGGTCGACGCAGTTGCATTTACATGACTTGCAGCGAGCAGCACATCCCTCAATGTCCGTTAAGCAAAGTCGGACAAAGCGACGCCACATCGCGGTTCGCAGAACTTCGCTGCCGAGGCTCTAGGCCACTTCGATATTTCGATTGTCACCACCACCGGGTTCTCAAGAAAGCACGGGTCACCCAACGCAGATTCTGTAGTGCCAGAGCTCATCGAGGCCAAAGCCGCATTGCCGCACCGCCACCACTTACGGCTTTCCGCCAAGTAACACAGAACCTACAACCAACACACAAGCAACGCACGCACGATTACATGCGCAATGTTGAATAACGCGCGGTCCAGAGAACGATCACGCCGAGGACGAACACGCCACGGCGTCGCTCGGCGCCAGCATCGCGCCTTTTCAAAAATCCCTAAACGATGCTGTCCCTAGGCACCTAGGATCAGGTCACGTGAGGGATTTTTCTCCTACAAATAGACGCACGCCTTCTGTAGTCAGTTTTAATCCGGCAAACGTAGCAGCATGGCGTCTCGCTTGTAGTGGCGTGCGTTTATTTGTCGTACAAAAATCCCTCACTGGACCTGATCCTAGCCGCCTAGGGACAGCATCGTTTAGAGATTTTGGCCGGCGCTGGGTGCACGCGCGTGGCAGCAGACGACCCCAAGTGGAGTCCGCTGCTGCCACGCATGATGACGTCACAAAAAGACAGCTTAATAAAAAATACATGAAATGCTAACGTTACCGTTTTTTTGGTAAATGCACTACGCCTAAATAAATAAAGCATTTATCTTATGCTGCGTTTTAAAATCGAAAATGACTGTGGGCGCCTACACACGCGTGCACGCAGTGGGAGGACCGTTGTGATTCCTTGTGGCCGTGTGGTGTCTACTTTAGTACTGGATCACTGTGTAATATCGGCGAGTACGAATAACGTTGTCGTTACGAAGCTACAGAAGCTTCGAACGAACTGTGCTGCATCCACGAAACAGCACGACATGTCGCCTCATTTGGACTGTCGGTTTCGAAGAGTCGTGGTAACACAGCGCCGACTGCATATGGTGCCGACACGGATAATGCATATTGCAGGTTGTGTCATATGTAGCGATTCTTTAAGTTGTGTGTACGCCTTCTGGCAAAGCCGGATGCCTGTTTGGCCTTGCTTTCACGTCGACACACTGCTCACGAGCTCGAAAACGCAGAAGTGGTGCGCGTCGGCATTGACGTCGATGTAGGGTGCATACACATTTCCAAATCGCTTTGCAAAGTAAGGGCGCCTTTTGTCGATGAGCAAAGTGCATTAAAACATTTCGCGTCGCCTTACGCACGCAGAAGCCTAGTAACGAAAGCCTGGACGTGAAACGCGAATCTAACAGAATGGCCTGTTCCCGCCTGAAGGCAATGTCAGCAAGTGTCCGTGACGAGTGTCAAGTGACTCACACGAGGCTGGGCGTTGAACAGTGTGTGGAGTGCCGCTGCTTCAGACTGGCCAGGGCCCAACCCGCTTTCATGAACCATTTGAAATGCCCAGTGTATTAGTTGCTATAGATTGTGGTGCAGTGAGACAGCCGTTCCATAGCATCCATGAAAATTACCTGTGGAAGTAATAGTAATGCGATATGCTTTCGTGGTGATTGTCATTATGTATCACATGCATCGGAGTGCGATCATTTACACCCTGTGCACGTGTTTAGATAAATGTTTTATCTTCTGAAGATACGGTACAGCACCTGGATCTTGAGTGGATCTTTCACGGTACAGGCTATACCAAAGCCTCTCTACCTTTGTGTGCTTCATTTTTTGCCAACTGTCTTTGCTCTACAAAGAAGGCCAAGTTTCTCTTGTGCGACTTGCAATCAACAGGGGTCAAACACATGTGGTAGAGCATTAGTGGTACAATATTCAATTGGGGGCCATTGTACATGCACCCCTAGGGAATCATTTGCTATGGCAAATACTAACGTAGTGGCATTTCTTTTTTAAATTTGTATGCCTTAATAATGTTGTTAAAATATAGAAGTATGTCTGCAAATGTAATAAATTTTGAGATCCTGACGTAATTCCTAATGCATGTTGGTACATTATATTATTCCCAACGGACTCCTCAGTATCGCTTTTATTTCTCAGCATTCTCCCACAACAGGTATAGTTCTTTCATCTTTGAAACCAACGAAAGTCCTCCCGCTTTTCAAATCTGGTGACTAAGGCATTTGTAGCTATATATAGATTGATCTCCTTAGCCCCTTATTCAAGTAAAATGTTGGAATACATAGTTTATAAGCATACTGTTGAATTCATTGAATCGCGTAATGCCCATGTAAGTTCTAACATGGCTTTTTGCATGGATTTAGTACCATGTCGCAGTCAACTCACGACGTCACTCATGCTTGTGTTTTCTAGCAAGGTCAATCATGATTAATAGCTTGCACTTCATTTGCTTGCTTTTTTTCACATTGCATGGTGTGTGCTTATTGTTCTTGTATGTATACCTGAATAAAAAATTCAGTTGCAAGTCAGTGCTCCTGTTGCGTTTTCACTGTCCTTCATACTTTGTGCACTGTTTCTTCTCTTCCAAAAACGCACTAACTCGTCCAGCTCTCAGTATGGAAGTTTAAAGTCAGCTGTTAAAATGAGAATCCAATAAACATGGAAACTGTCTGTAGGACAATATCAATGATTTTACTGTTTGCAACATGCAGTTTGTACATGTTGGTACAAGAAGATTTCAAAGAGATATACAGACTGTTACAGTGTGCAAGGTTGAATGGTCCCGTCCCTGTCATGAATACTGCAATATCATCATAAGTGTGCACAGGTTTTGCACTGCAAGCCAGAGACTTGCTCCAGGGCCTTCTTATTCTATTAAGTGTCAGCTGCTTGCATTCATAACGTGGTTGGCAAATTGCTTACCTATTTCCCATCTATGTTCCCTGCATTTCATTCTGCTGTATTCATCAAATTATTTTCAGCACCTTTCTTTCAATGACATTAAGGGTTACATTCATTTTGTGTCAAGGTGTTGTCTAATGCACCAAGATTAAAGATTCTGACAAGTTTTCAAAGCTGACGCAATGGCAAAAATATGCTCAGCCGTAAAGTGGGCTCATTGAGACACCAGGCACCTCGTCCCGCAAAACATCAATCAATTCTATTTTTAGATAAAAGCACATCAGTTTCTTACTTGTCAAGCTACATTTCTAGGCGGCGCCACATGGTCTTTCCAAAAGGAAGGTTGCACAAGTATTTAAATGCACTGTTTAAAAGTTTACTGTTAAGACCTGTGTTTCCTTCATTTCAGTTGCAATATGTGAAGTAGGTAGCAAGAGTGTTTAGCTTTAGTGCATCTGCTGTTGACAGAGCTAAGCTGACATAAAGGTGAAAGGGCAGCTCTACATATATCAACCCAACGTAAAGGTATGGCTTGATAAAGACATGTTGTGCTGGAATGGTGAATTAAAGGTCACAGGTTTCTCTGGTAATGTAGCACACACAATACACCTGGGATACAATATGCAGATTACTTTGCAATTACTCATTTGCTTTCTTGGTGTTGCACGGCAGGAAAGAAAGCTACAGCGTAAGCATGCATGCTATAGTGTCATTTATTGTCATAACATCATAAAAAAATTGCAATTCATTGCTCCACCAAAGGCACCATCAGCCAGCTAAGCCATTCTTGACATAGAGCTTCTCAGCCTGGTCTCTACATATGTTAACTTTGAGAATGTCTTTTCACACAAACTTGTCACAGGAACTCTCGAAAGGAGGTCAAGAACGCAACATAAATCTTTGGAAACTGATTTGTCCAGCCCAGTATCATTTTACGGTCCTGGCTTTCTTGATGCCAGTTTGGGACTTAAGAAGCTGCAGCTTAGCATGCAAGGTGTCGAATTATACATATTTCAGAGGAGTTATACTTGAAAAGCCATTTTATTATCCCCCACATTAAGGTCCAAAAGGCTCGACATGAAAACTATGAGATAAGCTTGTGTAAATCCCATGCATTGTGGGAATTGATGTTATGTGAAGTATTTTACAGGTAGTTGGCTATGCCAATGTGAGGTGTTGCTATCGGTCATTCCGAAATGAACATTCGTGTGAAACTTGCTTTTCAATCTCAAACGGAGGCGACCAACAACGGGTGGGTGTGCTACTGCTGAGACACCTGGATCTTTTCATGTGAGCCATCTGGTTCCAACCAGGTAGCGTGAAAGTTGCATGATAAAGCTGGAATGACGACAACGCAAAGAACATGATGGTATCACAAACACAACACATCCACACATCTAGGTAGTGGCACAAGCTAATATACAACTTGGGCTTTTGGGTTGGCATAAAAAAATGTAAGAGTAACAACCCCATTATTGAAATCTTTCAATACAAACTATAACAAAAAATGTAGTGCTTTGTTGCACCTATAAAACTACATCAAAAGATCGTACACTAACATAAGCAAATACACAATAAAAAGTCCATTACAGCAAAAGCAATATTGTATTACTTATGCGACTTTATTTTATCGATGAGGCCATGAAAGTAGAAATGCCAGGTGATAACACTTTGCCAAAGCACAAGCAAATGTCTCGTTTAGTCCACTTCCTTTTTGGTGGACTTCAATTTGCTGGTCATTGATGCTTGTACATGTTGACATACCTCCTGCCAGTCATGGCAAAAACTGATTTTTTATGGCATGCAGTTTTTCAACTCCAAGCCCAGCTGCTGCTCCTTTTTTTAGCATAGCTTCCTTTAGTTGCAGCAATAATATAAAGTTAATATGTTTTGGGCCAATGTACAGATATTTCTGTACTCTTGCATGTCATCCTATCTTTTTACTTCTCCCATTTCTGCCCAGAATGATGCAGTTGATTCGATTTCCAAGGTTGCTTTTGCATTGCTTGTAATTAAGCTAGGAAGGCAGCATTCTCCACTCTTTTTCTGTCCTTGCTGGATTAAGCAACAAGCGAAAATACTGCTTCAGGTGGCGCAGTGGTTGCTTTATTTTGTCCTCCATTGTAATAGCAGTTGCTACGAACTTAGCAAGAACCTGGTCCAGATTCCAGCATTCCTTTCTTCACCTTCGTCACAGATGTCTGACAATGCAAATTATTGGCAGAAAATTGGAAGATCATGCACTTCAACTTGCTCACCAGCTTCAATGCATGTTGCTAGGCAACACTTGCAGTAATTTATCCAGCTGACATATTCCACTGCCAACAAAACTTGTGTGTCTGTATCAGCATCACTCTTTTCTCTGGTGTTTGGTTGGATGAAGTTCTGCAACAGAAGAATCTGTCTAATCATCGCACGAATTCCTGAGTATACATTAACCAAAATATTAATTGAATTGGTTTAAGCAATGTAGGTAGTTGGGCGAGTTGGTTCAGCATTGCAGGCTTGTAAAAGTATATAAAATACAAGGACAAAAGAAAGGACAAGAATCAGTAGTGCATGTGCTACGTGTGTGTTTTCCTTTCTTTTGTACTTGTATTTTAGGTGCATTTACACGTCTGAAATTGTTTAAGCATGTCGCATCTTAGTTTCAACAGGTATGGCTGACTAGATTTCGTGTGGTTTTTAGTTTTCCTGCATGGGGTTTACATCTGAGAGAGAAAGAAAGGAACAAGGAAGGCCGGGTAGGTTAACCAGACGTTCATCCAGTTGGCTACCCTGCATGGGGGTGAGGGTATGAGGGGTTAAAAGAAAAAAAAGGAGGCAAATCGAGACAGTTCACTTGCACAAGACAGATGGTGTCTATAAGTATCTTTTCAGATTCGTTTATTTTAGAAAGTCATAAGAGCATGTATGCATAGCTTTCTTCATTAATATGGCCAAGCACCCAGGATCCTAGCCTCTGTGAAAGGTCAACTATCCAGTTGGGTGGGTACACTCTAAAAGGGCTCACATTGGACATCAAAGACTGACAGGGGAGGTGTTCAATGGTCTTTTTGCAGTTACAGTGGTCACATTTAATAACGAAGGACAGTGAATTTGTAAAGGCACTTGATCAAGTATGCCTCTAAATACCGGGGGTTACAAAGAAGGCCCACATGACATAGACAGTTCTAATAGAGCTTTCTCTCACCTCGAAAGGGAGATGGTGATTGATCTTGCAGCATGTGAAAACATCTTTGAAAGTGGAGGCTAGTGAGTAACAATGGTTCTTGAAAATGTAGCCCGAGAGCTCATCACTTTCAAGCAAACAAGATGGTACTCAAGCAAGATGGTGGAATGTTGAATATGTGCTCTGAGCCCTTTAGTGTGTATAGCTATGTAGGCCGAGATTAGGTCTCTCTGCTGATTGCAATTGTAACAATTCAACTGTCAACAATCGCGAGTGTATTTTACACACAGTAGATTCAAGAAAATGCTGCCTCGAGACCATGGCAATATCACCAATTTAACCAGTTCAGAGCTAAACTTACATTTCAAAATGCTAAAGGTCTCGTTAACGGCCATGCGCTCAAGAGGGATTTATTTAAAATAATTTGTCCAGCATGCCATACATGTACCCACCTGTTGTGTTGACTAGGACAGGGACCATTGATTTATATTTGCAGAGGCTTTGTAACAGTGAGGGCTGTCCCTATAGGAATTCAGTAGCCACACAATACATGATTTGTGGTGCAACTAAAAATATATCTGAGCTGTGCTCCACAAAGGCAATGAGAAAATCACATTTGTGATAGTGCATTTCGCATGGATGTAAGTGTAAGTCAGTGTGCTTTTTTCTTTTTTTTCTCACTTCCTTTCTTTAGTCCTTTGCCGTCTAACATGGAGAATAGTTTTCCAAGCCTGGGGCTGGGGCTTATCTAGATGCAATTAAATTTTCTCTCGAAAGAGAGAGAAGAGCAAGATGTTGAAGATTTCACAGCCACTGACAGTCCACAGTACACTCAAAAAAAAGTTTACGCCCTTTGGGGCTTGTCTTGTCCTACAGCGATAATCGTCATATCTGCCTTACTTGCATATTTCCTTTCTTGAAAACTCGGCTCTCGATACTTTACTGTCGAGAGTGCTGTGTCAAGCTGATTACGCACAAGCCGTTCGTAACTAGGAAGTACCGGCCTCGCAGCATTAAAAAAAGGAAATGCGGGCATGACAAATGATGATTATTGTTTGGAGACAAAATACAACCCAAAGGGGGTAAACTTTTTTTAGAGTGTAGTCATAGCTTACATAAATCCACACGTGGGCAAGGTCTTGTATGCATCTCATAATGGTCGACAAATTTGTTTTAATTAGCTTCACCACAACACAGACATTTTATGGGCTCAATTGTACAAAATGCAGTGCAGGGAAGCATATGTTCTAATATATATGTATATATACACACACACACACACACCTACACGTGGGCAAAGGTCTTGTATGTCTTTCTTAATGGTTGTTGACAGATTTGCTTTATCTTCACCACAATACAGACAAGTTATGTGGTGAGTTATACAAACTGCATTGCTGTGAAGCATACTGAGATTCCAATGGGGCTCAGTTCAACTTTCACGGGGACTATAATAAGAGTGCCTAATTACACAGGAGCGTACACGTCGCCTCCGGTCACAGTATGAGCACTGAACCATCTAATATGTGTACCGACATGCATTCAGAGGTGTTTCTGGTGTGGTGTTTTAAGCCGTTGTTTTGCCTTCAGGATTCCTCTCTGTTCGCGCCCTCTTTATACACAACCACTCGCGAACAACAATAAAACCAACTAATAAACCCAGCTATTCGCTGCAATGCATAATTGTTGTCTGCAAATGGGCTTTACAGCAGCATTAAGTATTATGCAGTGAAGCGCTGTCGGAAAAAATTTAAACTCCGGTAAACACATTGCGCTTCATCATGTTTTCGCAATGTTCAGTGTCTTGCAGGTAGCCAGTATATATATATATATATATATATATATATATATATATATATATATATATGTATATATATATATATACACAGTAAACTCTCAGTTGTACGAACGTCGGTTTATCGAATATTTCAGAATAACGAACTTTTTAAAAATCCCCGGCAGTTTTCTTATACATTCTATGCAAAAATGTTTCACTTAAACGAATTTTGGAGCAGTCAATATTTCAGTTTAACGAACTTGCTCAGGCCAAGGCTTATTTTTGTCATCAGGTGGAGGTCGATAGCAATACTTCATTTGAAGACTATGCACAGTGTGACAGTGCACTGATTATTTCCTGTGCTGGACAGACCGATCTGGAGATTGTTTCCAGTGTTCGTCCTGAAGAAGAAGAAGAGTGCGACGAAGAAGAGGCAACTGCCGAGCCAGTTTCAAGCCCTATAACTCTAGCTGAGGTTGTAGGGTACATTGTAAAGTTGAGAGACTGTGTCTCAACAGCAAGCTGTACCAGAAGAAGCGTACAAAATATTGACTCGTTGGACAGTTTTGTTACTTGCTGTGCTTTAAAAGTACAAGTGCAGAAGAAGATTACAGATTTTTTTCTAAGTGAGAAAGGCAGCATTATAACTGTTATCAACATTGTACTTGTTGATATGTACAAATTCCATTTCACACATTTCTAACACTGTGGATGCCATGTCTTCTGCTCCATGAATTGCACTTCAAACTTTTGAATCTGTGTGCCATGCCTTATGTTGGTCTAGTGAATATTCAGTTTAGTGAACTTTCAGTTAAGTGAACTATTTCCTTCGGTCCCTTGAAGTTCACTCAAGTGAGAGTTCACTTTATATATGTGCAAATCAAGTTTTTACGATATGTTCTCAGCACTTGCAGTGGCAGCGATGAACTTTTACACCAAAATCTATCGGCTTCATCGCATAAAATTTGTGCTGCAGTGAAAATGTATTCGACGTGTGCTATACATATCCGACTGCACTGGTACAATAAACCATCGGCAAAATTAAGCCAATAGCTGTTTAGCTTGAGTTTCGTCGTTTTAGTGTCTTCGTGCGAGTGAGATGTTTCCAACTTTCTAGTTTTTTGTCAGTGAGGTTCATTATTACATTGTACTGCAAAGAAGCTGCATGTCAGAAGTACAGATTCTTTACTCGTTGCGCAGTGACTAACAAATTAGTGGTTCTCGCCATGAACTGCTGTCCATATTCACAATGGTCACAGTGATCTGACAACTAGTCCCTGCAAATCAGTACTTATTCCGTCTTTTGGTGTGCGCTACCAATCAGTGATTCGATCATTCTGTCTGCTGTTTTCAGTCGTCCATTAATGCTGTATGTGCTAGTATATAGAAACTTGGACAATGTGCAATGATTTTCTCATTTTTATGTTTTATATTTACATTTTTTAAATTTCTTCCCTTCCTGTTTCCAATGTAATACAAGGCGTTGTGCAGGTTAACGATGGAGGACTTGTAAAAGATAGCGCTGTTTTTTGAACACTCTAAACATGCATGGTTTTGAATCTGGCTTCGATTATATGTGTAAAAGGCAGGAACTGTTTTTCACAAAGGCAGCCCTGTTAGAGTAACTTATTCTTATGTGAGAATAAACCAAAGTTATTGTTGAAATGTTCTTCCCCATACTCACTTGAATGACTGAGATGCCCTTGTACTTAACTAGAGATGGCCAGTTGGTCAGCACACTTCGGCAATGGCCTGGCCAACTAAGGTACCACTTTGCCAGAAATTAATGGTGGCTTTAAATTACACCTTATTGTGCAAGGTTTTGTGTCGAGCAAGTAGAGCACCACACAATAAATTAAATGACTGACAGTCACTGAACAAGAGAATCTTCTGCCTGGAGTCAATGTTTGGACAAAGGGACTTGCCTTATTAACAACTGATTTCCACATAGCTCATCGCTCGCAAGGGTCGAGGAGGATAAGCAGGTGCATAAGAGTAAAATGAAGGCTATGGAAAGGGGAAGTGGAAAGCTTTGAAGGCAAGGATTAGTTTACGATAGTAAAAGGGGTGTGCTAAGGGTTCTCCCAAGTGGGGTGACGAAAACAACCCACAGAACTTCAAATGAACCATTACATACAAGTAGGCGTCAACCTACTGTGGCAGCCTTTTAGGGAAACCTTCTAATTAAAGTAAGGCTTGCAATGTCAACTCTGTGGACAGCTGAAAGTATCTCATAATCATTTCACGTAATGTCCTGGCCATGACCAAATATAATCTGGAGCTCCTACTGTTCCACTTGCCCTTTGTATTTACTATGATATAGTGTAACCTGAAAACACATCTTTCTTGATGGACGGCTTTTAAACTTGCAAAGCCTTTGATCACTTTAACATACTCGTGCGTCTTAAGCACGATGTCAATTTTATGAGCTTTTTGTCAATGGGTAACTGTTCCAAGACCTGTGGTGTACAAAATTATTCTTCCGATGCTTACTTGTTCAACATCTCCCACTATTGCACATCATTTAATATTTAAGACAACAGCAGTTATAGTGGACTAAGGAGGGCTGTATTGACTGATGGAACTACCCACATGAAAATATTTCACTTTTAGTACTCTTAAGAGTTCAGCATTTGAATTGTTGAAACATTCAAATATGGTCAAATACACTGGGTTACAATTATTGGATTGTGTCTGCATTAGAAAGAAAAGAATGTAACTGCTGCCATGTCATGTATGGAACACCTGGCTTATAAATTAAGTCATGAACCCAAACCCTAGCAGGAACATGGATTTGGTTTTTTATACAACAATGATTTTTTTGTAGGATCATTTCTGATCACTAACTCAGCCACGCTAGCACCTATGAGTGGTATATATGACGGCTAAATTAATATTTGGTACGTTATATTTTAAGCTTGTTTTTTTAACCAGTATATGCACTTGAATTGACTTGACTTATGGTTGTGCAGCTTTGCTAAGGTTCTCTTCTTTATATATCGGATACGCGTTTAACGGGTTCACAGCAACTCTATTTTCATTAATCACTCTGTTGTGGCAATCTAAATCTACCAACAACCATCATCTTGCACTCATTTCTCTCTTTCCAAGTTGAAAAAGAGACACAAAAGAAAGAACCATGGTCACTAATAAAAACGTTTTGCCTTTAGTGTACATATATGACTAAACCTGTATTCCATACATAATAATACAACTAGGAACAATTTACAGCATGGAGCCCCTCTGGTTGCTTGAAAGTTCCGAGATGCGTGCAGCTCTAATTAATATCAATATAAGTGACCTTTCCTCTGTATACGTTCCAAGTAGTACTGAATGAACTGGATTGTGGAAATAGGCCTAATGCTGATGCTATTAAGCTCATTTGTCAAAAGACATTGCTACCTGATTTTTGTGAAGCCTGTCTGCAGCTCCTTTTTATAAATTTAGGTGTATAAAAAGGGTAATATTATAAACCTGATGATAAAGTAGTCATTGTAGAGGGAATCTGGTTCATATTTTAATGTTTGGAACAGGAGCCAGAAATACCACTGATGTCACCTGCCATTGTTAATAATGTGTGGCAGGTCCTACATACATTATTCTTAATCTGCTACTGAGCCCCCCCTCCCCCCCCCCCCTTGGCTTTAAATCATTGTCCAAACAGAAAGAGCATGTAGGTGGCTGTGTTAAGACTTGTTCTTCATTATTGCCTTTCACTGAAAGCCATGACCCAAGCTCTTAACAGTATTCCTTTGTCTAAGCAATGCAATTTTGTGTCATCAAGCTTAGTATTAAAAAGAACTGGTCTGCCAAAGGCATTTTCATAGTAGCCTAATAATTTACCTGCAGTTTCTTTGCAAAAGCTACCCAACATTTTTCACCGCATGCCTTGCATTCTTAGATATTTGTCCTTGCTGTCTAGTTTTGGAATCGCTGACGTACATCATTTCAGGCGTGCTTTCTAGCAAGATTGGTAGACTTAGCTTTCCGTCAATTGCACAAGCAATACTTGCCAGGTGTGCAGCTTGTGTTCCCCTACTTCATTCTGAAATGAAATACTTGTACACATTGTGGTATGTTTAACATTTTCCGTGCCTTCGATGAGCTAGGTTCGTCCGTGGCTTTTTGCTAAAAACGGCCAAAGACAAGCTCAGCTCATAAACAGTACTTTGCATTCTCTAGCAATGCCATGGACAAGCCAAGATGTGTCTCAATGCTTATAGTCAGGCTTTTGATGGAAGGCAATGCATAATCCATGGGACAGCACAAGAAGCAAATTTATTCTTTCTGAGCAGGTAAAACACGTTGCCAACTAAGGTTTTAAAAATACGTTAGCCACTTCTCGTCAGAATGGAATGAATTGTGGGGTTTTACATGTCAAAATCATGATATGATTACGAGGCACACCGAAGTGGGGGATTCCGCATTAATTATGACCATCTGGGTTTCCTTAACGTGCGCCAAATGCACAATACATGGGTGTCTTTGCATTTCACCCCTATCGGGGTAGCAGTGCGACATGGAAGGGGATAAAGAAGCGTTTGATAGTACATACTGCACGAGTCTGCTTAACTGAGCTGGTTAGTGCACGTTTATGATTGAATTTAACAGTGCTGAAGATGGGTGGAGAGAAGACGACAGACAGCATTAGAGGGGTGAAACCTCAAAACGCGGTAAATAATTTAATATAGTAGCTTCTTTACAGCCAATTTTGTTTGCCAGGAGGATACTATGCCCTGATGTCACAATGCAGTATATGGTCATATGGGAGCAGGACAGTGCGATGTTACGACACTCGCTCTAGCTCATTCAGTCGTCCGCTATGCTGCAACATTGGTCTTCACAATTAGCAGCGCACAAGTCGACTGAGCTAGCCGGAGGCCTCAAGAGAGTGTCAAAACATCGCAATGTCCTTCTCCCACGTGACCACATACTGTGTTGTGATGTCACTACAGTATCCTCCTAGAAAACAAAACCGAAACCGGCTCTGGGAAAGCTAAATCACGCCACTCCAAGGCTTGTTATTATATTTTTAGAGCTCGAAAGCCTTAATTTAACGAGAAAAAAAAAGGAATAATTGAAGATATCATGTCAGTACCTCTTCAAATGGAACTTTGCAGACGATGTTTGGCCTAAAGTGTATCGGGTGCTTTGAATAAGCATTTATGGTCTGAGGATGTGTTGTAAATGCCAAAGAAAAGTCGAAGGGGGATAGCCCCCGGGCATAGCTTTGTTGGTGAAGTACTTTATTTGAAAAACCTGAAGGAGTTAAGTAACATTTTCTTGGTGCAAATATTGGCTTGCATAGCTGTAACTGGCACAAGAATTGTTGAAGCTTGAAGCAGCAGCGACTGTGTCATGGGCACTCAAGCAGTGGGCAATCCTTCTCTGGACAAAGACCTAGAGTGAGGGGGCAGGGTAGAACTGAAAAATATTGCCGTCCAGCATGAATGCAAGGACATTTTATTTATTTATTTACATAATACTGCAGACCTCATGTGGTCCAAGCAGGAAGGGCAGGTAACAAGGCATGTTTACAAACGCCATAAAGTTATTACATAGACAAAAGGTTTGACACATGACACCAATGAGCGAAACAAGTCAAAGGAAATAATACATTGCACATCAATGTTCACATCAAAATTCATTGCTAAGATTTCTTTCAAAACTGTCACTTGAGACAATCTGTTCAGGCAGTGCATTCCAATCATTTATTGTGTGCGGAAAGTATGAGTACTTAAACAAGTTTGTTTTCGCAAAATATGGTGTTAGGGCATGGGTATGTTGGTGACGGGTTTTTCGTGTAGTTGAAGGTATAACATAAGGTGAAGAAGAAATTCCAAACTTTCCCTAAATGAGTGAATGAAGAAACGTTAATCGAGCAATTTTCCGTCTCATATGAAGAGGTTTCATTTCGTTGGAGGCCATTAAAGCAGATGGGGAATCAGTTCTCTCGAATTTATTGTAAATGAAGCGCACAGCCCGTCTTTGCACGTTTTCTATTTTTGCTATATCTTTTTTGGTGTACGGCTCCCACACTATAGCCGCATACTCAAGTTTGGGCCGAATAAGAGAGTTATAGGCCAATAGCTTAACGTGACTGGGTGCTCCTTCGAGCTTGTGTTTCAAAAATACAATTTTTTTTAACACAGATGAACAGATGTAATCAACATGGTCGCTCCAGTTAAGCTGTGAATTTATTAAAACACCTAAATATTTGTATTTTTCGACTTCCGAGATAGTAGTGCCGTAAGCAGAGTAACTAAAGTGGATAGGACGTTTTTTTCTTGTCATGTGCAAAAGCACAGTCTTATCAGAATTGAAGACCATTCCTGATCTGTCACACCAGGCCACAATTTCGCGGAAAGCATCATACAGTAATATTTGGTCAGCCACAGAACTTATTGGGGTGTACAGCATGCAGTCATCGGCAAATAAACCAATTTTAACATTTCTATCGATGGAACACACGATGTCGTTTATATAAACCAAAAATAACAGTGAACATAGGACACTTCCTTGAGGCATGCCAGATGTCACTCGAAGTAACGTGGAAGAGATGCCACCGATATCCACAAACTGTGTTTGATTTTGTAGGTAGGAAGCAATCCAGTTTACTAAGGTCAAGGGCACGCCTATTAATTTCAGTTTTTCAAGAAGTTTATTACGGGGAACTTTATCAAACGCTTTGATGAAGTTTAAGAAAATTATGTCCAGTTGTCCAGATTTATCTAATACGGAACTAAAGTTATGGATAGCAGTAACCAACTGTGTGACAGTTGAAAAACCTTTCCTGAAGCCGTGTTGAAATGGAGACAAGCATCCTTTAGAGTTTAATATTTCAAGTATGTGGTTAGCGATAATGTGTTCGATTAGTTTGCAGCAGGTACTCGTCAAAGAAATCGGACGGTAATTGCTTAAACATGCGTGGTCCCCTTTTTTGTGCACAGGCACAACTCTGGCCGTTAGCCAGTCGGGGGAAATGAAAAAGACGATAAGGATAAACAGAAAATTTTTGTTAAGAAATGAGCTAATGATTCAGCATAACGGCGTAAGAAGGCGTTTGGTATGTCATCTGGACTATGCAAACTTTTGGTATCTAACCGGAGTAGGGATTCAACAACACCTTCGTAGGATACAGTGATTGATTCTTCATGTGGAAGGTCAAACACATGTTTATTGGCACTTTCTTCAGAAAACACAGAATGAAAGTAGGCATTGAAATGCGTAGCAATTGATTGAGAACACGTAATCACGTTGTTATGCATAGTGATTTGATTTATTTGCTTGTGGGAAGTTCGAAGGTGATCCCAAAATTTATGGGGATCATTTCGCATAAATTGTGGAAAACTCTCTGTAATGTTTTTTTTTGCTGATTTAATGCTAGAAGAAAGCTCTTCTGCTAAAATAGCTAACTGACTAGCACTGGCGTTCTTAGCTTTTTTCAGCCCTTTAAGCCTTCGTTTTAGGTGAATCATGTGGCGATTTACCAGGGATTTGCTTTCTTTAAGCGCTTCTTCTTATTGGGTATGAAGCTATTGATACAATATTTACAGTGTTCCTTGAATGTGTTCCATAACTGTGTGACACTGGTTCCCTCAAAGCTTTCATAAGCCAATTCCAAGTAATCAAGGGTGGATTCATCAAGTGCTTTTGAATAATCTTTTACGTTCTTATGCTTTGCTTTTTCTGTACGTCCGTGGACTACATGTAAAGATACGATTACTAACTTGTGATCAGATATCCTGTCATGAACAGATACTGTGTAATCACAAAAAAAGCGTTTTATGAATATTAAATCTAAGATTTACTCAGTAAAGCCATGTATTCTAGTTGGTTCGGTGACTATTTGCTGAAGGTTGTGGGACAACATTATATCATAGATAGCGTCAGCATTTTCAGAACATCCAAGGTTTTCGTTAGATCAGTTTATGGTTGGCAGATTGAAATCCCCTGCAAGTATCAATTTTTTATTTCTGTAGTTGAACAAAAAATCCTGCAGCTTATGCAGATAGTACAGATCTGAATTAGGGGGCCTAAACAGTGCACATAAGATGAAAGTGTAGCCAAGATACGTAATTTTCAGAGCAAGGCTTTCATGGTTTTCTGGTGAATTTAGAACTGTAGCGGAAACATTCGGTTTTAGTAAAATGGCTACGCCACCTCCTCGTGACCCCCTATCATGCCTAAATACAGTGTATGGTGGAGGAAAGATGCAATCATTAGTGATATCACAGAGAAGCCAAGTCTCGGTTATAACCACTATATCAGGGCTGTGAGTAAACAGAGCTATCTCAAGGGCAGTTGCCTTGTTCACTATGCTTTGGGCATTAATGTTTAATATAAAAAGGTCACGAAGAGCTGGGTTATCTAAGGTGGTCTGTCAATCAGAGTTATTAGAAGAGAGGAGAAAGGCTAATCCGTTGTTCAGTTGAATCGTTCCAAGCGTACATGCTGTTGCCGATTTTGAGCTTGTCATGAACGAGATAAGCCTTCTTTCCATCCTTCCTTTCGGTTTTGCAAGATTCCCAGAGCAATTCTCGTTTTCTTAATGTCTCCTTAGAATAATCATATTGTATGGAAAAAGCCGAACCTTCAAATTTACTAACATTTGCATACAGGGCCTTTTTTTCATTAACATCTTGGAAGAATGCGATTACAGGTCGGTTTGAGTTGTTATTTGCTTTTCCTATTCTATGTATACGGGCAATGGATGATGTTGAGACACCAAGGTGTTTTTCAAAGACCTCAGAAATCACCTTATTTTTAAGTTCCTCTTCAGTTTCAGAGGTATCTTCCATTATGCCATGTATAATCAAATTCGAGCGACGACTGCGATCCTCCAGGTCAGTGAGCTTTTGATGTTGCTTGGAAAATGACTGCTTTATCGAATTCATATGCTGTTCGATTGGAGCAAGTGGGTCAATACCAGCCTTGAAGTCGCCAAACAGATGTTCTATGCGATCTAATCTAGTTGCTAAGGAGCTGAGAGATATATCTAGCTTACTTTGGAAAGCTTTCAGTTCCGAAATTTCCTGCTGTATGATGGTTTGGGATTTCATGATTTTATCGAACATTTCCTGAACAGGAGGGCCAGGGTTGCTTTCTACATCACCGCATAAGAGCAGTTTGCACACAATTAAGCATTCATATGCAATGCACATCAAACGCCGTGGGCATTGCAGGACCAGCAACATACGGTTATCGCTTCTGCATGAGGAGTAGCAACCAACCTTGTGAGCAAATCGGGATGGCCGATTTGCTCACAAGGAACAAATTTTATTCCATCTATTTCAGGCTTTCAGGTTGAGTTTGCACAGTTATGTAATTTTGGAGCTGTTTATAATGTTTTATGTATCGTACAGTGGGGCAGTGTTATTTTATTATAGTGTTCAAAAGGAAATCCTTTTTTTTTAACATAAAGTATTATCTTCACTCTTTTCTTGCATTTGGGTGCTTGAGTTATTTCCTGCAATTTTTCTGCATTCGAGTGCGTGACTCTGTCTGTCCAAGCTGCCAAGTGCCTTCGCTTCATCCTTGTGCTCTTCTTGATTCAGTATGATGCCTGTCTGTTTGATCACACACGAAAGTGCAAAAACTGTCCTTTGACTTATCGTTCTGGTTCTGATCCTAACTGCCACACCTTATATCAAAGAATCCTCGTCTCGTTTTTCTGCAAGCTTCATCCCCCCCCCCCCCCGCTTTGTTTTGCGTTTTTGTCTTTAGGACAAGTGTTTAACATTTCTTTAGCAGTGGTGCCAGATGGATTATCAGTCCCAGTTAAAGGAAAGCTGTCACCGTCTTCAGGGCAGACACAGCACCCATTGACCGACACAGCATAGCAGACCTGCTGACAGATAACAGAATGGCTTTTGTGGCACAAATTCAGATTCGCCTCTGAGTTTCTGTGCTTTTGAAGCTATGACTGTTGCTTCTGCAACGCATCTATTTGCTGTGAGAATATCGCTACTCAAGTAGTGTTAAATTCTTGCAGCATTCTTTAGACCGAGTTACTTAGCTTCATCAATGGGCATCCTCTAGTCTGGTGAACAAACCCAGCTCTATCTATGGCCTGCTTATTAATATCCCTGTTGGCATAGTGGATGTGTAACGTGCTTTCTTGTCTAATTTGGTCAATCAGACCTCGAGCTTCACTTACTGCAGCAGATGTCCAATTCAATGTATTCACAAGCCTCTACGTCACTCATGTTGAAAGCAAAATAAGTTGAACTTAACAACTATTCGTGACATAGATGCAAGTATTCTATCACTTTTCTTTGATGTCAGTGTGCAAGAATATTCCCATACTTCTCAGCCACTCAATGTCCCACTCGACGTTGGTTCAATGTTAACGATAAGGCAAATAATTTTCCTCTGCGATACAAGAAGCTTGTTCATATTTCTTTTAGGTTTTGTAGCCTATATCAGTGTGCAATAGTTACTGTGAGAAAAAAATAGGGCATAATATATTTTTAGTTTAGCGCTTGTGGGAAGAAATGTGCAGCAGCGTGAGATTACACCTGTAACTGCAGACCGTTTTCTGGAGATGTAAACAGCATGAGCGTCCCATTTTAGATGGGCAGAAATATACACACCGAGAACCTTGTGCTCGGTGACTATTTCTATATGCTGGTCTTGTAAAATGAATTCACCGGAGGAACTGCTTTATTCTGAGCACAAAAAATAACTGCTTTGGATTTAGTGGGGTTTACTTTGATTTTATTTACTCTAGTCCATGCCGATAGTTTAGTAAGGATATCATTGCATTTTGGCTCTAGTGTGCTAATATTACTCCTACAGAATTGTTAGTAAACACCAGTGATCCTCGCAGTTCCTCCCATCTTTAACACTGCCATGGTGGTACTGGATGCTTGAAGGGCAAAGCTTCCAAATTTCAGATGGGATGACCTCAGCGTTCCAGCCTTGCAAACCTTGGAGTGCCCATCACGATGAAGGCGCAGAATATTGGCAGGCCCACAGCTGGTGGTTTCAAGGGCTAGGCCTGCACGATCAGACTTCCGATGAGACTTGCTATCCCAGCCTTGTGAGCTATGGAGCAGTCATCGTTGTGGTGGCGAGATAAATGTGCACTCTATATGCCGTTCACTTCAAGGGCTAGGCTTTCAACGTGGATGTCACTGAAAACATTTATCGTCCCAGCCTTGCAAGCTTTGCATTTGTCATTGCAGTTGTCCTTCGCATCAATAGGCAGGTCAGCAGCTGCTCCAAGGGATGGGCTGACAGGTTGTGTCATTCACCTCTGGGGGCATCCCGGCCTTGTGAACGTTAGGCCGTTGTGCCGTTGTGTAAGTCTTCACGATTTACTTCCCCTTCCATGGGTGCATTAAACTTTTGTTGCATGTATGCGATGGCTTTATTTTCTTTTGGGTACTATGAGGTTTTGGGCAAGTCACCAATTCCAAATATAAATAACCGACATGATATCTACTGATTATTGGTAGCCATGTGGAAAGCAGGCAAATGCAGTGAATATGTAATGGCTAAAAAATCACTCCACATAGATGGTCTGTTGAGATTTTTAGGCCTGCGAAAGCTATAAGAACACGACAGTGCAAGCCATAAAGTACTTAAATTTAGAACAATATACAAAGTATTATTCGGTTATTCACTATGTTGACTGTTTATTAAATAAAGACTGGCAGATTTTATTCCGTAATGATGCTGTGAACAGCCATGCAGCTCAGTATAGTTGCAGCCGCAATGGGTCTGTGCTGCGCAGAAATGTATATGAAGTTTATTAATTAAATATTCACATAACATCTGACGAGAACTCCGTTGCCATATACACGCAGCCACGCAGGTAGGTCTGCCTGATCAATCAGTGCAAAAACAATTAGGCCATAAAAATCACTTAGTGGCTTGTTTTATTTGAAACTGACTTTGCCCAAACTACACACAAATGAAAAATCATCACATATCTGTCTCAATATGACAAACATAAATGAGGGGGAAAATGGCAAGACTAGGAGGAGAACAAAGCCAGAAAGATTGGGCTTGGTTCGAAACCTGACAGCAGCTTCAAAGCATGGTCAGAAGGTTGGCCCAGGATGCTAGAAAGTATATGTATGTTGGGAAGAGTTCGAGGGCATTGTGGTCAGCCCCATGTTTGATCCATAGTACTATTTGCAATGCGTGTAAATAATTGGCCTCCTGAAAGTTGTTTCCTATGTAAGCATGGCTGTGTATGTTTCAGCTCAAGAACAGAAGTTATAGTTACCTGCTTCTGTGCCTGAATTCACAGATGAGCACGCTTAATAAATCAGGACGTGTCAATAGTGTACTGAGAAGGCGTACGTTAGCAGGCTAGGATTTTCTTTGTCACCAGTTATATTTCACATCATTTTACCTGTTGCACAATGTAGACCCATGAAGGCCCAAGCACAAGAGGGAAGATGAAAAAGTGAATGCATACATAACTTTCTTTAATGACAAAATGAATGTTTTCTGCATTAATGTCATAATACATACCTGCCAACCTTTACAATTTCTGCCAACCTTTAGATTTCTAGAGGTTGCTTATAATTCTTCTATTAACGCAAATAATTATAATGTGGGCATTTCTTAGGCACTTCAGCATCTGCACATGATCATCATCAGATCGTGTTCTTCATCTTCATCTCTTGTGGGGACCCATCTTAAGATTGATCTGTGCCTTCAGTGTGATCGGTCCACCATGTCTTTGGGGCGTATTAAAAGTCATGCTAAATGCTACGTCACAATAACATTTTTTCATTTGTATCCTAGTAAAGGCAAAAACTGATCTTAACGGATGCAAATATCATCAATGGGCAATTTTCAGAGCCAGACTACTCAGACCCGCTCAGTTATTCAGGGTTACTGGCAGCAGTGCCACAATAAAACGGCAGGTAATATTTTGGCTGACGTTACATGAATATTTTGCAAATAAATATCACAAACATTTGTTTTTCTATGACGCAGATTATGTTTGCTGCGAATATAGAGCAGCATGCCTTTTCATAGCACCTCTACAGAATGAAGTCATGTAAGGTTCCGAAGTGTTGCATAATTCAGTTTCCTAAAATAAGCTTCGCTACAATACAGTCTTGTTATGCAGTGAAGCATATGCAATGTACGGCGGCGAAGCATATTATAGAAGTGGAAAGGGGCCACTGTCACGGGACATATAATGTGTTCCTTAAAGGGACATTAAAGAGAAAAATTATTTCTTCTGCATTAGCAAATTACCTTTCTACAACACCAAAAATACCACTCTTACCAGTATAAAACGCTTGGTAGGCCAGAAAAAGCGCAAAAACGAAAGACGGTAGGCGATGCCTCCTTGAAGTTCCCGCACCTGGTCGCTGTGAAGTCATGGATTTGTATGGTATCTTCTAGGGCCTACTTAATTACATAGCAGTACAGACTGTCTACATTGTGTTTTAAAGGAACCAAATGTGAAGTTTCGGGAATTTTTACTCAGACAACGCCGCACAAATGCAAAAATATACTTTGGAATCCCTGATGTCACACTGACGCAGCTGCGTCAGGGTTTCGGCAAGAATTTCGAATACTGATACTTCGAACTTCATTTTCACATCTAATAAGCAAACTATTGTTTTAAAATGACTGCCTGCAGGGTTCTAAAACAATGCTTTATTAGTCTAAACTGATTTATTGTTTCGCTTTAGTGTCCCTTTAATGATACGTGTGTGCACCCTCCAATTCCTGTCAGCAAAAGCACCAATACACCAATTAATTGTACTAGCAGGCCATCAGAGCTACTTTGGACATGGCTGTGGCTACGTGAGCTCTTATTTCAACCACCTTGCAAGGATGTAGCTAATATTCTAGAAATAATAAGCACTTAAAAAACATGAACACTATAAACTTTGGCTTGATAAACAAAACGTTACTTTATTACGAGCTAGGGCCGCACTTTTCATCCCAGAACATGGGCCTTAAATATCCACAGAAACAGCTTTGAATGGCTGCCAGTACAGTTATTACATTTGTTGGTACTTGCAGTATGACAGGGGACAGTAGGTGTGCGCATGTGTAATTAAGGAACACACATGTCCTGTGACTACGGCTGTATTACGGAAAAACTGACTTTAGGAAACCAAATTATGCAACATTTTTGGACCCTTGCCCAACGCCAACCAAATTTCTTGTGCGAAAAACAATTATCAGAATTTCTTACTATATTCCAGCGTTTTCTGTCTCCAATGGTAGTACTTTTTGCATATAAAGTTGAAGAGTCTAATATAAATGGTTTGTGTGTAAATTGTCTATCAGGATCGCTTAAGCGCCAAGTAGAACACAAAAGGAAGATGACATACAACACAGAAAAGCTTAAATTTGGCCTAGACAGCACAAGATAGCACGAATTTTAGTTCTTGTGTAAATGTATTTTTTTCCATGAGTTGAAAAACCCTGTTCACTTAATGTTGAAGATAAAAGCTATAAGGAAAAGTACACAAATTCTTAAGGAATGAAAATGCACAGGGTAGGCTCATCAGAAAGTAGAAGATTTGCCTTTTAGCGAGAGTTTCTCACAAATTTAAATGTGGTTTGTAATGAGAGCTAATTTTGAATGCTGATAATTCTAAAAATTCTATCACATTGAAGTCATTTAATAAGGATCTAGCTTCTTCCCTTTTTCCTCCAAGTTTGGCGTTGGCATCTAACCAAGTAGACGTAGCAGGATACAGCTGTACAATGGACAGGGACAACGTGAACATCTACAGGACAAATGACTCCTGCCAGATAGACTTAGTGGAAGGGCTCTGCACTTACGTGATGGGTGTATGTAATAGCTCATGCAATTCAGAGATGCTCAAACAGTAAACATGTTTAATACCTTGTAGCGGCATGACTGTCACCTCTAACACAGGCGAAAAAGATGAGCTCACATGCAGGTAGCGCGAGAATAGATCATGCTAGCGCACTTGACCAAAGCGGCCGCGGGTCAGCCTGCCCCGAGATCCCGTGGCACCATGGCTGGCTGGCCTAAACAAACAGTGGCTACGGCAGCTACTTCTTCGCTCCGCCTCCCTCAAAGTGATGACACAGCTCACCAAGCCCAGCCTTCCCACAACTTGGTGACCAAGACGACTGAGCCCTGCCATGCCAGCATCAGCGCACCAACTTTACCAAGGCGAGTAGTGATGTGACCTCGCACGGTTTGGCAGACGTCCTGCGATTGTAGGGTGCACGGGAATTCTACACTGACATGCTGGACATCTGGTTCATCCCGCTAAACAATCATTTTCCTCTCAACAAGGTTCCAGGCTCCGGCTCTCAGCCCCTGCTCTGACTTGTACAAGGACTCGTGGGCAGCCGTCCTTGCTCACTATGTCACCTTGAGTGCTCACTCTCCTCCAGCTGGTGCTCCATCACAACAGCTCTCGCCATCTATCGTGTCATTCTGCATCTGGTCATGCCACATCACCTGCGTCCACCCATGCCGGTCGTCCGCATGCGCCGACCCCAGCATCAAACCTCTACTTGGTCTGTGTGCTTCCTCCCCAGCTCAAAGGCAGCTACTTGACGATTCTTTCCAATACACTGGGCTAAATGCAAGCGCTTTCGGCTACTCTACAGCTCGTGGCTCTCCTTCCTTAGACGTTCCCACAAGCTGCCTGCTTTTCCACTCGGGGCAACTCACTCATGGCCAATTCAGAGGCTCAGCCACCGACTCAACAAGGCACAAATTTCACTCTCGCTGGCACGGCGTTGCCACAAGCACAACCTTCGTGATGCATTGAGTGACCACTGCAACCCTGATGCTATCGGCATTCGAGATTCCACTGCAAGCAGCAGCAGGCAAGCTTTCCGATGTTGTGCTCACACCTTCCGCGGATACATGGCCTACCGAAGTTTTGCAGGAGCAACTTTGCCATCCGGTTTCTTCAGCTCGAGAATCACTTCTAGGACAACAACATGAGTGACCAACACGTGCGCTATCTCCACGCAAGCCCCGAGCTGCTAGACGGTCTTTTTTTGGAGCTCCGACTTCTACAGGCCCGTGCATCTACGAGTTCCTGGGGCAGGTTGCGATTTCGCACTCTGGTGTCATTGTGGCTGCGCCTCACTCACAACCTATGCTGCCGATGCTGCCTGGTGTATATCTCTCAGATTGCGTGAACCCGACACTACCAATGACGACACCGTCTGCACACTTTACCTGGGCTTTACCATTGGACTTTATTTCAATTGCACTTCGCACTAGGAGATGGGCTCTGTAGCCGCGCGACTATCGCCTCCAACACAGGCAAAGAAGATGGGCTCACTCACAGGCAGAGCAAGAATAGAACATGCTAGTGCACGCGACCTGAACGGCTGCTCCCAAGATCCCGTGACACCATGGCTGGCTGGCTTGAATAAGCGTGGCTACCTCTTCATGCTGCCTCCCATAAATTGGTGACCAGGATGACCGAACCTAGCCTTCCCACAACTTCTTTGTACATACACCTCTGCTCACAAAGCTTCTTTCGCAAGTCAGGAAAGATTGCCTTAGCCTGCAAGTCATTATTGCATTCATGTAAATAACCATGAGGACTTGTTAATTTGCATTCCAGCAGAAGGGTTAAACATCTACACAAGTCGGAAATCAAAATGGAGCGACTCCCATGCATTATGGGAACCAATGTTAGGGTAACATTTTGCTGGTAACCCAACATTGTTAGGATTAACGTGAAGTGTTGCTAGGCGGACCGACATGTTTGTGCAAAATGAACTGTGTGTAACGTAAGCAAAAAGACGTCAGTGACTATGATTGTGTGACGTTGACGGCATGATTTCTACTCCGGCCATTTGAAGTCAGCTTACAACACGCAGACTGTTACGTTCTACATGTATACTGGACGAGCATATGAAAGAGAAGCATGGATTGTGAAGTTATCAGTGATTATGTGTTATACAATCGTACATACCTATGGCTATGTCATGTGATGTATGTTAAAACAACGATGGCTTCATAGGTTGCTCAGCCGAAAGCAGTTTTTTAAAAACCCATAAGGGATTTCTTTGAAAAAAAGAAGCTTCATAGCTGAAAAAAAAATTTTCTCCAGGTCCTGGGATGGAACCCAGGACATTGTGCTAAAGTCAGGTTGATGAGAATTTTCCTTTTTGTGAACCTTCCTTGATTTTGCGGGCTTCCACAGAACTGATTTGCCATTAATTGGGCTTAGGAGCAGACAAATGGTCGACGGCCCTAACTTTGACCGCCTAAATGCCTTGGGGTAGCATACAAGAGTTTATAGGCTACTAGCCTGCTTCTAACGTCACATGCAAATAAAATGAATTATATTAACACATGCAGGATCGTTCTAATAACATATGCCTCCATGAACTCATGCACTGCCCAAGATCATAACACATGAAAAGCACAGTTCACATTAGTAGGCCTTGCAAAGCGTGCCAAGATGCACACCATGAAATTTATTTGAATTGTTTGAGTGTTTCCTAATAAAGTCATTTAATGGGACACTAAAGGCAAATACGAAGTAGATGCGGCCAATTAAAGTAGCATTCCATAAACCTCACAGTGCTTGTTTTGTGCCAAGAAAAGACTTAGTTTACAAGAAAATTGCGTCTGAAGGGTTCGCATACCTAGAGAGCAATTCAAATCACCTGCTCCTGAGGACAGAGTGGCGACATTGTGCCATCACTGCCCTTCACTCCCATTGGTGAGTAAAACAGTACCTTACAGACGGTGCTACAGTTTTCTGCGCAAAATGCATATGCGCGGCCATGGAGCAACCGAGCAAAGACAGAACGTTGGACTCGCCGCTGCAACTGCTCTTGATCAAGTCGCATGGACTGTCCGGGAATCCCGCAACATCACATAAACATCGAATTCTCTGTACCTTGCATTTGTGTGAGTATCGCGAGCCAGAAAAGCCAGCTCAGCACTATGTGATAACGAAACTACTAAAACATGTAAGCGTGGGTGATGCTTTAAAGGGTAACCTCAATGGGTTCTTTTTTCTAAATATCAAATAGAACTAGACGAGTAGCATTTTCTTTCATCTTATAATGCAATGCAGAAATCTTTTTATTACTAGTAGATAAGTCCTAGCGACAGAACTTTAATGAGGAGTGCCTTCATCATCGGGCTGGTACTTTATTGTGCAGGGGCAGCCTCTAATTGTGTCCTGCAGTTACTTCCGTTTATCAATTACTGAAGCTCTGTTCGCAATAACGGTGATGCCTTCGACGTTCTCGAGCACTAATCTATTACTTTAGCTTGGCTTAATAATTGCCTTTAGTGTCCTTTTAGACACTAGTCCCTCTGACCTGCATAGGACTTGCCACAGCAGAGAGGTATTGCGCTGATAACCCCCACAGCACAACACACAAAGTGCTTGGCATGGTTCTTCATACATCCTTGTCTCTCAGTACTCGTGTTACAAAGACACAATTGGGCTAATCACTTCGGTGCGGGAGAAATCACTGGGGCACCATATCTACCAGCCAAGTTTTTCAATTTGTGGCTAATTCTGAGCACATATGGCACGAAGTCATATCTAGTGATATCTGTTCTTTTTATGTTCGATGGTGTGTGCTAGTGAGGAACGCTTCACCTTTCAAAGAACAGATTTGATAACAGCATGTACAACAAATTGAGTGAAGCTGGATTTCAAATGCCTCTTCATTCAATGAAATCGCATCAACAGGCCACTTGCCCCAATTGGGCAAATGGCCAATAAACCACCGTACCACCCTATCTTAGGGCATCAAGGGGCAGCCGAAGTCAGAGCCCTCGAACAGTTGCCTGCTGATGTATTTCATGACGCCTGCAGTTAAGACGTCTGCTGCTGTGGCTGTGAGTGGTAGTGGCTTATGCCAAGGGAATGGGAGGGTGAGTGCCACAATAGCTGAATTGGTAAGCCGCCACATGCCTAATGAAGGTGGTGTGGATTCAGCTCCTACCTACAGCAAACTATATTTTCGTCCACTTTCATTTCCCTTTTCCATACTATTTATAAATCCCGAAAATGCACAATTAATTTACCCTATGCTTTCTCCGAGTTCATTACCTATTTTCATCATCTGGTCAAACAATTATGGCTCAGCTCGATACGGCCTACTTCAGCTTGGAAGATAAGAACGTCCGAGAAGGCCAAAGGAAGTGACTTGGTCGGCAATTGTTGATACTGTTCAGAATCCGCTTTAAACACATAGAAGGTTTTCAGCTAAACGCATAGCAAAGACAGTCAATTTGTCATAAAGGTGCTTAGAGTAAATACTCACTAGTGCACTAAACATGAAGGTTTTAGCTAAGTGTGCCCCAATTGCTGACAAGAAATGCGGAAATAAAGTTACTTGTCAATCTAGTATATGCTCCTGACAGTGCAGCTTGCCGGCGAGCGCCGCAGCACCTGTCACAGCAGAAGCGCAACTAGGGGACAGATGGGGGGAATAAGCACCCTGCAAGACAGTGCAGTTTGTGGCTTTGAAGCTGGTTGGTGCACAGCATGGTATTGGCGTGTTCAATAAAAGCATGAATCTTTTTAAAAGGCGGGAGCTGACGCGTACGCTTTCGATTCCGTATTGTGGTACTTGTTATGTGGTCAGTCCTCACATCACCGGCAAGTGTGCTTTCCGTGCTCGTATGTTGACATTTATGACGGCATTGCCGGACATTTGTGTCATTCTTCTGCCTGTCCGTGAAGAGGCTTGGTTAAGATGTCCTCTTTGCCACATTAGGGCGAGGCAATTGTTTAATAAAGCAAGATTAACATAAAATACATGTTTTCTTTAGGTTGTTGCTCCGGGTGATCTAGTGCCTCACTTGATTCCCCCCCTCCCGAATGCTTCATAGGCTTCATCGCCTCTCTTGTTTCATGCTGGCGGCCAGACCAGGCTCTAGTTACTTCAGCGTCCAGTGAAGGTATGCGCCTGAAAGCTGCTATTTACATGGAGCAGCAGTGCCTGCCTAACCGGACCCTTTAATCTGATTTGCAACTAGAGACGAGTTTTACATTTAAAATAGTGTGAAGCTTGTCACCAACTTGTGATAGCACTGCAACGCATACTAATAATGCGGCAGAAGTCGACCGTGAGGCAGCCCTATTACAAAAATCTGGACTTATATCTGCCTTAACACACCCCTAAATCAATTTTCCATTTCGCTTTCCTCAATGGCACTTGGACTATCTTGGACTATCTAGTGACGTAGATGCGCTCGTGGCATGGCTTTCCTAAATGGCACTTGGACTATCTAGTGACGTAGATGCACTCGTGGCATGTTTTGAAAGCATTGTAAAATCATGTATAGATCGATTTGTTCCTTTGAAAACTAAGAAAAAAAAACAATAACCTTCCCTGGATGAACCGAGAACTGCTGCACTTATCGCGAGGTGCTGGCAGACTTCGCACTAAGTGCTCAAACAATCCTCAGGCATGCGTTTTGTACACTCAGGTAAAAAATGAACTGCAGAAAAAAAAGGCCAAAAATTTCTTATATAATGTTCAGTTGCCGAAACTGTTCAAGTCTAACCCCCGTAAATTCTGGTCTTTCATATCTCCTGGCTCTTCTTCTTCCATATCTTTTAAAATCAACAACAGTGTTGTTAACGATCCATTAGAGATTTCAGAAGCGTTTAATACATATTTTCAGTCAGTGTTTGCCTCGGATGATTCCAATCTTTCAACACTTACAACTAACGATTCTTATGCAATTGATGATATCGACATTAGCCTATGTGTTTTGAATCTCGTACTAAACTTAGATACTAAAAACCAGCCGGCCCTGATGGAATTCCGTATTCCTTTTTAGTACGATTCTCGCTATGGATATCTAAATATCTGTTCATTATATGTCAGAAGTCCCTTAATAGCGGCGTTGTGCCTTCTTCCTGGAAAAGAGCTAAAGAGCTACCTTTATATAAACCTGGTGTCACACAGCTCTCATCTAACTATAGGCCTATTTCTTCAACCCCAACCTCATGCAAAATACTAGAACACATGATCTATAAGCATATAATAATGTTCCTTGAAAATGTTACCCATTGAACATATTTCAGCATGGCTTCAGGCATGGTTTTAGTACTGTAACCCAACTTGCGGAGTTCCCTCATGACCTTTCCCATTACATCGACGTAGGTAATCAGATTGACACCATCTTCATTGACTTTATAGCAAAGCTTTCGACACTGTACTACAATCTAAGTTTCTCTTGAAACTCCATAATATTCTAAATAACCCTCAGTTAGTATCTTGGATTTCCAGTTTCCTTTCTATGCATTTGCAATTCGTATGCTATGATTCTGCGGATTCATCTGTAGTCGACGTCACCTCAGGGGTCCCACAGGGATCTGTACTTTGCCCTCTACTATTCTTATTGTTTATTAACGACCTTCCAGACCATGTTACTTCAAAAATACGCCTCTATGCAGACGATTGTGTTATGTACAGCCCAGCTGACTCACTCGCTGATAATCAGCGCCTTAAAGATGCCTTTGTTTCATTTTGTGACTGGTGTGCTACCTGGAAAATGAGCATCAATTTTGATAGAACTGTTATAATGCATTTTACTAACAGAAGCAGGCCCGTATGTTTTGATTATATGTGCAACGGTGTACCACTAACACGAGTTTTTCAATACAAATATTTAGACATCATTTTTACACCCACCTTGTCTTGGTCCAAACATATAATCACATTTGTAGTAAAGCGCTAAAAAAACTTGGTTACATCCGCCGTACTTTGTCTGCTGCTCCGAGGGACACTAAATTAGTAGCATACAAAAACACTGACTCGCCCAATTTTAGAATATGCTTCCTCTGTATGGAGCCCATATAAACAATGTGAAATTAATTGTATTGAATTGGTCCAGAGGAAGGCTATTCGTTTTGTTTACCATCGCTTCAACAGACTTTTCACCGTCAGCTGCTTTGCGGAATTAAACCTCCAGTTTCTTTCTAGACGGCGGCACATAGAATCTCAGAAGATTTTCTATTCTTATAAGAACTCTCTTTGTCACCTATCAGGTCCCTCCCTTTTAACGCCTGTTTGCTCGACTTCAACTAGAGCTTATCATGCCTCTAATTATAGACCACTCCATCCACGCACTAACACTTTCAAATAGTTTTTTCCCCCGCATGATTGAACAGTGGAATTTGTTACCTGCCGAAGTTCGTTTGTTACCCATTTCTCAATATTTAAAAGCTGTTGCTGATGTATAGTTCCTTTACATTTTTCTATTTCTATGTTCCTGTTTCTGCATACCATAATTAGTTTTACTCGCATGTACACCCACTCCTGCCATAGCCCTAACAGGCTGCAATTTGTATGAAAAAACAAAAATGTGTAGTTTGTAAGAAAAAACAATGTGTAGCAGACTTCACCAACTTGCACAAGACGAAGTCCTAGTCAGACTAAAAAATCTCCTTCAGAGATTTTCTTATTGTGATGAGAATTTCTGTCACTGCACGGCACTCTGTTCGAACAAGGCCTTCACTGATAAGATGGGAGAAAAGAAAGGTTATAGAGGCAAAAATTGTCACATTGTCACTCAGATATATTCCCTAACGCAATGCCTAAAAGATTTTTTTTTTGTTGGACAAGAGGATCAGGCTAAGGCTCAAGACCTATGAGCATTCTATTGCACAGATGAAGGGATTAACCAAACAAGCCCTGCGAAGTCAAGGAAGATCCATACAATGGAAACTTTGCACTTGCTTGAGAGTGGCATGCATGGACCTGCAAACCCACACCGGTCATATTAGCGTGCATCTCACATCTATAACCTAATGCAGGTTCCTGCAATAAACCTACATCGTGTTTGTAAACAAGTTGCGAGGAACATTTGCGCAAACCTGGTACCTCGCATAGCGCCATCAAAAGAAGCAATACTAAATAGCAGCTTAGCAAACTAGCTGGAAGAAATGTAACAAAATTTCTTGGTCTAGCCAAGCTTTACAACAAAATTTAGCCAGAGTAGAATTATGAGCGGCTGGGCCAGGTTCTGCAATATTTGTCTTCATAGTTTACATTGGGGTTGCTCAACATGTTCCTTTTGAACTGTGGCGAGCAGGTGCTCAAGCAAGTCGCGATTCGCTAGCCGCCAAAATCCGAGATAAACAAGGGAACAGTATGAACATGAAAGACAAGAAACAGTAGAGGTAAATGCGACGTCGAGTGCCATATAAAAATTGCAACAGCTCACTTACTCAGGCAATATCTGCAACAGCAATCCTATGAAGGACGAAACAATTTTTTTTTTCGCGATCGATGCACAGCACTAAGCGGCAACTTCGGCAACAAGCACTTGGAGCGAGTTTAAACGTTTTTACCATAAAAGCAAAAAGTTCTGCCAAACTAAGAGCCCACATATGCCCCATTCATATCAGTAAATTCAACAAACAAGAGCAACAGCACTGAAAAACATAACAGGAGCTGCACAAGCTACCAACCATAAACGCGCTCCAAGGCATAAGGAAACGAGCTGCTCCAGCGTTGCGCCCAAGTGTGGCTCGAGATCGCAATCTCGAACACCATCCGGTTCTTCCAGCGCAACTAACTAGAACAACATTCTATCACACAACACAGTAAGAAACCGTAAAATTGTGTTTTAGCTAGGCTGAACAGCTGAAGGAGCTCCAGCAGCGCGCGCAAAACTATAAACCGGAACACGCCATACTTGTTTAAACAACGTCATCATAACTGTGACGTCACTTCCGTGCGTGGCAGCAGCGTTTTAGTATGGCATTTCGCTTCTACCACGCGCGTGTCACCAGTTACCGCCAGAGATTGTTGAGAAGGCGCGATGCTGGCGCTGAGCCGCCGAGCGGCGCCGTGGCGTGTTCGTCCTCGGCGTGATCGTTCTCTGGACCGCGCGTTCATGGCGCGTTGTTCAACATTGCTCATGTGATTGTACGTGCGTTGCTTGTGTGTTGGTTGTAGGTTCTGTGTTACTTGGCGGAAAGCCGTGAGTAGTGGTGGTGCAGCAGTGCGTCTTTGGCCTCGGTGAGCTCTGGCAGTACAGAATCTGCGTTGTGTGACCCGCGCTTTCTTGAGAACCCGGCGGTGGTGACAATTGAAATATCGAAGTGGCCTAGCGCCTCGGCAGCAAAGTTTTGCGAACCGCGATGTGGCGTCGCCGTGTCCGACTTTGCTTATAGGACATCGAGGGATGTGCTGTGCTGCTCGCTGCAAGTCATGTAAATGCAGCTGCGTCGACAGCCCACTGTTCAGCGCTGAATGTGTGTTTGGTGTGCTGTGCTTGAAACGAGTGGTGCAGACGTGCAGCGGGGGTGGCGGAGGAGCAGAGTGGCTTAGGGGCTCCGTTTGCGCGTTCACAGACATGTGCTCCCGTCTTCGTCTCATTAGCGGCTGTCGCGGGATTGTGGTGTTCTAGCTCCTTGCCTAGTATGAAGTTTACGACGCTAACACACAGCATGTTCACGTTTTTCCGCGCTATATGTCGTTTGCATGATGGCCGAGTTGAAAACGAGACGTGTCTGTGTTCTTTGCGTTTTGTGTGTTGTAAGTTGCTTCTATTGTGGAAGCTCTGGGAATCTTATTACGCAAGGAGTGCGAACGTAAGCATAAACACATATGTGTGTCTGAAATTTTGAATTAACCACAATACTCTTTACTACTGATAAGCGGGCTACATGGCCTGTGTGAATCAGCTACCGTATGTTGCGACGCTCTTCCTTGTGGTAGACTGATGCATGGTGCGCGTTTATTTCTGTACTGTTGTAAAAATCATTTGTTTATTCACTCAATAGAAATGTACGTCTTCTTCGCCGCAGTACAGTTTAGTTAGGCAGTGAAGCATACTAAAAGTTGGAGGGGGCCGCCATCAGCCAGCATAGTATGTCCACTTAGGCGACCTGAGAGGCGGCGGGTGCGCGAGTGTATAAATAAAGAACTCTTATTATGTTCAGTGACAGTGGCCCCTTTTCACTTTTAGTACGCTTCACCGCAGTACATTGCTTAGGCTTCACCGCGAAATATTAGTGTCTTGCGAGAAAGATAATCGTAAAAAGCCCGATTATGCAACGTTTCTTTTGTAGCTTGTTACACCGCAATACAGGGGTGTAATGAAGCATCGTGCAGTAAAGCATACTAAGAGTGGAAAGGGCACATAGGTTTACACTGTGCTGATTATTTTCAATTGAGACATAATTTGCAAGTGCATCTGTGCTCGTGGTAAGCTTCATTGACAATTCTTTGTACATTACAAATTCATATTGCAGGGAAGCTTACTAAAGCACATTCTCCATTTTGTAACATTATTCACCTTCAATGCAGGAGCACAATGTGGATTCATGCCCATGATTTGGCTCGTCTGCACATGCTCTTTGAGAATTCATTAGTTGTTCATAAGTGCACTGGTACTTTACTGTAAACTGGAGGGCTCAAGTTGATATGGAAGCACAATTTTTTTAAGGGGACAAGATGTTGCCGAGATGGTTGCAGCACATATTTTTTTTTTCTTCCAGGCACCTTTTCTACTTGAAGCTTCCATTGCAGTGTTTCGAGCCTCTTTGAACCAGCACATAGTGTATATATAAAAATTGGACACTGATTAGGGACATCACCTAAGTTCATGCCTATCTATAGTAATATGATGTAGCACGACCAGACAAAATAAAAGAAGAGGGTGGGCTGCAGCAATACTAAGTGTTAAATGGTGCTTTATCCTTTCCCTTGAGTTTTCTGTTTTTGTGCTTTTTATGGATCCTCCGCAGTAACCACGCGAGTGCCGAACTTGAACTAGTTGGTTTCAAGCCTCATGGTTGTTACTAACAGAACAGGGCGATAAACGAACAAGGGCTTGGAGGCATCCGTTCACCTCGCTTGCCTCGTGGTGCTGCTTCATAAGCACCGTGAGCATCCAGGCTGACTAGGAAGGGAGGTTTGTTGCAATTGCTTCTGAACTGTATTGCCACCAAACCAACAGTGCTCTCAAGACAGCTTTTGGACAGTAGAACGCTTGCACCTAGCAAAGTCGTAAGAAGGAATTATTCAGGACGTGCAAAAAGGGCTTTTGAAGCTGGCAGCATTACTGAAGGGGCTTTGCCCATCTGCCCTCTTTATCGATACACAAAGAAGATTTCCTCTTTAAGAGGGATTGTTTCAGAGGTCATTACCTGGCAACAGTGTTGGGTGTTTAGTAGCTTGTCTTTGCCCACTGTTAATAATCTGTTCCTTCTCCAGTGCCCCTGTGAAGTGCCTAATTTTTGGACAGAATGTGCTCTCCATGCATGCATGCATATTTAGCTTGTAAAGACGTCTATTACCCCTTGCCTCAAGCTGGTCCTTGCTGATGTCACCCAAGAAGGCATTGGGGAGTTTGGCAATGTACACTTACAAAACACTGTTGATACCAGTGAAACCAAATTAATGGAGCTGCTGTTCTTTTTTTGTCCACTCCATCCTGGTTAGTTACAATAAGCAATGCAATAAGCAATGTCCGAACAGAAGGCATATGTAGTTGGTCGTGCACAGCCTGCGCACTAAGACTTATTGGCATGTTATGACTTTAGCACAGTGTTTATATGTAAAAACTTTCTGATGTGTTGATGACTTCATTGACTTTATCATACTTTGCCTGATTGAGCCAGCAAGTTGGTCAACCATATGTTCAACAGGCTTCCCACTAGTTCTCCCAGAGTCTCCTTTACCAGGGTGCTGCTCATAGATATCTGTTTTCTTGACCCTGCACTGCACTTCAACCATGGCCACACCTGCTAAACCCATAGCATGCGATCAAAAAAGTGCTATACATCATGTTGCTCCAAACTCGTGACATATGCTACAAGGCCTTGAGGAACACCCTCATTTATTTACGCCCTCATCATACTGTACGAAGCTTCGCATGATAAGTGCAATGATTAACATCTGCTGGTTTTTCAGTGTTATTCCTGTCCAATTTGCTGAAAGCTATGCCGAGTGTTTCAATTGCAAAAGACTGCTGCTGGACAAGAAGTGCATAAAACAAGGGTTGATATAACCACATATGTCACACAAAATGAAAGAAGGGCACTGAGTGTACCGGCGGTTAACATCATATCCAACAAGCTTGGTTTTCCCTCTGCAAGTGGGTCAACTCAACTTGCCCCAAAGACATGGCCTGTGACAAACTATGTGCCAGATGCTGTGTCCCTTGCAAAGCTGAAGATGTGTACAAGATCCTGACACCCTGCAGCAGCTTCTACACTGGGCAAACAGGTCACTATAAAAACGACTGCCTTTACTAACATGCTAATACCATGAAAACAGGCAGAAATTTGGCTATTCATTGGCCCCAACTGCAGGTGCAAGCTACCCTTCCACCAGGTGTGTGTTGTTCACAAGAACTGGAGCTATACAAATGCAGATAACAATTATTTTTGAAAGTAGTAGAGTTGCACTATATTTTGCACAAGCAGTGCAACCTGCACCGCTGGCACCTTATAGCCACAATTTATGGCTGCACCACCATGCAAAGGCACTATTCTTGAATTAACTTCTATTTATTATATTTATGCTGGCAGTATATTGCAAATGTCACATGTGTCATGCCACCAGCAGTGGTAGCAATCTTTCAAGCTTGGGTGACAGAGGCAAAACAGCAAAATGCTACAATCACGCTGTAAAACGGCCTTGGACACAAAAAACCGACATCATATTTTACACAATGAAAGAGCAAGACTCCATCTGAGAACAATCTATGGCACCACATACTTGAAATGGTGTAAAAAATGTTGACATGCCCTACCCATAAAGAAAAAGCAACAAACACAGAAAACACGCCTTAAAATGCAATGTGCAGAGTCTGAAACCAAGAAAAAACAACCCGAAAAAGGTTTCGCTAAGTCTTTCAATGATTAAAATTGTCAAACTGTATCATTACTTCCTAATGAACCTGCACAGCTGAAAAGGAAGGAAGGAAAGCTCAATAGCAGACCTGCAGAAAATTTCACCGAATAAATACACTTTGCTTACCAACGATACCTGTGGTTTAGTTGTGGTCTCTGTATAAACTAATTGTGTATAAACTTTTCTTGTTTAGAATGGTTTAGTGGATAGGGCAAAAATGACCATAAGAGCACCAGGTGTATGCATAGTCTACGCACAAAAAGCCACTGCTTTCTTACTTTTATTTTTTTCTCTCTACTACTATTCAATAATATTTCGGTGCCTTAATAGCAGTGCTAACATCCTACTGCAAACCACAAAATTGGGCAAGTTGTGGCATTAGGAAAATTGCTGTTTCCCTCATAATGTGAAACAATGATGCAGTAGCTGGTGAAATATGTGCAGGAAGCTTACTTCATGCAGTGTTTGTTGAAGTAAACACTTGCCAATGCAAGTCGGTAATCTCCTTAAAAAAGTCAAATAAGTAAGAGTCGTAATTATTTCTAGGAGTTGTGCCTCCCAGTGTTGAAGTAGAAAGACTCGGCTTTTCTTCCTCCTCTTTCATATCCGGACTTGGCCACTGGTCTACACCAAAACAACCCTTTAGCTTCTTACTGCTAAATTCGTTTTGGTTTTCTCAAATCTATATTTGGGCTACCCATTGCTAGGTCTGGCGCTTAGTCAAAGAATGAATCAATGAAATGAATCAATTCTCAAAGAGCATGTGCAGTCCAGCCAAAAGCAGGGGCAAGAATCCGCATTGTGCTCCTGCATTGGAGGTGAATAACACGTACCATAATGGCGAATGAGCTTTAGTAAGCTTCCCTGCAATATGAATTTGTAATGTACAAAGAATTGTCAATGAAGCTTACCACGAGCACAGATGCACTTGCAAATTATGTCTCAATTGAAAATAATCAGCACAGTGTAAACCTATGTGCCCTTTCCACTCTTAGTATGCTTTACTGCACGATGCTTCATTACACCCCTGTATTGCGGTGTAACAAGCTACAAAAGAAACGCTGCATAATCGGGCTTTTTACGATTATCTTTCTCGCAAAACACTAATATTTCGCGGTGAAGCCTATGCAATGTACTGCGGTGAAGCGTACTAAAAGTTAAAAGGGGCCACTGTCACTGAACATAATAAGAGTTCTTTATTTATACACTCGCGCACCCGCCGCCTCTCAGGTCGCCTAAGTGGACATACTATGCTGGCTGATGGCGGCCCCCTCCAACTTTTAGTATGCTTCACTGCCTAACTAAAATGTACTGCGGCGAAGAAGACGTACATTTCTATTGAGTGAATAAACAAATGGTTTTTACAACAGTACAGAAATAAACGCGCACCATGCATCAGTCTGCCACAAGGAAGAGCGTCGCAACATACGGTAGCTGATTCACACAGGCCGTGTAGCCCGCTTATCAGTAGTAAAGGGTATTGTGGTTAATTCAAAATTTCAGACACACATATGTGTTTATGCTTACGTTCGCACTCCTTGCGTAATAAGATTCCCAGAACTTCCACAATAGAAGTAACTTACAACACACAAAACGCAAAGAACACAGACACACCCAGACAACGCAAAGACATCCTGAGGTTGTCCGCAGGATGTGGAATTGCGGATATTTGAACATCCTCAGGCCATCCTAAAATGTCCTCAACCGATCCTACTCGGATCCATTTGTCCGTCCAAAGAACACACTGTGAACATTCTTTGGACATAATGCCAGGATCATCTCTGGACCGTTTCAGTACCTTTCCAGGATGTGCCTATGCACATTTAAATAAGCCGTGAATGTGATTACATACTGGTGCTGTACAATGGAATTACATGTGTAAATGCCACTGCCGACCGAAATCCATTTCTTTCTCCAAATCACATACTGTGAACATTCGTTTGACATTCTGCCAGGTCCATGTCTGGACCACTAAGGCATGTTTCCAAGACGTGCTCACGTCCACTTCTAAAGAATCCATGAATGTCATTATATGGTGGTGTTGTAGCATGGAATCATTCGTGTAAATATCACTGCTGACCTACTCTTTAAATATCTCATGTACACATCACAACGCAATGCGTAACATACTTCTTGCAAAAAGAAAGGCTCGCAATAGCTTAAGTATAAAATTTATTATAAAAAACATGAATACATAAGGCACCACCCTTAATGCGCAAAAAAATTGTCTGCCTGCTACAGCAATGCAAAAATGAGTAATAAACTGTAACTGACTAAAAATGACTAGACAATGAGGAATTAAAATACAATCCTTAAATAATAAAGAACGGAAAAGTAAAAATGAGTACTATAATGAGGAAATTATCATTAAAACAGCAAAATGGGGAAAAAAGTCCTCCTTGCTGTGGTTCAATCATGCTGCACTTCAGTGAGGCCTGCGTTGTCACTCCAGCAGCTCTAGAAAAGACACACAATGAATCACAGATTCAGCGTCTCTGACTTACTTTTACAAGAAAAACAAGGGAAGCAAGTGAAAAGACATGCCAGTAACTTAACTTCGCAATTCAAGGTGTACTCTTCAATTAAAAGGGAGATTTCAGAAATAACCTCTGAATGAGGAGGAAGTAAAGGCATATACCTTCGTGAGAGAAGGTAAGGCGTGGAGATACAAAACACAAGAAAACCAGACAACACAAATGCCGTTTGAGTTTTCTGGTTCTCTTCTTGTGTGTTCGTGTCTATGCCTTACCTTCTGTCACAACGAACCCCTACCAAACTAGTTCAACTTTCTGTACTTCTAAGCATATACTATACTTATTCGATTATAAGGTGAGGGTGCAGTTGGGGCACCCAAGAAAGAAAAACTAGAATGAACAATAATATAAGGTGATATAGAGTAGCCGATGAATTATTGAGACCCGTCGGCATTCGCTAGAAATACCAAAAAGCACAACGCCTCATCTTACTCCTGAGGTGTCGGCGGTGAAAGTTAGCAGAATAAACTGAATGACCAGTTGGGATTATATGCGGATGTTGCCTTATGGTGTGATATCCTAGCAGTGTCGCGCGTGCTGCCACAGAAGCCACATTTCAAGGAGAAATTCACGTAAACCCACACATCATCTTTATTATTAAATTTTATTTTCAAATACTAAGTATGGAATGTACACACAGAATACCATACTGGCTCACCTGCCAAAGCTTATTAGTTGCTACACCTCTCGCTGATGTCTAAAATTAGCATCACCAGAGATGTGGCACCGCTACCGCCATATCGAATAAGTCACTTAATCTATCAGCGTCGCATATAAGGTACGGGGTAACTTCTAGGCTGAGGATTTCAGAAAAAATACCCCGCCTTCTCCTCGAATAAATACGGCAAGTGGACACTTCACGCAAACAGAAGAGTATCAGCATAAAAAAACCTGTAGCCTGTATGCTTATTCCACTAAATAATGTTAAACTGCCCAACATAATCATGTTTCAGATTGTATTTTTAAGCACTTATCAGATCAGCTGCAGGAAAACCTTTGAATTATATTTAATAGTTAAATGTTATTAGGTGGAAAACTAAATGTAATAATTACGAGAACCTATCAGAAGAAATACTCACCCGTGACTTTTTCAGACTGTTTGTTATTCTTTCTAAGCTTCTCTCTAGCGTGTCTGAGCCACGTTTTTACAAAGTCCTCAACTTCACTTCGTTTTACAGTTTCAAATGTGCACCTAACACTTTCTGCAACAATAAGGAGATGCTCTGTAGTTATCTTGACAGTCAGTCATGGCATAAAAGAGAGCAGGGTCGTAACAGAAAGGGTAACAAAAGATGAGTGGGTTGCAGTTTAGTTTACACAATTTAATGCTGTATATTAGCTGTCAATAAAAATATTCCAGAATATACATTTAATTCAGTTATGTTACTTATCTGGCCATGATGGGAGGCAAATGTTTATGAGCAGGCCAGTGATGAACTATTGTATATAGCAAGAGCAAATAGTGTCGGCTTAATAGTGGAGAAAGATTCAAACTTCACAACTTGCATGCTTCAGACATGAGGCTAGAATCCACACATGGCCTTTGAAGGTGTTGTGTGCACCCAGTGTAGCCCTCCTGGATATTTTATCAGCCAACAGGTAGCACTTGTTCAGTTTATATTACGCATGATGCACCTATGTGGTTCTTCACAAAAAGTGGCTCAATCGTACAGATGTTCTCTTTAATGTGAGCTTATTTGGTATTCAGGCAATGTGCACACGCAGTTCTTGTTGAGACAAAATTGAAAAATGATTATAAGTCAATAGCAGAAGTACTCCTTAAAGGTGTAAGGCATTGAAGGGCCTTAGAAAACTATCCTGGTGCACCACAGCAACCTGCTGAAAGCTACATTATGTGTGTAGTTTAACGCTAGAAGTCCATTTCCCTGCAGGGTGAAGGGGAAGAAACTTGCCAAAAGCAGAAACAGGATACTGAAGTGTACTTACTATATATCAAGTCACAGGTTGTCAACAAGAACTTCTTTCCTTTTTGTCCGAGCCAACTATATTGAACAGCCACTTTCTGGGTCATCAGAGCTTCAAGAATGCGACGCGTAGACAAACTGACATTTCTTCCTCCTAAGGCAGCGAGTTCCCGTACCTGGAATTTACAATGTTTTATACCATTACAGGAGTACCAACAGTTCAAAGAACACTAAGCAATTTCTTATAGCAGGTGAATTTTCAAGCCACCCACTGAGTGAAAGCGAGTTTCAGGCTGCAGTGCAACGCTCAATAAACATGATTGCAGATTTTAAAGCATAAAGAATCCTAAACAAGATTTATATCTTATACCAAACATGCTACAAGTTTCTAGCATGGCACTATGTTTTCATCGGTGTTTTATACCTCAGAGGTCAGCGCTTAGTATCTCACAAAAAAGTTCAATGCAATTCCAAATGACAGGCAAAGTAGTAGACTTGTTTTATTTCATTTATGCACTTAAGCACAACAATGGCAGTGCAAAAATCTTTAACATCATTACTATACCCTCTTCAGTCCCACTGTCCACACCCATGGACAACTTTCATCCTTCTCATAAATAAACCGGAAGTGATAGGCTAATATATTTGGTGTAATGGAAAACCGAGTGCAAGTGGCAGCATATGTCAAGCGTGTAATCCTTTTGTCGCAACCAGCTTTTCAGAAGATTGAAACTTTGTACATTATTTACTGCTGTACCATCAATGACAAAATTATGAATGTGCAGTACATTTTAAATGCCACTAGATATGTAGTCATGCAAATACATAGTGGCATGTAGAAGCTTTCTAGTGGTAATGCCGCTAGAAAACTGTAGAAATGGGCTCATTGTCCACGCACACGAGTTGCTGATATGAGTAATTGCTCACACCATCTGTTCAAGGAAGTAGCCATTTTCAGGTTTCCAAGAGAGCAGTTGACATAAATACTGACTTTGAAAGGTACTGCGTTATGTTGGATCTGAAGAATATACAAGTACACTGTTCACAAAATTAGTCCTTTAAGATATAGCTATTATAATTAAATTTCGTTTTTTAAGTGCAATAAGCTAGGTACATTTCACGCTTGTATGTTTTCATTATTTATTCCCTGTGATGTTATGTAATATGTAACCCCCTATGTAATGCCCGTAAAAGGGCCTTTAGGGTACATGAAGAAAAAAAACGTTTTTCTACCTGGAATTAAGAACTGCAGCGTACATAAAACCTTCTACATATACAAGCAAGGATACTTGCTTATTTCATACACAGAAACCTGGAAAAGTTTACCGTGAGATATGTCAGTCAACCTCACACTTATCAAATTTGTGTATAACAATACTCCACTAAAAACGCTTACCAACTTTGACTTCATTGCAGCACTTTCTGAGAGGCCTTGATCAAACAGTTCGAACTCCGTGATGTCACAAAATGGTTTTTCTAACAAATCTGCTTCAAGCTGCAGTTGTTGGTCACAAAGCTTTGCTTTTATTATGTCTAGTTGGCTTCCCAGGTTCTCGACTCTCAAGATTACCGTTTGTAGAAGCCTGATGACCTGCTTAATGCCTGAAATTCACGAAGAAAATGTGTGAGGACACTCTGGCTGATCAGTTCATATTCATGCAGTTGCCAGGTTTCGTTTGGTTTGTTTAGTGTGATGCAGTCCTTCATTGATAAACAAATAACTAGCTCGTAGCCAACTGTCAAAATCAGTTGACTGGTGTGGAACTTCAGCACAGTATGGTCACCCATTCTTCATTCTTGCCAAGCCCACAAGAGTGGTTGTTTTGCTATTACAAGAGCATCAATAAAAAAATAGATTTTAATAAGCTTCTTTAGTGCCCCTTTGCTATATTGAGTTCATTGGTTGGGCTCTGGGAACCCAAAAACATTGCTCTGCCAAGCATTCTGTCCAGTTTTAGTCAAAACCCGCACAGTGGTGGCACAACATCTATAAGCTATGCGAAGAACAGTGTGAAGAGGTAGCACAGGCAAGCTTTTTTCATAAGGAAATCCGATTAAATTTGCCAAACCATTTTCCTTACTGAAATGCAGCAAATATTTGAATCAGGAATTGCCATGCTACCAATTATAATGGCAACATGTGTAAAAGGAGGTGGTACTGTATTGTTAAAGTGGCAGTGCCAATCATGTTTCGTGTTAACATCATGAAAAATGAGGAAAGGCTCTAATGTTACATCGGTGTCACACGGCCACTTTTTATTATGACTTGAGCCCGATCCACAATTGACTCCCTCCCACAATATTGCAGGAAGGAGCCAATGACAACCAAGAAATTCGGTAATGATGGAAAGTGAGCTGTGCAACACTACCATTACTGCACACAATGCAGTCCAAAACATTTCTGGTTATTGCACAGCTCCTCTGCCCAAAGTAAACCAAAAGGGAGCAAACTTCCTGCTTGGGCATCTGGTCTACACTGCGACTTTATCGCATCAAACGAAAATATGTTGACGTTCATACACTAGTCAATAAGCAGCAGTCAACAAGTTAACGGAGTACACAAATGGTGCTCTAGGCCATAGTAACATTAATCCGAGCCCCAAAGAGCAACTGGCTCCCTTAAGAGGAAGCTTAGTTTGAAGGCTTCTATCTAAATACCTGGGAGAGGAGAAATCGATTTTCTCGGGAACCACCGCACCAAATTTTATGAGGTTTGTTACATCGAAAAGAAAAAGGATCTAGTGACTTGCGAATTTTTATTTGTCGTCAATTTGTTAAATAAAAATTGGCAAAAATCACAAATTCTCAGAAATGAAACTATGATGTTTTTTGTAACTCAGCAATAAAAAATGATATCACAGTTCTGTTTATTGAACCTAATAGTCCACCTAAAGTGGACAAAATTTCTAAGCAACAAATTCATATATTTACAAATGGAAAGCAATGATGAACATCTAAAAAAATAATCTTTTGATGTAGCTCAAGTTTCCTTAAAGGTAGTGCAGGGCCTTCCTAGAGGATCTAGTCCATGGTTTGCATCACTGTCTTGCTTACGATTGCTCCGTTCATTCTGAATGCATGACTCTAGACAACTTGGAAGATTACTCAATCCTCTAACACATGAAACCTCTGGCTTAATATGAATTCTTAAATGCTTACCATCATCTGAAATAGGTGCAACAGACTGACTTGAATGCCACTTCTCATTGTTGCACTGTGTATTTCCCATTTGGCTTGCTTCTTCGCACGACAAAAAAAGAAAAATACATAATCATGTTCACGAGCAGGCCCTTAAGGTGTGTTACTGCTGAGTAGTGCTTGTGAAAGGAAGCCAGTTATGTTACAAGACAAAGTTTAGAAGTTAAGCTTTGCACATTTTGGCTACAACTTCGAGAGGTTCTGTAAGAAAGGAAACAGACAATGCTAGGTTACATACTTTTCATCAAAGAGTGAGCTGTGAACTATCTTTTAATGCCTGATGATTCTTGCTTCGCATCTTGTTCCCCTCCAGACTCAACCTCACCCTCAGACTCGGAAGTCTCGCTAGCACACATTTGGGCACATTGCACTGCGCCTTGATCACCTAAAAAACGGAGAGGAAACGCACCGACTCATGTGAATGACTGACAAGTATCAAATAATGTAGCAAGGAAATCATAAGGAAAATCAGTAATGATAACTTATTCGACCATCATCAAGAAAATACACAAAGTACAAGAGCTCGTGCCTAAGACTAAAAAAATGTAACTGGGGTTTTGCATGCCACATCTATGACGTAGTTTTGGAGCACACCGTAGCGAGAGATTCCAAGTTAATGTTGACAACATGGTCCTCTTATGGTGCACCAGAAAGCCACCGAAGGCAGGGTGAAACCTGTGACCTCGTGCTGAGCAGCACAATGCTACAGCCACAGAGCTACCATGACGGGTTGTGTCTAACACTGACTGATAGGTTTTAGTGTTCCAAAGAAACTGGAAGTGCCAAAGCAAAGGGCTCTTGTAAACCAAATAAAGTCAGTGTCCAGAAATAAGATACTGGTTGACAATCCTCAGTCAAGCTTGTCTCAATTTTACTTTGTACATCAAAATGCACAGCCGTTAAAATGTCATTAGAAACTGCTTTATGTTCCACTTTTGCAACAACAACTTCAGGTACAAGCCCTAGTGAAAACATACGCTGTCAATTATTTATATGCTCCATCCTATGCTGACTGTTTTTCTATAACATGCTGTGCTACCAGTAGATTTTTAAAGAATATTGTGCCATTGCCAGACATCATCTTGGAGCAGTTCCTTCTCAATATTCAATTTTTTGCAGTGACAGCATTCTAAACATGCATTGCTTATATTATCAAAAGGCACAGACTTACTGCAAACATTGGGATCATTAGCCCTAGATGTTGATGCATGTGATGACTGCTTGTGAATACGTCTCCCATCCATCTTGTGTGCTTCTAAAACTGAAAAAACGACATTGAAAGGATTCGAGAAACAGGCTACCATTCCTTAGTGTACCAACCACATGCAATGTGATTTCAAAGCTCAGATGTCGCGAGTTTCTAGTGAAAGGAGAGAGATTCATTTTACACAGCTGTATAAAAATTTACAATGTAGAGGTGAATTTGCAAAATGGCAGGTCACTGCCCACCTGCCAAGGAAACCCACATGTGTTTTCTTTGAAGGTGCAGGCCTACTTTGCATATTAATGGAAAAAATGATGTGGCATAGAAAAATGAATACGAAGAATATAGTGAAGAAAGCTTGCTAGTGTGAAAAACAAATCGTAAACATACTTTTCACCATAGAGGGCGGTGGAAGTGGTAGTCGCTGCACACTTCCCGGACTTGAGCTAAGGGCTCTTCGTTGCTTTTTTATTTTGCCCCGTCCCAGGTCCACTTCACTCCCCAAGTCTGACCTATCTTCAGCTTGCTTGAGCTTTTGTCGCTCTGCATCATATGTTCCTACGGAAAGTGAAAAATAATAATGAGCATAAATTCAAGCATTGCCCCAATTATTCAACTGAATGTAATTTTAGATAAGTTTTCTCACAACGTTAAGAGATCTAGAGTTACCATGTAACCTGAAACAAATTGTTGCGCCAGTGCGTACATGAGCTTTCATTTCTGAATGAAAGTGATTGTCACCTACTAAACATGTAAAAACTACAGTTGTGCCACCAAAGAAAATCTTTCTACAGTTACTTTTTAGTTCAGAGATGTGTGCGCACGTTGCAATTTCAAGTACATTGCCAAAATGAACATGATTACTATGTTATGAGACATGCTACAAAAGAATTAGAAGAGAAATATAAAACTTACTGAATGTGTCTATGGGCACACATGGCACGACTTGCCAGTTGGAGGATGGAGAGGCTCCACATTTTGCTAAATACGAAACATTCTTGGAATCCTGTGGCCACAAGCAGACATCGCCATGCAGCCACTTGGTATGTACAAGAGCCACAGGGTTGCCTTCCTCTGGAAACTTGACGACTGCATATTGATCACCTTAAAGAAAAACAATATACGTATTGTACAATTCTACATACACGAGTTTCTTCATCATTTACATCTTCAGATGCACAAGAGGAAATACAACCAGCTTCTTTTAGAATGGAACTCGCATGCATTTTTCTGAGACCCATGTCAGAGGCCAACACCGTAGCAAAGAAGGCTTGGAAACAATCAATATTCCCAGTGCTGATGAGGGACAGGGTGTCAAATATACGTCATCTTTCTTCAGGAAATTCCTTCCAATTATGTATGGCATACCTTGTGCATTATGAGCAAAGTTCTCCACCACAACTACACTTCCATCAAGGAGCTTGCAGCAGTTATTCCTCCTACTAGTGCCTAAGACAATTCCTTCTGGAAACGTCCCTTTGTTGAGCTGTGGCCCTTGGCAAAGAGGCACAAGAGGCCCATCTTGATGTTGTGCAGTGAGCAGAGGGGAACTGCTTACAGTAATTTTTTTTCTGCACTGAAGCTTCTTTGTTTCAGCAATTCTGTTTGACAGTTGCTCCAGTGGGTGCTGCGGCTTTCTCAGAAGCTTCTTGATGGTGCCCATGTGGCTCTCAAACGGAAATGCACTCCATGAGTCCAGTGGCCCCAAATGTCTTGCATCATCTGCAAGGTGGCATAGCCCACGTACATTATGAGATACATGGTGCTGCTCATATATTTCTGCAAAGCCTCTAACAAATCACTTCAAAAGCTCCTCAGCATAGTCGAGCTCGGCAGCTTCTGCGCTTTGTGATGCAAGTATGGTTATTGCTACATGAAGACACAGAAAGTTTTCATACATCCCTTGTGGCACTACAGAAAACAACACCACTGGACCACTATAATACAAAAAAAACCTGAATTCTGTTGCTTTCCAGCGATCTATGTCATGTAGACCTCTTGGACGTCGATTGAAGTCAGATGGTACAAAAAGAGAAAGCTCTGTTTGCTTGGCTGAAATGCGATTTTGTGCAGAAGCCCCTTGTCTAATCTGCTTGGGACCTCGAAACCACGACAGAAGCAGTTTTCGCATGACTCCTAGACACACAAGATGCATATAATCCAGTGGCACGTGTTTGACCAAGTCAAGTGGCAACTCCTCAAGAACTGTATTGCCAATATGGTGTTGCTCTTGAAATTGGCCTCGAAATGTGGTGTTAGTGCGCAGATTCCCACTTTTTGCCGGAAAGCACACTCTCCCTTCACTGTAGAGGCCTTTCACAGTGCATTTTGTACAGCTGTAGTACGAAGTGTGGTTTCTTACACTCAGGATAAATGCTCTTGCAGGTGCATCGCAGATGATGGCATTTATTCTGATAGGTATAACCTGTGCACCAAAACAGATGCCAGAGCTAATGATTTCCTTAACTTCATCAACCAACTAACGAAGAAACTCATTTGCATCAACTGGTTTTTTTCTCGCCAAAGAAGACACCCACAACAAAAGGGTCAAGAGCTTCGATTTTCTTTACATGACAAAGTATCATCCAAAATTGTTTTCTCGAGCTCTTTGCCAGAGGGAGCCCATCAACGTAAAAATTGAGAGCAAGCTCCAATGGTACATCCTTTGCTATTTCTAGCAGTTCACGAAGAGGTTGCACGATACCAAAGTGGCAGTACCGCCCTCCTGCTATGTTGACTATGGTTAATTACTTTCTGGGCGTTTCTAGCAGCGTTCTTGCTGATCGTGGAAAACAAGAAAAACATTCATGACCACGCAAGATTCTCAAAAGGGCAGTAACTGAGCTGTGGGAACAGCCGTACTGAATGGCCCATGCTTGCAATTGGTCGCTTAACGGCGCGACAACGTCTACCTCAGGTTGCTCTTCTTGCTGTACATTCGTTTGCTTCATTTGCTCCTGTAGGCACTCAGAATCCGAACTACTGCTTCAGAACACGGCGTCGTGCTCGATGCTGGGCCGCTCACGCAACATCGCTGAACAATGAGCTCCCACTAGCAGCGTCAAGTTGATTGCGCCAAGTGCTCTCTCCAGAGCCAGATGGGTACACATTATTCTGCTCGCTATTAGTTCCAGTTTGCGATGGATTTAGGATCATAAGGAATTCATCTACTCTTCGGTTTCTCAAGTGGCGAAACCATCGGTCGCTCGCCGACATGGTGCACAACGGTACAGTACTTGGCGCTAAGCGTGAACAAGTAGTCGTCTCTAGAATACCGCAACAAACTCCTCCACTTAAGGTTTTTATTTCACTAACAAATTAAAATGCACTCACCTCCTTTTTCCGATTCCGAGGGCATGCCTCCGAGGAACAAAATACCGCAACGGAGGTCGCTGCAAACTCTGCCGCGGTAAATACAGAAAACGCGCGAAACGCTGACGGCTGACTGGCCTTCTGCTTGGACGTGACTTGACTTTGTTGCATGCACAACGTTGCCAGCATTAGCCAATCTCAAAGGCCTTGTTTTCATGCACAACAAGTGCCGGAACCCTCTGAGATTGCCTTTTGTTGAGAGCCTGCACTATATAGTCTGCGCCATATATATGTGTACCGGCTCTTCGTGCAAGCAAGCCACTGAAGCACAGCCTAGAAAAATATGAGAAAAATGTTTGGGAGCGAAAAAACGTAACGGAAACTCCTCTGAGAAATTGTTGGACAGTAAGTAATCATTGTATAGTATATATATCTTTTAAACAAAAAACAGCAGTTGGCAACCAACACACGTACGGCTCGCGCGGGGTTGTGTTACACATGCGTCTCCCCGCAGGCCGGCTGAGGCCGGTGAACAATAGAAAGCAGCATCCACGTGACCCTGCGTTCCCGGATGTTGGTTCCCTAAGTTGGTTTCCAACTGTCCCTATGGGGCCACTGAATACCTAGTGTGTCACGTGATTGGGGAGGTTTCTTCCCTGTATTGCTGCCGGATTATACAACCCTAGTGCGTGCAATGTCGGAATGGCGCACGTTTGTGATCGAGCTGCCATCGGCGATGACGATCGTCGCTGCGAATTTTGCAGCAAACTATTCATACAGAGGAAGAACATGCTGCAACACATCAGGAACGTTCACAAAATGGCCGTGGATGTCAAGAAATTGAGGAAATGCGACGTATGTGGCACTTCCCTGCCTACAATGGAGAAGTATTCGGTGCACCAGATCGCTGCGCACAACTTCGAGGCTGACTACCTGGTGTTCCGGAACAATAAGGGTGAGGAACAGTTTTATTAAGTTTATTCTCAGTCATTTATTTATTTATTTATTTATTACAGAACCCACAGCGCCAGTGTGGCATTACAGTGGGGGGGGGGGGGGGGGGGTCATCGTGAGCAAATGACGTTTAAACGCAATATTATATCTCGGACTTTTTTAAATTTCTTGTTGCGCAGTGTGCCTCCAAAAAGGCAGTTGTTTATGCTTTGCCGGCCTTTGTTTACTCTTTCTCCATCTGTTTCGCGAAGAGCAGCTTTTGCGCAGGTGCCTAATTTATTTCCTTGGGGTATTTTGAAGTTTGTATCCTCGTTAAATATAATTTGTTTGTTTATCCATCTATAGTATAGTCATGTGTGCGCGCTCCCAGCGATGCGCTACATGACATACGTTTGGCATTGTCTGCTTTCCTGCACAGCAAGTGGAGTGAAATTTGACGTTTGTACATCTTATTTTTTTTAAGCGACAGGAGTAAGCTTTTCTGCGTTCTGACGTTGCTCTGTGCCACATGCGTGCGTGGCCTAGTCTTCGCCTCAGTGCACGTTGCAATGCGGCAGAGACGCAGAACCGGGACCATACATGAATTTGCGGATGTCGCTGGGATGGTTTCCCAGCGTATTGTGGGCAAACTCTTTAGCAGTACATTTCATAGAATAGAGCGAAATGTGACGCTCGCGCAACACCCCCCCCCCCTTTTTTTTTTACTTAAACGAGAGGAGGGATTTCCTCTGCGTTCTGACGTTGCGCTGCGCTACTTGCGTGCGTGGTGTAGTCTTCGCCTCAGTTCAGGCCGCAATAGGCCCGAATGCAGGCCGACGTAGGTCCAGGACCACACTTGCAATTGCGGCTGTCAGCGGCTTGGTCTCCCGGCATACTTTGGGAAAATTCTTTGGTAGTACCACAGTCCTTCAATTGAAGGACTTTGGTTGTAGATTTCATAAAATAGAGCGAAATTTGACGCACGCGTAATCCTTTTTTCTTTAAGAAGAGTGTGTTAGGAGGCTACTTGGTAAGACATCTTTTTCTGAACTTAAACTGCGCTTGGGAAAAGACACCAACGTAGAAGAAGACAGGACAAACGCAGACTAGCAACTGGTTTATTGAAATCACTCATAATGCTGCCTCTTCGAACCAGGCGCATGCCCAAGCCAGATCATAACCGCGTGACGATGGAACACTCCCTCGCCAAGCCCCTATCTACAGTAAAAAATCAAGCTCTTCTTGAAAAGGAGGAGCTTTTCAAGAAGAAACTGAGAGAAGGGATTCACACTGTTCTGGGGCGTAGCTTGCACCATGTGCTCTCAGTTCGTCTTTGTCTTATCGTAACAGCATTGCTATGAATGTACAGTCTGATTCAATAATGAGGAAGGAGTGAGCATAGATCATGCTTAAGTTTCATATTTGTTTCTTATTAAAACAAAACTAATATGAGAAATTTTTTGAAGTTATGGCGCATTGCATTTGAAATTCAATTTTAACATAAATTTGAGTAATATCAAGGGTGACTTCATGACACAGTCGAGTTGAAGGTGAGGAAGTAAAATAAATGCTACATTAGCCCGTGTCCAAAGCCTTCAGAGTGATTATATTTGTTTGCATCTCTCTCCCAATAGTACTTGTCCCTATCTAATGCTATTTTGTGCTTTTGTTACAGAATTTCATGAATGGAAAGCAGAAGAAGAGGGTAGCCAAAACTGCTGGTTCATTTTGCCCAGGGACCCCAAAAAGCTGGCCAGTGGAGAGACAAGGATCCACTATTACTGTAATAGATCAGGTGAGGCAAGGAAAAAGGAAGGTCATAGTGACCGTCGGGAGAAAAGTCAGGGGAGCTGTAGGTCTGGTAAGATATGTCTTTCATTTATTACCGTCACAATGGACAACACTCAGAGTCCGACACCTGAAGGCATCACCATAAAAGTCAGGTATAAAAGAAACTTACGGTCATAAACCAGAAATTCAGCACTTGAGAATGAGTGACAAGGAAAAGGCCAGCGTAGCAGAGAACCTAGAAAGGGGTGTGCCCATGAAAACAATTCTAAAGCGAATAAGAACATCTGTGGCATCCAAGCTGAGGCCAGTGCACTTGGCAGAGTGCTCAACCCTGCATAACATCAAACAGCAGTTTAACATTGCTACTCCTGAACATTGTCACACTAATGACGCTATCAGTGTAGACACATGGGTGCTTGTGATGAAAGAAAAAGGTTAAACACTTGTCCGCCTGTACAAGGCACAAGGTGCAGTGGACCCAAGTGGTACATTTCCTTCAGCGGACTTTGCTCTTGTTCTGATGACAGAGCCTCAGAAGGAGCTACTAGAAAAATTGGGCCCTGCAGGGACTGTATGTCTTGACTCCACACATGAAACTACAGAGTACCAGTTTGAGCTGACCACTCTTCTGGTGCTAGATAAAGTAGGATCAGGTGTAGCTATAGCTTATTTCATCTGCAACCGAATGAACGAGCAAACTTTGACAGCATTCTTCAAATATCTGGAGTCGGCCATGGCCAAAAAAGTGGCCGCTAAGACATTGATATCTGATGATGCGTCGCAATTCTACAAAGCATGGTCCATGGTCATGGGTGCCGCAAAACAGAAACTTCTCTGTGCCTGGCATGTGGATAACAATTGGCGTAAGAAGATACTCGAATGTGTAGAGAAACAGCTAAGGCCACATGTTTACCATAGTGTGTGGCTACTCTTAGAGTTCTTTGCGGAAAAGGCATTTGAAGATTATTTTAAGCAATTCCTTTCTAGCGAGGAAGAAAAACTGAGGGACTTCCTGAAGTACTTCAATGACCACTATGCAGTTAGGCCGCAAGAGTGGGCCTATTGCTTTAGGACTAGAGCAGCTGTCAACACTAACATGCACCTCGAGAGCAAGCACAGGACGTTAAAGCATACTATGCTGGAGAGAAAACAGAATAAGCATGGTGACAAACTAATTTCTGCCCTCATGGACTTGACAAATCATTTTTTAATGAAAAGGGCTATCGAGATGATGAAAGGGGCAAAGGGTAAGAAGCTGAGCAGAATTCAGAAGAACCACAGGTCTGGCAGTGAAATGGCAGCTTGTGCCAAATTAAATGAAGATGGCATATGGACTGTGCCATCTCAGTCTATGAAAGGGCTCTCATATAAAGTGTCAAAAGTGGGAGATGGTGCTTGCTGTCCTTTGAGGTGCAAGGAATGCGCAGTGTGTGTGCATACTTACATGTGCACTTGCTATGACCATCTTATACACTTTACAGTGTGCAAGCACATTCACTGTGTGGTCATCGCTAATCCAACTAGCAGCAACAAGGCCCATGAGAGCTCACCCGAAGAAGCATGTGAGGCAAGTCGGGCATTGCACATTGTACAGAGTATAACAAAGCTGGAAGCAGCCAAAGTAGTGTCAAGCTCAGCACTCTTAAGAGCAAAAATGGACTCAGTCCGACAGGCAATATCAGATGGTGAAGTCTCTGAGGGTGTGGCTGAGAAGGCAAACAATTTGTTTGAGCCAGTTTTCATGCTTGTTGAAAGTGAAAGTGACCCAAAAGGAAAGATGCCAGACCATTCAAATGAACCAGCCAACAAAAAAGTTGTGCACCTGTTAAGATTTCACTCTACAAAAAACCCTAGATTGTCGCAGCCATCATCTAGCCTTTCAAGGCCCACTGAAGCTCAAAAGGAAGTCCTTAAATAACAGCTTAGGGACAGCAACATAGAAACTGAAGAGATAACCACGTCAGCAGGGCACGATTACTGGTAACAAGCCCCCAGTGCAGTTAGGAAGAGAGAAGTGGTGCAGTAGTGCTGTGCTGTCATGCCTTATTGAAGCAGGTTGAGGGCTCGCATGTTAACAAATCATGACATGTGGTCTCTGATGATTAGCCCGTCTGTTTTTGTCTGTGGTGTGCAGCCATGTCACAGCTGGATGCTAGTGTGTTAGAGCACGCCTCCATGCTTGTCATATCAGCCGCTGGTAAGTATGTCTGTACATAGATGTAAGGAAGTGCATTGGATGGTGTGTAGTGTTTCAGTGTGCAAAAGCCTCCAATGTGTTTTGCTACTTATAAATTTGTGTAAACACTCAGTAGCGCAGTAGTTATGATGTTGCACTGCTCAGCTCGAGCTTGCGGGTTCAATCCCAGCAAAGGTGGCTGCATTTCAGTGGTGGTGAAATGAAAAAAAAAAGCGTGTAGTTGAATTTAAGTGCACATCACAAAACCCAAGGTGGTCAAAAATAATACTGAGTCCCGCACTGTGGCATGCCTCATAATTCGATCTAGATTTTGTGTTCCATGTGATGTTCTTATTGCCCATTTGAATAAACTTTTATTTTTCAGATTACCAAAATAGAGGGCATATGCAGTGGTATTGTGTGCAGTCTGGATAAGTTGCCCTGGTCATGAGCACTCAATTAAAACTTCTGCATATTCGGCTGCAGCAGACAGTGTCATAATGATCGTAAAGACTATGCAGAAAGCTTTAGGCCACTCTACATATCAGATCAGTTTTATATTGCATCCCTTGTGATGCATCTCTTACTTGAGTAGGCATAATAACAATTGGCAATGCTTCCTTACACATTTAATATTTTTCTTTTTTTCTTTTGGAAGAGTAACCTGGGAAGAATAATCTACAACAGTGCTCCTACCTTCTCTTTCACTGTCTCTCCATTTCTTTTGTACACTTCAACTTTATTCTACGCACTATCTTATTCTCCTCTTCATCCTACATTGAGGGTGTGGGAAAGTGAGCTAAGCGTGCATAAAGATTGCTGTGCCGAACTTAATTGCGGCACTGACGAAGACAAATCTTTGTCAAAAGGTTCACTCCAGCTACATTCCCCCTCCAAACACTGTTTATCACTTCAAGCCTTCATATTCCTGTGAGCTTTTGTCTTGTTTACAGTTGTAACAGTCATACTATTTATTACTATCAATAGCCAGCATACATTAAGCACTGCAAAGGGCTGTTTAGAAGACGTGCGAGTTTCTACTTCCCTTATGATAAATACTCCAGACATTCAGTCTCTATTTTATGAAAATCGTTCAAACATTGCCAGTGATGACCACCATATGGGTTAATGTCGGCTTGGGACTGAGGCTTTCCCACAAAAAGAACAGTTATTTTTTGCTCATATCATGTGACTGGCAGTTTCTGCTGTAATTTTTGCACTTGTCAACTGCACTGTGAAGAGTTAAGTTCTGTGAATATGTGCTGGCCTGATTCTTCTTGTTCACGCATTTCAGATCTTGTGCTATGAGATGAGGAGGTGTAAAATAAGAACACCGTGTAGATTTCACAATGCCTTTAAGAAACCACGCAAAGCTTGGAGATGAAGCATTACATGCAACTTGAACCAAGTGTCTGGACACAGCGAGTGAAAGTTGTTTTGGCATGAGCGAGGGTGTCGGTGTTACTTGTAACTACCTTTAAATAAAAGTTTGTTTCAAAGCAGTGGCTCAACTCTGTGTTCCCCCCGGTAAAAAACAAAACCATTGGGATTTTCATGAGTGAGGGTGTCGGTGTTACTTGTAACTACCATTAAATAAAAGTTTGTTTCAAAACAGGGGCTCAACTCTGTGTTCCCCCGGTAAAAAACAAAATAATTGGGATTTCCAATTCACTTTTTAAACATAATTGACCAATTTGAATAAAAAAAACTTGATGAATCAAGATATAAGCTTGCCATACAATGAAAACACTTGAAACTCCTTTTGAGAAGCTTACTCGTACACGAACACACTATAGCAATTATTTTCAATCGTATACCCACAATTTGCCGCATCACCACGTCAAGTTTCAAGGCAGATTTTTTTTAGACTCCAGGAAGCTATATGCCTAATTCTATCCATTGTTTACTGCATTGCATTTGATTTTCTATAACAAATAAAATTGAATTCTCCATTGATTGCGCGGACGCTCATTGTAATTATATGCTATTATTATTGACTAGTCATATATTTTCTTGGGGGGTGGGGGGCTGCACTGGTGGCGTTCTACAAATTTGCGCCGCGTGTTTGTGCGGGTAAGCTTAAGCGCAGAATTTTTTTTGCGCGTTATGAAAACAATGCACGGCAGGTATTTTAATTAATGCAACGAGCTGTATGAAATATCGGTCAAGGGGTTAGAAACGTCGTTATAGAAAATCCCGACGATTTTCTTTTGCGTGTGTGTATTTGGAGTTGATGCAGTTTTCTTTATATATTTTGGCTACATTGCGCCAATTGCGCTTCCATAGAATAAAGAAACGCGCTTCCACGCGCTTGCCGACTCGATTGCAAGGGGACAGCCTGATCAACATCAATATCAGCAGCAATGGCGGCGTTGCGCTTGCCATGGCGCTTGCAAAATTTTCAATAGTTTTCGCCTATTAAGTGCTATTTTTAACGTGCGGAGGTTCATTGTACGTCTGTTTTTTCAAGTTTGGCATCTGTTTTAACACATGTGAAGGTGTAGTCTTTTCTTCTTCAGCGGATATTTGTACAAGACCCCGTTCGCCGTCTATCAGGTAAGATGTGTACGTACATACGTTTGCTACACGCAGTCGTAGTGCTTCACTAAGCCACAGTGCACTACAAAGTTAAGCATGAACGGTACACAAAATTCACAAGTTCTTAATATTGCCAAGAACAACCATTGCTTGGTGAAGTTCTCACAGGCGTTGTAGAAGTTGGGCGCGGCAGTGCTGAACGTAGCGTTAGCGGCTTAAATCGTGTTTTTTACTAGTAACAACGTGTCACTATTTCATATTATTGGCGGCGTCTCCAGGACACGAAATCGGTAACGGGGACACCAGAGCTAGAACGCGGACTGGTCCATGGGTTGGGGCTCGTCGAGGCCTGCGCGTGCTAGTAGTATATCTGTGATGTCTGTAGGCTGTGTGTAAGTCGTACTTTCCGAATTTTCTGACGCATTTTAAGATCAGCTGTCCGCTTTCGCGGACAAGGCTGGAGTCAGGGTGGTCCGTGAGTTGGGGCAACATAACCTGCTTCCAGTTTTGATCCCTCCGCTGCCCCTTGGGTACCCTGCCGCCTCCTTGATTATAATCTAATGCTCTCCTGAGGCCTCTGTTTGCCAGTTACATGTGCCCTCCTGGAGCAGTACTTGTAAATGAATCCGATCTATCGTCGCAACGAAAAAAGCGCCCCGCGACTTCTACAACACCAGGCAGAACCTTGCCCATTGGTTTACCTATGTGTGGCCGCAAATATCTGAAACTTAATGCTAGTTCAACAGGTTTGTTGGCAAGGGTGTCAGATCGTTGCTTTGTGTTGAATCGGCCTTTTCTCAATCCTTAAGAATTGAATTGGAATGCACCTGACCAGTGCTGCTCTGTGGTGCTTGCCACCAGTCCCTTGGACAGGGAAGACATATGAGAATCCCTGTGCATACACTTTATACGCAGTGGTGTGACCGCTTCCTTTGGGAAACTACCACGTTAGCAATATTGTGAGCGCAATGCGACTTTCCTTCATCTTCCTCATCCGTACGTAGTGTGTGTCACTTCTTCCTCGCCATAGCTCTAGCTCGGCAAGAATAAAGCGGTTCCTTAGAAGTGGTGGAGGTGCTGTGGTTCTGCATACCAAGGACATATAAGGTAACAGTGTTTGTGCCTTTAATATGTCACATTCGATCATTTTGAGACGTGGTGGTGTTCATGCGTTAGCACAGTGCGAGGACATCCACAATGTAAGAGGTACATGATTCTCGAATTGTATACTCTCTCCGGGCTTTTCTCGCGACCTCAGCACAAGTAGTGGGAGCACCAAAAAACTGACAAAGCTGGTGCATGAAGGTTGCCCAGTCAGAAAGATCTGGCTCTTGGATCAAAGCCAATTTTTTTTTTTTACATTGTAGAGGCAGACGGGCATGCTGTGAAGTTTCTAAGAACTCTCCCACCATTGCTGACTCTGTTGTACATTTATCAAACCACTTGATTCTCACCAAGCTCAAGCTATGGTGACAAAGACGCGCCACGTGCTTTACAGTCACATATTGCACTCGCAATACATCTGTTATGCCAGTTTGCTGAAATGAGCATGCACAGTAGTGACGAATTCACTATGTATGCGTGCACAGGGATTTGCCTTTCCTGTCCTATGGGCAGGTACACTCGTCAGGTACACCTCCAGTTTCAGTATGTTTGCATTCGGTTGCATGAACATGGAGGGAGTGTGTTTGCTGTAATCAGTACCACACATTTTGCTAATGTAGCCTTGAGTGGCTTTCCCATGCCTCCACTAAATAGTCGGAATACTTCCATGTATGATAGAATGATGAGCATTTTAACCTCCAGACATGCAGCAGTCTTTACACCACTGCAAGGCAGAAGCAGCCTTCTCACCATGTTCACGCTCAAATAAATCCCATTATTAAGGCATCTTATGGGCCTGCCAAACCGCCTGCACCACCTGAATGATGTCACTTGTTGTTGCACCTGGCTGTTCATTTCGTTTGGCATCCTCTGTTCGCGCATATTCGTTTCCAATAATTCAGGAAAATTGCAGGGCTGGTTTGCAATCTTTCCTGTTTTCTTTATTTTTCTTTATGGCCTTGTAAAACTGAGAAACGATAATGAAAAAAGGAAACAAAGGCTGCCTTCCTGTTCACCAGTGAAAGTATTGTTGCTTAGAAAGGGGCGCAGAAAAAGATGTATATGCATGTCGGACAGCCTGCAGAAGGTTTTATCTTTGTCTCTTCAAACATGGCGTACCTGCTTGGGGTCAGTGGAATCGCTGTTCTGTAGCATTACCCCTGGAGGCGGAAGCACTGTCCCAGAGCTCTAAAGAGAGTCATCGGAAACACAGTGCTAAACCTTTATCCTTGAAATGTGAAGGACGTCACTGGACAGGACGAGAGATGACAAGGTGAGACTGATTGGGGCAATGTTGTGGTGATGGGTGCCACCTGGTTGAGCGCACAGTATGGTCCCCTGTCCTGAGAAAAGCTTTTCTGGAAGCCCTACACAGTGGAAAGGGGACCAGAGAAGTACAAGCGCACCAGGGGAGAAATGAAAGTCGCATTGTGAAGCATGGTACTGTCATTTCTGGTTGCTTCGTGACGCAGTAATGATAGTCGCAGCACAATATTTTCAATTTATTCTGGCAACTCGCAATATGCAAGTGAATGCTGCTCACTCTGATCATGTGGCTGCGTTTCAGTGCTTGGATATCTAAGGCCACGTTGCAAAATGCACAAGAGATTTATAATCGACTTCGTATACACAGAAAATACAAGAACAGTTCTAATAGCACTGAAAAGACAGAGCATTCACGGCGTCGTTCAAGCTCAGTGTCCTTGAGCGTGCACAAGATATAGTCTAACTGATGTTATGACTGGCCTGTGTGGTCAACGATTTGTGTCACGCCACCAAAGCAACAGCGAAAGGCTGGACCTTTTAAATACGCCGAGCCGCCTGCAACCGTTGGAAAACGCCTAGGAGGCCCCAATAGCAAAAAGACCTTATTTGTACAGGCATTTTCACCTTTTTACCCACGGCTTGCACAACACCCTGATGTCTGCGTAGTCTCCACAGTGCTGTCTCCCTTCAGCAAGTGGGACGGTTAAGCTTCGTGTGTGCGTTCGCTCTTTCTCTTCGTCCTCGGCAGGGAAGGTGCCAGCGTTGTGTGTGTGTGTGTGTGTGTATGTGCACGTCAGTGCCTTTCCTTCTGCTGAGCCAGTGGGGGTTAGAAAATTCATTTAACACTTCCATGTATCAAGCGGCGGCCGCCAGCGTGGAGAGTGTTTTCTCTCTCCTTCTCTTGAGCGAGGGTATTCCAAACACTATAAAGGACGTCTTCGCCAGTGGACTTCAGCCTTCAGTTTTTGAGCAAACTAGCATGTCTGTCGCTCTCCATCGGGAAACTTGCAGAGTTAACCACTCCGTAACAATGTGAAGTAAACATTCATTGTTACTCGTTGCATTGTTGCCGTATCTCCTGCCTGGCCCCCTCAGGACTCATGAGCCGCTGCAAAATGCAGTCAGCGGCACGATCCTGAGCACCTGGGTGCACAGTTTGTAACAATTGGTGCCAGCGGTTCGATCCGACAACCAATGGTAAGCTCCAGACCACCAAGCCCACGCTACTTCCACAGTCTTGGGTTCCCATCTTTAATATGGAGCAGCAGCAAAAATAGAATTGACAGCTGTGAATAAGGTATGCGGATGTGGGCTGCTTCCCTTGAACTTAGGAGGCAAATGCCTTCAGGAAGTTCAGTCGCACTTTGTTATTTGAAAAGGCGTCTCACCAAGATTGGAAGTTGCAAACCGACAAGTGCAATGCATAGATCCCACACTAACAATCCTGTCTCCAAATTATCAAAATGATGCTCAGTGGGAAAACAGCTGAAATTTTAAACAAAAGCCATCATGGTCTCAACGAAGCCCTGCTTCAGCCAGAGTCAAGGTTACATGCACAAATGTCTCTATGTAAAACGTGCTGCCTGCCATATCACCAACCATGGCACAGGACTTTCGTAAGCCAACCAATGTTAAATGCCATCCCTGTATGTGTGCCCCACAGCAAAAAATGAAGAGAAGAAAAAAAAGGAAAGAAAAGACAGGGCTCGTCATGCGAGTGTGACGTGAACCCTTGACTCCATCATGGGGGAAGATGAAGAAGGAAGATCACTTGGAGGCAAAGGGGTTGAGTGCCGTTGCTTTTAGCACTCGCCTCCTGGCAGCGTGAAAATGCAAGATTTCAATTTCTTCCATTTCCTTTAATAATGAACTAATTAGAAATACTTGTTTGAGAAAATGCTCCCTTGACAGCATCTTACAACTTCCAATGTACCTATAACTAAAATTTGCCATGGTGCTTAATGAGAGGGGCTTTTTCACCCCAAATTAGATCCTGCAGACTATAGTACTGTATGGAAAATATGGTACATGGAACTGTAAAATTTAATTTTCCACAGCAATTTCTACCTGTGCAGTTGGAGTTGGCTTTGTCGTAGCATAGATGTGAGGACCGTGAAACAACCTTTATTCCCTAAACATCCTGTCCTGTAGTATATTTGAGCATTTACATAAAGGCATGGAGACCCTCAGTGTGTTGCAATCTAAGTGGCGGCATTTAGGCGGTGTGTGCTGCCTGTAGGGATGCCACTGTAAGCCATCTATGTATTGCAAGATTTCTTAATTGTGGATGGGAGAAGGCTCATGGCTGTCCTGCCTTTGCACCAAGCACTGCAGAGCACAGTGCTGCAATTTTCTCTTTGTGCAGTTGGAAGAAAATTATTCCTGCAGTGGCAGCGACTACACAGAAAATGCACCCTACGAGAGTGGACAGAGTTCCAATGTGACTGTGGTTTGAAATGGTCCAGCCCCTGTGTATACAAGCACCGATTTTCCCAGACAAGTGTGACAGTGCCTGGCTTTCAATGCAGTGTGCTGCTTCATAAATATTGCAGTTGCCCATCGCTAAGCTGCCTGGATTATGTGGTTGCCATAATGACTTCTCTGTACCCGTGGGACAAATATTTGCACTCGCAATAGCGACAGCAGCCATGTATTTTCTGCCGACATAGAATTAGGTTCCACAATGTCATCTGATGCATACACATGCTGTGATGTGGTTGGTGTGGCCATGCTCTTTTTTCCTCCCTTCAAGTATGCTGGTGAACTGCCACTAGTTACAGATGTCTGCAAGGAGTGCGCACTGTGTGAGTGCTGCACATGAATTGAAATTACGACCAACACAGTGATGATAAAGAACACATTGAAAAGTAATCTGACAACACTTATCAAGACTGTCTACAAGTTTTCTGTGAGAGATTTCCGCAGGGTTGACAAAAACTATCTTAGGGACCATTTAATGGGGTGTTACCGCCCACATTATGAGATGAAAGAAAAGGAAGCCATTAGGATTTCTCTGGTGGTGCAAGGTGCTCCAATAGATGGCTTTGAATTGCAATATACATAAATATTATCATTCTATCTGTCTGGGCACAACTTCTTCGCCAGTCTCTCTGTGATCTCTGTAGCACATTAATCTGGGATAGTAACTCACTCTGATGCAGGAGATGAAAGTGCACGCCAGACATGCTGACCACACTGACTTGGAGAGTGCCACTTTCTTAAATGTGGCAAAAGTCTGTGTTTTGGGCGAAATAAGAGCTCGTAGGCAATTTTCATCTGTGATAAACAGAAGTAAGTGCTGCCAGTGGTAAGACGTCATTGAGGTCGAGCTTCTCAAGCAAGTGGATGCCATCGAGAACACCACAAAAGCCAGTGATAGCCATTGTGCAGCAGCTTCAGATGGTAAGATCCAGCCGGGGTTTCTCTGCACAAGGTCACCAAGTGGAATTCCTAAGTAACGGATATTTTTTCCCCTAAACTACTACCCTAGAGTGGCCAGAACATGCACTGTTCCATCCAAGCATGCAGCTGTTATCAAAGTTTAGTTGTCAATTATTGAGGCTTAAGATGGTTTTAATGAATGTATATAAGGAAACAATTGTAAAAGGATGTAAAAAATTTTGAACTGTGTTGACTCTTTGGTGGCATACTGTTGCTAATCCTGAAGTTACGTCCTCAAATGACTTATGCTCCAGGTATTTGAGCAAAACTATGGGTGTGGAAATATGAATTTTTCAATTTCAAAGCTAATTCGAATAATGAAACCTAAGTGCGAAGCGAATATTTTTCGAATATGAATACTATTGGTATTGCAAAAATCCATTTTTTTTCACCAACCAGAGGTGCAAAATAGTTTACTGCATAGCAAATAATGTACAGGGACATTATGCTTCGTGGTTAACAAAATTCGCTAATACAACACTTTTGTTTGACAATGTCATAACTGTAGTTAATGTTTCTTGAAGCAAGGACAACAGCTCAACATGTTCAAAGAGCAGTGACACCTTGTGCATGTCACCATCGATTCAGACATTTAAAAGAGTTGCTTAGAGTGTCTGGTATCAGCAGGTCGCTCTTCACAAGCCGAGCCAACAGTGGGCACCATGATTTTGGCTTCTAGCGCGAAGTGAAACACGGACACAGAAAGGAGTAGACAGCACGAGCGCTAACTCTCAACTAAATTTTTATTGAAACGAAGAACATATATATAGGTGATTGCAAAAACCGTAGCATAAGAACATGACAAGGTAAAAAGCATCAGTTAAAGATATCAGGGGGTATGGAAGTCAAAGAACAAAAATTACTTCAGATTAGTACACGTATTGCGAAGGTACTGAAATTCGCAATCTAACAGAGACAACGACACATGACTGACACAAGTGTCTCCTAATCTTTTTATGTGGAATGCCTCGATAATTTCCCGCATGGTTTGGGGCACCACACTTACACCATCGCTCAAATGGATCTTCTTTTTGGTCCAAAAAGTCATCATGCAAATATCGTTGAACCTGCCATTGTGGCAGTGAAAATTTCTGCCACGAGTGAAAATTTCTGCTGGTTGATAAGCTCATCAGTCTTTCCGCAGTGCTGATGTGGAAGTGGCCCGTTCAGAAGCTTTTGTTGTTGAACGCATGCTTGGGTTCCTTGGTGTTGAAATTATCCTTCCTTTCTCTAAATCCAAGGGCGAGATCTTGCATTCTGAATGTTTGCTTGCGCTCTCATTATTCACCTTCACCGTGCTTTCGTCAGCGGTCGTCTGCTTTGTGAAGCGGGAGCGCCTATTGAACACTGCCTACTCACTGATGTAGAAGGTGAAGGAAACAGTCAGAAAGCTAGAAGCTTGCGCAATCTCATCCCAAGTTTTTAGTCCAGTTTGACATTGAAGCATCCTGGTAGTATTAAAGTACTTTAGAATGAGGTTCCAAAAGGATTGCCAAGTTTGCCACTTGGTGAAATTTGTAGTTTGGAAATAATTTAGGCTCTTAGCGAGATTAGCAGTGAACAGAGGTTTTCGCATGGCGATTGGTGTTGTCCAAATGCATGAAGAGGTCACAGTACGAGTACTTAAGCTGATAGTGTCAGATAACCATAAGCACCAGCAGGGGCCCCGTGACAGTGTCCCCTTTAACTTCAGATATGCTTCACTGCATGATGCTTAATATGCGTCGCCGCATAACACGACTCTGCTGCAGTGAAGGTGACTTAAACCGACAACAGCCGAGAAGGTGCAAATAGCACTGCGCTGCCTGGTTCTTGCTGTTGGCCTTATTTTTCTTCTTTTCACAGTGTCCTTACTGTAAGTGCACTCCAGAGTTACAATGCAGAAATATGCATGTGTGCACAAGCTCTCATTCAAGAGTAACTCATGATCATAAGTTATGTCATCATGGTTTCGTACCATGTCACGGCATCATAAGCGAGACATAATAAAGGGGGCCTCAAAGGCTGCGGGAGAGACTAATCTTTTGTGCAAGATTATGCTATCCTTGCTGCACGCAGTGCAATATTATATGACTCTCATGTCTATGGTGGCATTCTCGATTATGAATGTTTCCTTACTGCGTTACAAAAATATGTAGTGCATCTTCCTACACATAGCAAGTCTTCCTACACATAGCAATTGGTAGCTTACTGTGCGATGTTGAAGGTGGTTTTTAATCATAGGCCCTACGCAGAGAGCAGCAACACAATGCCTGGCATGTGACCAGGGTTCGTAACAGTGTTTGCATTTCCAGTGCTCGTAACTGATTCCAGTCTTAATGCATAAATTTGCTTTATGAATTCTTTGTAGACAGGAGGTGCTTGAATATTGGTTGCATGAAATGCTCCAATGCACACTGTATACGTACAGGGTGTCTTTTATTACCATACAGATTTTCTTGTTTTAAAGTTATGAGCGCGGCAAATGTGGCATTCTTGCAGAGGAATTCCTCTATTTTGGAACTCCACAAATTTGGAGGCAGTCACATTTTAGTGCACTCTCATTTCTTACAAATCTTGAAAGTTGCACCTAATTCAAGATATTCATCATTGAATTTCACTGGTAAATCGAGGCAATATTGGAACCGAGTGTGCTGGGAGCGCAGAAAAGAAGGTCCCTCTATCTCATCAGATGGAAACACCCCCCACAACAGGCTCGAGAAAGTCTGAAACAACATCTTGGCCAGTCATTGTAGCTGCTGATACGACACACTTTGCCTGGCAAGCATGTGCGTCTGTGTGCCGTGTCAGGCCATCATTTAAGCTTTGTCCCACACTTCTTGACAGGGCACTGCCGCCTGATGTGGAGGAGGATGCACCAAGTTTTGATTGTACTCAATTGAGCGCGATAATGAATATTTCAAAAATAAGTGCAATTTTCGAGATTTAGAAAAAGAAAGGGTGTGCGTTCACATGGGACTGCCTCCAAATATGCCATTTAGAAGACTGCCGCCAAGTTACTAATAAAAAAGTGACTCAATTTTTCAAAATTAATTTTCTGAAACTCGCATTAGCAGCAAAGTGTGTCCACCTCACCTAGAAACTCCTTTGCAAGAACGCCGGGCTCTCCGTGCTCAAAACTTTTTGCTAAATATCTGCATGGTTAAAAAATAACTAGATATGCATAATTGTTAATGTATGAAAATCGTACACTATCACTTTTCAAAATTTTTGTCCTTCTATGCAACACCAGAAAAATTGGAAATAGAAGCTTCAGGTGACCTATTTGATGTGCAAGTTGCATGGCCATATTATTGTTTTAATTTTTCGCTATTACCTCTTACTGTGATGTCGCCACTGCAGCAGCTCGATGGCTGTGGCTTTTCATTCCAGGTCACAAAGCTGCACCCAGGTAGAGGCAGAATCCAAAAATGCTTGTGTACTTAAGTATAGCTGCACATTACTGAATCCGAGGCCCTCAAGATTTATCTGTAGCCCTTTTGTAGCCCACGAGTTCCATATTTTTTATTGGGATTGAAGAGTAACGTTTGTGCTGCAACCCTCTATTTCAGACTAAATAATGTGCATGCAAAATTATATCTTCATTACTTTACACCATAGCACCAATATCTGTTGTGCGTTGTTTTCTGATGTCCTTGCATTTGCTATAGCAAGGATTTTTAAAAATCAGCCACAAAAAAAAAATAAATGGTGAAGGAAGCAAGTGGTGTGTAGCAGCTCCCTTCTTTTTTTTAATCGGCGGCAAGTTTTGCACTCATGTGTTAGCAACAGTGTTTTGCCAGTTGTGTACTTCGAAGAAGTGTTACCTTTCTGCTTTGGAACTTTGTGGTTTTGTTCTGCCAGCTGCTTGACCAAAACAAGCAAAATGTACTTTGGATATTCCACAAATTCATTCTGTATGCATTTGGTACAATAAAATTTGTTTCAAGAATGGACAAATGCAGTGATGGTTAATTGAAAACTGCAACATGCCGATTTTAGTTTCATGCTTGATTAATTTTCTCAGCCCCAAAGAAAGCATGCGAGGTTTGAAAATGTATCATGTGACAAAGTGCTGGCCTGCCAACATTAGTGCACTCGGTCTAGAGAACTGATTAATGCTGCACATACATTGAACATGGTGGCCATGACCATCCCTCATGAATTGGCATTTCCTGCCTAAACCACCTCACCAACACAGCCTGTTAATAGCAAGAAAGCTGACGGGGCTTCCAAGAATTTCTATGCACTCTTTATTAGTATCGCCCTACTGAAGTTGCTCCATTGCTTTGCTGACAATTGTCTTGACAAAAGTGGAAGCCGAATCGGTTGAGTTCGATCAGTTTTATTTACATACAACCTATTATAAAGTGGACCTTTCATCACCTCTTCAACTGTTCCCACAGCTGCTGCTGCCATCTTGCACGCCACATCGAGGAGGAGGGGCAATGTACATGGCAGGTGCATGGGAGGATTTTCCAAGGAACTCTGGAAAGCTGTAATCAGATTGTGGGCAAAGTTAAAAACTTAAATACAAGAAGGGTGTAGGGTATTGTAACCTTGTACATGTTGATCACACCACATGTTTCAGCTACAGTTCTTCCAATGTTACACTTTGTGATACTCAGTATGAATTGATAAGACTAGCTGCTATTCTAGTGGTTGTGCAGGCCACATAGGAACAGTGCCTGGCCTTTGTGCTTGTATGTGTCACTTTCTCTCTTTCAGTCTCGCCCAAGCCACACCAAAATGTTATCCACAAGTGTCGTGCCAAAATGGCCCGGCAACATTTCGTATTAAGCCGTTTGACCCATTTATTGCACTGATGCACACAGTGCAACCAAATGAAGGAAATGACATCGCCTAGGTGATTAGTAAATTACCCTTCTAAAATACCACAAGAGCAACTTTGCTGTGGCAAGAGCCTTAGCAAAAACATAAGAGACACAAAAATGAAGGAAAAGCGACACCTTCAAGTTCCCGCACCAACTCACCGTGACAAGCACGAATTTTGACAGTGTCTGCTTGAGCTTAGTTATTTGGAGATACATGCAGTTGAATGCTTTTACAAGCATTGAGATGCCCCACTATGCTAGCTTGCCTTTTATCGCTATAGAAAGTTGTATACTGCCACAAGTCTGCCTATTCTTCCGATTGGAATCTATATTGAAGCTGCTTTGAGCAACGGGTGGTATTCTATTTCAGCGCTAATGATACATTGAGAGTAGTGTGCCTGGAAGGAATAGACAAAGCATTGCAGAAGCTGCAGCACTTGGATGGATGGATGGATGGAATAACTTTATTGAAAGGTCCTGCGAGCTACGGGGCGCTAGGTCCCATAGAGCGGGCTACTCCCACGTTGGGACCGGGAGTTGTAACTCCCTGGACGCATCGTGGGCTCGCTGGACAGCCCAGAGCTGCTCCGCCAGATCCGTGCTGCGTAATGCGTCTTGTAGCCTGGCGGCATTCAGCGAGCACAAAGTGCTCGCTGAATGATCGCACGAGAAGGTAAAGATGCCATCAGAAAGCATCCTTCGTATAGAGTCTCTTTAAAAGAAAAACACTACAACTAGACATGGTGACAGTTGTGGTGGCAAACTAAAAATATTATAATGGTAGTTCAAGGTGTGGTATGGCATGCTTATGCTATTTCTGAGAATATAAACATGGCAAGTATGTCCATGCCAACAATTGACACGGGATGTGCAGATGCAAAGCTGCAATACAGCACCACGGCGTCAAAACGACAGTATGCAAGTGGTGGTCCAGCATCAAAACTTCAATGCCCCTACACTGCAACACTGGGAGGCAATGCTGCGTGACAGAAGCCTGGGTGGCCAGCAGGCGCTGCTCTGTCGGGCACAGGACGTGGCAGCAACTATTTCTCCTAAGGATTCAATAAACGGATTTCTCTACGTCACCCGCTATGCGATGCGCCGTGCGAGGGAATGACAGTGCCACTACTCTCACAGGATATGGATGGTGCACAACACCACCTTGAGCATCGGAGCGCATGTCTGCCTGTGAGCTCTGTACTACACACACGAGTGGTGCATGCAAGGTAACATTTAACATATCACTGCCAATTGCCATCAATGAACAGAAGCAGCAAAGAAAGCTGCTTACATAATTTTCACAGTGTGTCGGATCTGCATATTTTTTACATCCTGTCTGCATGCCGCATTGTTCATTTGTTCGTCACTGCTCAAAAGTGCATAGTTGCATGGTACTTTTTTCGATTTTGTGCACTTTCTTTTGTCCTGAAAAAATAACCACAGCAGCTATCTTCATAAAAATAAAGTAGATGTTTCTGAATGAGCCGCAAGTATTAAAGTTGCTCAAAAGGGTAGTTTGCTGAATTGATTGCATTTGAGTACTGCAGGCCTAGTTTCTTTCTGTCTTTCTCTTTTAAAGCCTCAGCACAAGTTAGCTGAAACACCCTGTATACTGGACGGCTTGCCTGGCTGCCCGCACCGCCGAGGCGGAGCATCAAACGTTTTTGTGGCGCACTTGTCGCCGTCTCGTGGCACCGGTCGTCCATCCTTATCCCGCACACGCCACTGTCGTCTGGTGCTCTGATTGGCTGCGGCAAAGCGGACAGCTCTGGTGGGCGGGAAAAAAAGTGGTCCGCGAGCAATCGGGCTTGCCGCCTCGTTTAACGCCTGCTTTTATCCGCCTGGCCAAGAGCTTTGCCCGGTTTAGCCGCTTTATCTTCGGTGTGAACGTGCCTTTGGAGTCAAAAATCAACAGCTTACGCTTCCACATTTTTTGCTTGGTAGCTGCATTCAATTTGCTTGCTCCTCGTCTTTTATATGTCTAGGCTCCTCACATTTTAACGTGGCTGAATAGTGCACAAATCAGAAACGCGAGTTTCTGTGGCCTAGCCTTCTCACACTTGCAAGGATACCATCCAAAATTGACCTATTTTTCTTATGGGGTGCCCACTGATTATGAGGATGCTGACATCGAAGGATCTGAAGTGGTTCTCTAGCATTTTGGTGACGGAATACAGTAATGCCGAGCTACAACTGACTTGATATCTGTCAGCACCAATGAACGCAGTAGTTAGTATTCTCACTAAATTGAGAGTCCAGCCCAGTGGTTTGAATCCCCGTGTTGGCAAATTTAACTGGCTGAAATCAAGCATTTAAAAGACACGCACTTAGTTCCATCCCTTCAATCTGTGAGCGTAATGATCAAAGGTCAGGTTATGTAGCTGCAGCACCTTCTGTTCATGCAGTACCTTTACTTTTCTTTGCCAAGACACTTAGCATGCACATACCTTGTGTGCAAGCCACATCTATTTACAACAGAAACAGCACTTTCCACTCGTGAGCAAAAGTTTGGAGGTAAAATATGGTAGAAGTTTTTGTCCAGCCAACGCATGCACGCTGAAATCCAAGTGGTACAGCCAATATGTGTCTGTTCAATCACTGCAATGCATTGAGACACTTCTGACAACGCACGGCTGTACCAGAAAAGGTTTAGATTTTTTTCACTAATGCCATGGACTTACGAACTTTTATGAATGTACCTTCAGCTTTCGCAGGCTTTCGAGTAGCTCGAACGTAAAGTGGCCTGTGTGTTATTGCTATTCAGCCGGAGTGCAATAGGAGTCAGTCAAATTAGTAAAACATGAAGTCAACGTGCACACTAAGACTACATGTACCCTTGCATGACTTCGTGCCACAGGTAGCTAACAGCTTCCAATTCACAGTTCTTGTAATATGCTTGTGGCAGCCATCTACAGTGATCTATTTGATTTAACGGGGATGTGTATGTTGGTTGAAAACAAGAAAATATGCTAGAAAATATATTAACACCGATGGATGCAATATATCCTTTCCGGTAGTTTCGCAAGGGGGAAACTGTAATTCGAACTTCACGGCAGCGTGCACCGCACAGCTGCACCTCATTTTATATTCTCGCGCATGCGTCAGTGTTGCCGCAGCTGTCTGTAGTGACACCCTCGCGTGCATTTCTTGTTCAAGCTTTGAAGAAATGAAGACAGTACGGTGCCGCTCATTTCTCGTTTTAGTATCCTGCTGCTTGCGGTGCATAGTAACGCCTGCAACTCAGTTCTTAATGCGACCTTTGAATAGTGTGTGCATATTAACCCTTTCATAGACGCAAGCAGAGAACAAGCGGCTTTGTGTCCGAGACATTACAAGTGCTTTTTTTTTTATGAAGTATTTTTCACATAACGTAAAATCTCAAAGCTGACTACGATTCTGTAATAGCGAAAAGTGGGAATATTATTACATCCCACTATACAGCCTCAAGGCCAGTTTCTACCTACTCGTGGTCACCTGTAATGTGATTAGAAGCAGCCAGAGTACCCAGTACATTATACATTGTTTGTGCACGTTTTCATTATACTTACTGAGCATGCTTTGTATGAGAATCCTCAATCAGGGCTTTCCAATATCACAAGGGTTCTTAGAAAAAAGATGCTTCTTGAAAATTCTTGAGGGCTCATATGTAGCAGCTCGCGTATGTAGGAATGCGATTTGTTCGCGATGCTAATAATTGGTCACCTGTTTTGGTAGCAGTGGGCACGAGAAATTTAGACACCTAACCGCACCAAAATTCAGCTATTATGAAAACGCGGAATTTCGATAAAAAGAGTCCATTTGCCGCTGTGGTGGTTTGAAGGAAGGCGATAGAATAAACTAAACATTGTAGAAAGGCAAGTAAACAATCTGCGCAATCGCTTTATCGCGTTCTTTGACAAAGAAATGGACGAAAAAATGTGCTGATTCAGAAACATATCTACACAGGAATGTTCAATGGTAGAAATTACACTTCACCGCTACAGAGTAGCGAAGTTGCCCTGAAAAGTGGGACCAATATTTTCCGACCGCCCAACAAAGGGTGAAGTGCGCACAGTATGTACGGCAACACTTGCTTTGTTCACCGCAGTAATGCCACCCTGTAATGGAGACAACTACGACAAACGGTCCGCATTTCTTCCGCAGCGAGCAGCCAGAAAAAGTGAAACATTTTTTTTACCGAGTCAGAAATAAGCCAAGCGTGTTCCTGGCGGTATGTAACGGCATGCCGCTGGAAAAAGGGGGTCCATACCTCGGGGTTCAAATTCCGCAGACACGACATGCGCTTCAGCGTAGCCGTCAATTTGCGGTTGAGCAAGCGACGTTTTTGCATTTTCTGTTCCGCATCAGCATCTTCTAGGCAGCGAGGGAGCACCTTGAAAACCAGCACGACGCGGGCCGTCTCGTTGAACAATCAAGGCCTAAAATTTAAAAGAAAACACAACTATTAGGGCTTATTGTTTCAAATTTTGTGATTTCAGTAGACTTACCTTGATGTTGTGGCATATTTCTTGTGGGGGTCGTTTCCGCCTACATAAAGAACGGCGAAATCGACACGCTCGAAGCGCATCGTGGAAACGGCTCACGCCAGCCGCACTGCATTGAAGCCAGCAAAACTGAATGTGCAGGCTTTCATAGACTCAGTTAGGCGCAGGCGCGACCTATTTAAGAATTTAACCTGACTCGCCGACAATAACGCCGCGCAAGGACGGCATGACTGAACACGATCCAGCGACACCACCACGCGAACGAACCTACGTGAGCCGGCAGTGGCCACATGTGGCCGGCAGAAACTACAGGGATTTAGCAGCAGCACCTAGCAGCGTCTTTCCCTAGGCGTACAAGTACCTATCTGGGGGCAGGGAGTACGCCACTGGCCCACGTCACATCCGGTTTGCCTCCAAACTGGGTACAGCCAGCCTGCGGGGAGACGCTTCTTGTGTTACTCCGCCTGCCAATGGGACCTTCTCGAAATGGCGTCATGCTTGATGCCTCCAGAGCGTCTGCTGTTCTTGAAGAGGCTTTTCATCAGAGGAAGCGACAAGGTGTGCAACAGACATGAACAAAGTATATGAAGTCTGAGCATTTCAATCCTGAACAGTCTGCGGTACAGTTCATTTTACTGCTGACCCCGTTTTACTCATGAAATTTCACTGCCGACTTAAACTTGACAATAAATAGTTGCTGCGAAGCATGCGTTTTATTTCAGCTCAATAAAAAATTTGGTTTTCACCATTCCACTACAGCAGACGAGTGAAAACGTCCAAAAATATGCGCTTATAATTTTGTTTTTTTGGTTACCATCTTATTTAGGTAACAGGGAAAGTTTGAAGTACGAACAATTTGCAGCCTCGTGGAGGAACAGTGGCTAGCGGTTATGAGGGCCTGGGTTCAGTCTTTTTCTGAGGCGTCCAATCAAGCTTGCTACCTACATTTTAGTATAAGTTTCAGCATTCTTGCCTTGAAAATTTGCATAGGTTTAAGCCTGCTGCAGCTAAACTGTGAGTGTTCCAGGTATTGCACTACCACCGAAATCGGCCACTCATCTCCGCTGCCTTGGTCGGCCTGGTATTGCGCTAACACCGGGTTCAGCCCACGTATGGCACGTTACGTTACCCCATGTATTCCTACGGAGCGCGTAGATAAGTGTTAAAGACGAACAGATAGGCAGATTTCGGGGGAAGCTTAGCCGAAGAATGCCTACAGCACCAAAAGAGAGGTGCAGTTCGCCACTTTCCACACAGCGGCTAAGCAGCAAGGGCGGACCGATGTTACACCTGCACCTGCCTGGCGCACGTCTAGAAGCTACAGACACCATCTATATCAGATGTACGCTTTCTCACTGTATGTATATAATTAATTGAAGATTTATTCAATTGCCTTATTCTTAATTCCAAGACAGATTTATGCCGGCATAGATACGATGGTTAGCATACATATCGTTCGTTGCCGCAGGCATGTGCACTTCTGTCACTATCGCTAATTGACAATGAATATGCTATATATATATATATATATATATATATATATATATATATATATATATATATATTTAATTCATTTATAATTTACTGGATAATAATGTAGGCTCTTTTCAGGACTTCCTGAGGACGTTCTATAAGGTACATCTTCTGGAACAAGATACCAGGTCGTGCTAGGGATGTCCTCAGTTCGTCCGCAACGGAATGAGGACATTTTGACCATTTCAGGACATCCTGAGGATGTTTTGTGTTGTCTGGGTACGTCTCGTTTTCAACTCGGCCGTCATGCAAACGACATATAGCGCGGAAAAACGTGAACATGCTGTGTGTTAGCGTCGTAAACTTCATACTAGGCAAGGAGCTAGCACACCACAATCCCGCGACAGCCGCTAATGAGACGAAAACGGGAGCACATGTCTGTGAACGCGCAAACGGAGCCCCTAAGGCACTCTGCTCCTCCGCCACCCCCGCTGCACGTCTGCACCACTCGTTTCAAGCACAGCACACCAAACACATTCAGCGCTGAACAGTGGGCGGTCGACGCAGTTGCATTTACATGACTTGCAGCGAGCAGCACAGCACATCCCTCGATGTCGGTTAAGCAAAGTCGGACACGGCGACGCCACATCGCGGTTCGCAGAACTTTGCTGCCGAGGCGCTAGGCCACTTCGATATTTCAATTGTCACCACCGCCGGGTTCTCAAGAAAGCGCGGGTCACGCAACGCAGATTCTGTACTGCCAGAGCTCACCGAGGCCAAATCCGCACTGCCGCACCGCCACTACTCACGGCTTTCCGCCAAGTAACACAGAACCTACAACCAACACACAAGCAACGCACGTACAATCACATGAGTAATGTTGAACAACGCGCTATGAACGCGCGGTCCAGAGAACGATCAGGCCGAGGACGAACACGCCACGGCCCCGCTCGGTGGCTCGGCGCCAGCATCGCGCCTTCTCAAAAATCCCTGAACGATGCTGTCCCTAGGCACCTACGATTAGGTCACGTGAGGGATTTTCGTACGAAAAATCACGGAGGAAGGCGAAAAATAGACGCACGCCTTGTAGTGTCGTGAAGGGGTGTGCGTGCAGCCGTGTGTTTGGGCTTTATAAGTTGGTTCTTTATTCTATGTTGCGGAATGGTGTGGGTGTGGTCCATGTTGGCCGTGCAGGTGGCAGTTATGCAACCGAAGGATGATCCTGTTGAAGTTTCCGGCGGTGTGCGGTTTTCAGCGGTCACGCCTGTTGCAGTAGTGTCACTCGACAAGGTTACGAGCTCGAAGCTGTGGTCAAATTCCTCGTTGGCGTTCCGTAATTCTCTTCGCACGGGCGCGGTATGTTGCAAAAGCCGCTTTCTCGATCAATAGGTCGGGTTTCCTTTTTTTATTACTATAAGTAATGATCCAGCTGTAGGGCATATGTAACCGACAAACGGAAGTCTCAGGAGAGCACCTGAGAGTATGATAAAGCAGGCGCAGCAGGAACTCCAGGGCACCCAAGGGACAGTGGGGGGATCAAAGCTCGAAGCAGAACGGTACGTAGGTTGGGGCCGCCGAGGCACGTGTGTGCCAGGGAGTGTTCGCACGGACAGCTCCCCTGGCGCGCGCAGTGGTGCCTCGCAAGGTCGAGATACTTTAAAGGCACCTGCGCCCATGATCTTTCTTTTACCTTGGTGCAGTGAGCACAATTAACCAGAATAATATGGGGGGCATCCGGTGCAGTCGCGAATGCGAGTCATGGCATATGTAGCTCGCGTCGTCGGGCGTATGTAGTAATATCAGTTACTTTCTGCATAATACGCTTTGTTACGGTACCTTAACGGAATGGGTCTAGAGGACGGTGTTGGTACGTTTTTCGTACCGCCCTAATCCTATACCCCCTCCGCCCCCCCACTACAAACACACACCCCTTTCTTTTTCTATATGTATACATACAGTTCCTTGCCATGATGGATGGACCAGTTCCATATGTCAACTTGTCAGTAACTGTCATAGTAATCACTGTAATAAACTCAATTACACGGTCGGATTGTTTACTTTCAGTTTTTATTGTAACACTGAGGACTACATAGAACCTTATTTTGTATATGTAAGAGAAGTATGTGCATATCACAAGCTTAAGCCAATGTGCGATACACTGACAAAGCAGCTGCTACAACATGAACTGCATTGAGGGCCACACAACACATACGTAATTAAAGGTGCAATATATAGGGGAAGCTTCAAAATACGCTATGTAGCACTGCAAAGTATAACATATATTGTATGTGTACAATAAATGTTCAAAAAAACAGTGCATCTATGTCCCGTTTGCCTTCAAATTAATAATTATCAAGTTCAAGTTTACTGAAGTTTATTATGAGCATATGTACAACAGGAACCTACTGACACGCCCGCAGTGAAGGTGGCTGTTCGAGGTGTGCTGGCTGCCTGAGTGCAAGAAAAAGAAAGAAAATGGGTGAATGTCGACACCAGTGCCACTGCTTCTTGCCTCTGACCTGCACGTGCCTCGGCTACATCTTTGTGCACAAGTGAGCTGGCGTGGCGAGGCGTAGGAGTCATCTGAGAGAAAGAGTATCATTTACATGGAGAAGTGGCTCTTCACTTTGCCTGTCGCTTTCCCTCAAATGTTCCCTTGGCGACTAGGGTGACACACCCGCAGTCAAGGTGGCTGTTCGAGGTGTGCTGGCTGCCTAAACGAAAGAAAAAGAAACAAATTAGATGAAGGTCGATACCAGTGCTATTGCTTCTTGCCTCTTACCTGCATTTGCCTCCATGGCCTCTTGGCTTGCGGAGTCTGTATGAGGGAGCTGCTGTGGCTAGGTATAGGCATTGTCTAAGCAAAAAGAAAAGGCCATTCAAATGGGGAATTATGGAAATAAATGCAGTTGTTATGTTTGCTTCTTGCCTAAAAGTTTTCAAACATAGTGTCCAGAACACACCAGCATTTTTACCGCTTCTGCTTTTTACCTGCAGGTGTTGCTGCGAGATCCTTAGTATGGCTGCGTGCAGCATTGTAACACTTGGTGGAGGCATTTGAAGTGGTAGCCAAAAATATGAAAAATCATCCTTGCCTGTATGAATGCTTTCAATTTCTAAATGCAGTGGTAACTATCACTATTAGTGCAAGGCCCCCCACATCTATGCGGCAAGTGCCATAGCTCGAAACTGAATTTTTCATTTAGTGTTTCACAAGGCTTCTGATATGTCCACATTAGATGTGATGTGCTTCTTTTTATTTATCCCAATGTGGAGAAAGCATCACTAATTTTTTTTATTTTTCCTTGTCTTCTTTTTTGGTTTATTTCTAAATTTATCAAGCAGCAGTCTCACGATGCTAAAGTGACTTATGTAATGCCAATCATCAGCTTTTGTTTTGCAGAAAAACAACGCATTTGCTGACCCATTGTTTGACATCCCCTCACTCACATAATTTTGCACAGTATTCTACCTATATTGACTTACTTGACCTCCACTAAATTGTCTTGCATTTTCAAATAGCATTCTTTCCTTAAAATCATTCGACACTTCTCATAATTTCTGTACCTTGGGCTTCTGATACTATGCATTCGCCATTTTTGCTTGTTGTTTCTGACTCGAAATGCGTTCTTTATTTTAGAGCTTAAATTTTACCTTTGGGACACACGGAAGGGCTTGCCATTGCATATCTGCATAACAGGAAAACATGTTCCGTTAAACATTTGCAAAATGCAATTGAAGATTGATCAATGCAGCTTGCAGTGTGATTTGACTGAATGAGCCATAAAGTAACTCATCTCACTTGGTAAATTAAAACACATATTAGTGTGATGTACAAGACACGTTACACTAACGTGGTGGTTTCTCTAGCTTATAAAGCAAAATAATCATTGCGCGAGAAAAAAATTATTTTTGCATACCCCTTGTACACACTGATTTAAGGAAAATGAGCTGGAGCTGGCCACATGATCTACTTATTTTACCTGCGAGTATGGTCAACAAAAATGTGTCCCGGCTGCTTAGTGGTATTGTGTCAGTATTGCATATGTGCCTGTTGTCTAAAATAATTGAATTTTGAAAATGCTCCTAGGAATCTGATGTGCATATCTGCAGTTTATGGATCGATACATGTAAAAGACTCAGCATCAAGTGCAAATGAACGGTCCCACAAGCCCGGTGTCGATCATGCAAATAGATTCGCTGCACAAATTTGGGACCAGAACAGATATGCCACATGAAATGGCATGCAACGAAGTGTTGAAAATATTACACAGTTAATAAAACGCCTACGCTATTAATATGTGGGTTCATGCACTCGATTTCGTGCGTATTAGGCACTCGCCTCTTGATTGCTTCGTGGAACAGAAATACTCGGCATCGGGCTGTTTTTCTACTGTGGCACGTTTGTAGAAGCATAATTGTTCAAAGTGTAACAATTACACAGATTCTATTACTTGCTTGTAGATTCGCCAGTACAATTCCGGTGCGCTGGTCCGATTGTCCAGCAATTTCCTACTGAAGGGAAACCTGCAATAAAAACACCGCTCCGCATGTAGAAAAATGGTCTACTGTGACGCTTCTCAAACGATTGCGATGCATCACAAGAGCTGTCTGCTCACGTGATGTTCTGAACAAGAAGATACATTCGTTTACTTATATGTGAAGGTATATATGCCAGAGCACTTCGGGGCTTCGGTGGCACATAAGGCACGAATGTGCCATAGCGTCCGATGTCGACGCGCGATCGCATGTCAAACCTAAACTGTACGAAACTACGACGCATCCAAAAAACAGATTCGAAACCGAAATTCACGTCATCCTTTATTGCATGAATGCGTACATCGTGATTTACAAAATTCACGGACTTTGCGATCGCTTTCTGTAAACTTAATATTAACGCACCCCCTTCATAAAGCCATCAGGTATGCGTTTTTAAATGACAAAGCATAAGGTGACCTGTACTTCTTTTCAGCCCTTTCAATAATAACTGCGCTGGCCACATTGACCAGTTGCAACAGGGCGGCGCCCTAGAGGTTCCCACTTTTCCGGCCCAGCTTTTCCTCTAGAGTCGTTTTACTAACTCTATGCTGAGATGTGTCAATTAATGATCAGAAGGACTTGCTCTAACGACTCAGTACGTTTGTAGAAAATCGTCATCATCGTTTCAGGGTCCCTTTAATGACAGCCTGAACAAACGTAAAGAATTAGGAAGGAACAGCGCCAACTAACTTTCGTTATTCATTTCAGTTCCCCAAGGGGCGCTTCTGTTCTTCATTATATGAGTACTCTTTATGAGTACCCTACGTACTCTTTTTTCTTTTTATTAGCTGCTGTTTTTGAAGTGTTTTCTTTTGCATGGGGCAGGAGCACAAATTTTGAATTCGTGGTAAGCGTGGTAAAAGTACCCACTTTGTCTAGTTCTGGCGGTTTCCCTCGTTAGGCCTAGGTGCTAGGCGGGACCTATTTGATAGGCTTATTTACCTATCTCAGCCAGGTCTTCAAAGTGATTTGGCCATAGAGTTTCTCACTATAACACCTAGAGGGTAATCTGGCGCCACCGTCTATGGGAGTTTCTTAAGGGGGCACCGTGCCGTCATGGGAACGACGGTATATGTGTCTGCGAGGCTCGTGTTGGCTGGTGTTGTAAGGGGCTTCGTCTAAAACGTGGATATGGCTACGTAAATAACGCGTTCTCAAAGTAAAATCTTCATAAAATGTTTCCATTCACGAATATTACATCTTTGCTCACCCACGATGCATGACCAAGCGAAGAAAAGCAAGAACAGATGACCAACTGTTTCAAAGCGAGCGCGAACCTTGTCCTCTGTCCTCCAACTTTAGCGGCCCGCTGATACCTTTTACGTAACATGTAGTCGTACACACAATAACAAGTTCTCATAGTTAAACAAAACATGTTTTCGCGTAATAATAAAGCTAAAACAGCTTTTCACGTGCTGTTCTAGTAGAAAATGAATCATTGTGACAGACGGAACGGTACTTGCCAAGCGCGTCTTCAAGGTGTCCTGTCTCTACGAGAACGATGCCAATCCGAATCCACAATATACCGGCATTCGCATGCATACCACAGCGCAGCAGCGCCAGATATCCCTCTAGGTAATGTAGTGAGAAACTCTATGGATTTGGCGGACTTGCTCGTTGAGCCTAAGGACGTAGGCCTAGCGATGAAACCAAAGATAGGGAAGGCCGCGGGGGACGCGGAGCAAGTGCTGTGCGACGAGTGCCTGCGCTGGTGCTCCCTCGACGAGACCAGTTTCCAGAGCTTAGCAGACGCGGAGGAGTCTAGCTTTACGTGCAGGCTGTGCGAAGTGGTCAGGGAAGCAGTCCAAAAACTGGAAGGAAATTGGACCACCAAGTTCGAAGAGCTGAAAGCAGACCTGAGGGAGGAGCGGGAGAAGCGGGTAGCTTTGCAGGCGAAAGTCGCCGAGTTGGTCCAGGTTGAAGCGGTCCAGGCCGCGCAATTAGTAAGAACCGTGGCCGAGCTTGGAGAAGAGAGGGAAAGGAGAGCAGAACTGCGTAGGCGGCTCGATGCACTTGAGACGCGGGCAGCGGAGAATGATGGGTCGGGACACCAAGCCGGCGGCAAAAGCACAGAAAGTAGGGTAGACCCTACAGGCGAAGTGGGAGGCAGGGAGCCAGAGCAAGCGGGAGGCGGTGAGCCGGCATAGTTATAATGAAGCAGCGGAACACGCCCCGAGTGAGGCGACGCTGCAGCCACAGGGGCGCCAGCGAGCGCGAGGAGAGGAGGGGAACGAGCTAACCCCAAGGAATGAACTCATAGCCAATGATAAGCATAACCTGGAAGTTAGGAGGGAGGGAAAGAATGCCCTAGTACTTATCGGTGCTGATTCAAATATGAGGAGGTGCAAAAGAGCTATAATGGAGCGTACAAAGGGCGATAAGCGGGTAGCAATCGGGACGTTCCCAGGCAGGACAATGGACGCAGTACTGAGAGAAACAAAAAGCGAGCTTTCTGAGAATGTTGCAGAGCGCAATTTGGTAGTGGTAGCGGCGGGGCTAAATGATGTCTTGAATGGTGAAGCTGCAAAAGTAGTGCAAAGATTAGCGGAGGGAGTTGACGATTTAAGGCTGTTAGCACAGCAAATCCAGATCGTGGTATGCACAGTGCCGGAGGTGCAAGGAAGGAACGGAGCAATTGCCAAGGACGTTGTGGCTGTTAATCGTGAGATAAGAAAGCTAAGCCAGGAGAAAGGATTTGAAGTGGCAGACATAAACAGAGGAGTGCATAGAGCAGGCTTTGGCGGAGGCTTTACACGAGATGGCATCCACTTTAATGGAAGGCTAGGAGCCGAGATCGGCTGGCGCCTGGCAGGTCGGGCAGTAGCTTTTTTAAGGCGTCTACTGTGCCTCAGGGCGTAGGGGTAGGTAGAAACAGTGTAGAAAGTGCAACAATAGAGGCTGACGCCAATAAAATGGCCACTACGAGGTCCAGGAAGAAAACTACAAATAAATTTAACACCAGGATCAGGTACATAAACATGCAAGGCGGTAGAAAGAGAGCGAGGTGGTTAGAAATAGAACAGCAGTTAAAGGACGAAGAAGTAGGTGTATACGCGCTATGCGAAACACATCTCAGGGATCTAGAAGACCCACCGTTTATTGAAGGCTACGTCTGGGAAGGGAGCAATAGAACAACAACGGAGAGGAAGGGAGGAGGAGTAGATATGCTCATACACCAAGGAACAAATTGGCAAAGAATAAAGTTAACTTGCAAAGAACATGTCTGGGTATCAGGTACAATTGCCGGTAAAAACGCATGGCTAGGAGTAGTTTATTTAGGGACAGGGGACAAATGCAGGCAAGAGAACAAAAATCTAGTGAATTGTCTCGATGACGATATAAAGCAGTTTGAGAAGGTGTCAATATTTGTCTGCTGCGTGACATGAATGGCCACTTCGAGGATCTGGACGAATACACAGATTGTAATGGGAAGTTGATGCTAGACTTCCGTGAGCGACACAACCTAGTTATAGTAAATAGAGAAAATAAGTGTGAGGGAAAAATCACGTGGAAGTCCAGTAACAGAAAACGACCATTGACTACTGCTTAATGTCGCAGGGGTTGTATAGCAAGCTCGCAATAATGGAAATAGACGACGAGGGGAAGTACAGCCTCGGAAGTAATCATAAGCGTATTAGTCTACAGTTGGGAGCCCTACTCTAAAGAGAAATGCAGGGAAGTCAAAAAGAGTACGCAAAATTAAATGACGCGCAAATAGCGCAAATAGCAGCTGGCATAGATGAAGCAATAGAGAAACATCCCATGGAAAGGTGGGATTATAATCAGTTAGAACTACTCATTAGTACAAAAATAAAAGAAGTAATAGGAGTAAACCGCTGGAGAGGAAAGAGGAAGCCACGAAGTTGGTGGAATAAGGAAATTAGAGAGGCCATCGAACAACGACGGTGGGAATCCCGGGAACACAGAGAAGCAAAGAGCGCGCAGTTATCTGAAGACGAAATAGGCCAAAAATGGGAATATTATCGACAAAAGAAACAACAAGTGCAGGTCCTCGTCCAGGCTAAAATAAAGCAGTCCTCTGATCGCTGGCTGGCTGAAGTTCGCGATGCAACTAAAGAGGAGTCAAGAAAATTCTGGAACCATATAAGCTGGCTGGGTAAAGCTAATCACAAAAAACAGGAACAGATTCACGATGCCGAAGGAAATTGTTTAGAGGGAGATGACGCTGTGAACTACATTTCTTCAGTTATAGCAGAGTCATTTAGGAAAGACGATAGGGTAATCGCCCCAAGTGAGGGAGCAACACAGAATAGCATAATAGAAAAAAGCTTAGAACTGACCAATCTTAACTCGAAAAAGGCGGAAGCAAATGTTCCAAAATGCACGTCCGCGGGGATAGGCGAAATTCAAATCAAGTTAATTAATGAACTTGGCCCAAGAAGCAAGGAAACGCTGATAAAAGCATTGGAGGCAGTCATAACAAATAAGCAAATTCCGCACAGCTGGAAACAGAGTAAAATGAATTTGATTTATAAAGGGAAAGGTGATAAAAAGAACATAATATCCTTCCGACCAATTATGATAACATCAGTTACATATAGGCTGGCGATGCAGGCGGTGAATTTAAAAATGCAGTCATGGGTAGAAAGTAATAGAATACTCGGAGAACTTCAGAACGGGTTCAGAAGTTGTAGGCGCTTAGATGATAGCCTGTTCGTGCTTACCCAGTGCATAGAAATAGCTAAGGCGGGAAATAGACCTTTGAAGCTAGATCAGGATGTCTTAGAACGCGGAGCTATAAACAGAAATTTAACGAAGAAGAAGACACATGTACTGTGTGTGGTAAATATGTAGAAACAATGGAACACCTCCTGCTAAAATGTGATGGTATCAAGCCCGATGTCGATGCGGCCACAGTCACCCTTCCTGAGTGAGGCCCTAGGGTTCAGACATAATAATAGTCATGTAAATAAATATGTGGTGGAAATTAGCAAAAGGCAATAGGAGGATTGGTGGCTCAAAACCAGAGAGGTGACATAAGGTTAAAAGGGTAGGAAGACGTATTTAAAGAAAACCGAGAAATTCAATAACACACAACGCAGATAAAAATAAAAATAAAGGCAAAACAAAAATCTGAGCATGGTGGCAACTGCCATCGCCCCGTTTCAAAGGGGACGCTCCTACCTTCCATCCATCCATCCATATCATAGAGAAAGAAAAGGCCGTGTCTTGTGTGACCGACGCACAGCAGACGAAAGGTGTCCAAAATGTCTGCGTTCACCTATGACGTCACGTCCGCTATAACCCATGATGTCACATCCGTTCATTTCCATGGCGTCTGTCTTACGGAGCCGGTTGCGCTACAGGCGCTAGTTGCGCTGCGAAGCCATCCGTATTCCGTGCCCACTTAGAGCGTGAGTAATTCATCTTTCCACGCTATATGCGTGTAATGAAAGCTTGGGGCTGTGAGCTGTTTGATGCGTTACCATTCGGTACCTTGTGCGGATATTTTGCCTCCTGGCCGCGTCAAATCGCAGCCGGCATGTGGAATGGGCGGTGGCATCTTATATAGAGCTGCTCATGTGAGTGGTATTGCCGCCGTCAGGATCGTCAGTGCGTGCACCATAGAGTTTCTTACTACATTACCTAGAGGGAAATCTGGCGCTGCTGCGCTGTGGTATGCATGCACGGAGGAAGGAAACTAAGGAGAAGCCCTGACGCCACTCTTTGTGAAGCTAAAATGAAGCCGGAAGTTGGCGTTGCTCATAGCGTTGCTCCGCCTATCGGGCCAGCTCTCCTCTCTTGTTTACATTTCTCGCGAAACCACGCCGCGCTGCACGCAACCGTGCTGCTCGGACCCGTGCGCTCCGCAGCAATACTAAGCAATCGTTAGCACGTTAGCATGATTCCACGAAAGAGGGCAACATTTCCCGCGAATATTCCTTCGTCCGTAGCCATCGCCATGGCGCGGTACATAGCGTACAGCGTTGCATGCGCGTTCATTTCACGAACTTTAGTTCCTCCTGTCCCATCTGGCCACAGCAACATGCGGTAGAGCACGGGCCAGATAACGCAGCGCAACAAAACACGGAGACCAACGAAAACCCGCCCGCACGGTGCCTTTGCCACGACACGAAACCTACGGGGCAACACGTGTGAGCACACAGAACAATAACAAAGCCGCCATTATGGCCCGAAAGGCGTGGCCGCTACAGCAAAGAAATAAAAGAACAGCAAACCAAAGGAGCACCTACTACGTCATTTCCTCCACACTTTTCTCCTAGCGCGCGGAGGGGGTAGGGCCTTTCCTCAGTTTCCTTCCTCCATGTATGCATGGGAATGCCCATAGAGTTTCTCACTACATTACCTAGAGGGAAATCTAGCGCTGCTGCGCTGTGGTATGCATGGGAATGCTGGTATGTTGTGACTTCGGATCGGCATCGTTCTCGTAGAGACAGGACACCTTGAAGACGTGCTTGGCAAGTACCGTTCTGTCTGTCACAATGATTCATGTTCTACTAGAACAGCACGTGAAAAGCTGTTTTAGCTTTATTATTACGCAAAAACATGTTTTGTTTAACTATGAGAACTTGTTATTGTGTGTACGACTACATGTTGCGTAAAAAGTATCAGCGGGCCGCTAAAGTTGGAGGACCGACGACAAGGTTCGCTCTCGCTTTGAAACAGTTGGTCGTCTGTTCTTGCTTTTCTTCGCTTGGTCATGCATCGTGGGTGAGTAAAGATGTAATATGCGTGAATGGAAACCTTTTATCAAGATTTTACTTTGAGAACGCGTTATTTGCGTAGCCATATCCACGTTTTAGACGAAGCCTCTTACAACACCAGCCAGCACGAGCCTCGCAGACATATACCGTCATTCCCATGACGGCACGGTGCCCCCTTAAGAAACTCCCATAGACGGTGGCGCCAGATTACCCTCTAGGTGTTATAATGAGAACCTCTATGGCGTGCACAGAACCATTCAGTAGTGTGTTTCAGGGGAGGATGCGCGAAAGAATGAGGACGTAAGAAAACACTGGCATGACGAGCTATTCCGTCAGATCGTATTACATCGCGCTTTTTTTCTAAGACCATCTCGCTCGAGCGAGAGGATCTTAGAACTGCATTACTACTGCTTTTTTACAGCTTTGCCGGCTCATTTAATCATCACCTGCATTCTTTTAATAATACAAATGGCATCGCTGCGCGGAAGAGCGTCTCTTTGAAGTTTCCAAACAAGAGCCAATGCCGCCGTGCTTGCTGCATACACGCTTACCTTTCCTAACGCAGTTAAGACGCTTAGGACGCGGCACCAGCTCTGCTACTGCGTGATACGGGGTCACTGTGATAAGAAAATTAAAAAGAACAAACGAAATTAATGCAAAAAATGTCAAACGTTGCCAAGCGTGATAAACGGACTTGCCTCGCTAGATGAGTTGAATAATCAAGGGGAGTACGGTAGTGCGATTGAAAGACGGGACAAAAGCTACAACGAAAAAGCTAATGAAGCAATAGCAGCCGTGTTCAATGAACACAAGGAAATTTCACTGGCGAAAGTTAAGAGCAGAGCTGTTGCGATGTGCCGGGACATGAACCTAGATAAAGTATTGAAATCAATAGGAAAAAGCAAGAATGACAGTCTAGATGTATTTTTTAGCGCGAAAACTCACAATGAAGGTGTCCTGTTCAGGGTAATAGTATCGGAGAAAGGCACATGGCAGAAATCTATTGCAGTTTATTTATTAGACAAACTTAACCTACTCGAGATTAAAGATCCGTTCATCACGAAAAATTCCGAGGAAGTTTTAGCCTTTGCAGAGGCCAACTGCAACGCGGGACTAAAGGCCTTCTCAGCAGATGTCAAGGACCTGTATTATTCTTTGCCGCAGAATGAATTGTTGTGTTCAATCATGTATAGATGAATTTGGGGCAGTAAGATTTAGTACGAAGGCGGGCACAACCGCTGAATACTTTTTAGAACTTTTAGACTTGTACATGAAGTCAACATTTGTGGAAAGAAATGACGTTGCGTACCTTCAAAAACAAGGGGTCTGTATAGGATCCTGCTTAGCGCCTGTTTTAAGCAACCTGTACTTAGCGAAGCTAGACAAAGACCTGTGCTCACGCATCAATGATACAAAAGTTGTTAAAATATTTCGATTTGTTGATTATTTTTAGTGTGTGTCAATGTTAAGCTAGACAACTTTGACACAGAGTGTTCAGCTATTAATATTATTATACGCGAGTGCCTTTGTCCAATAGAAGTTACGTTCGAAGTGCCTGTAGAACAAAAGATCAAATTTCTGGATGTTAAATTTACCTTCGGTGATGATCCAACTTGCTGGTGTTACAGTCCCAGGACAAATAAACCGTTGTTGTCATATCATTCAGCCCATTCTAAACTGGTAAAAACAGGAATTGCGAAAATGTGTTTTACTAACGCACTTACTAAATCGTGCCATCATTGCACTGACGAAGCATTCACACAACAGGCCATGCGGCTACATGAAGCAGGTTATCCCAATCATGTACTGGCATCAGTTGCAGAGGGAATACTTAGGCAAGTGCAGCAATCAGGGACTGCTGAACGAGCGGAAGGAAATAGTAACCGAGAGAAAAAATGGCCAACAGTGATACCTTATATCCACCTGTTGTCGCACAACCCCAAAAAATATTGCCCGCCGAGGTAACACTGATGTGGTTTTTTCAGCACCCAACAAACTAATCAGCCTGTGCAGGAAAACAAGACCAGAAAAGAAAGAAAGTGCTCCTAGCTGCCAAGTTAAACACAGGAAGAAGTTTAGAGAATGTAAGACTTCAATTATATATCGTATACCTTTATCGTGTGGGAAGTATTACGTCGGAAAGTCGGGCAGATGCATTAATGATAGACTGCGCGAACACAAAAATAAAGTCGACAAACTTGCATCAGATGGGTTTCTCTCCCTTCATTGTAAGCAACATAAGTGCTTCCCTCTCTTCGAATCAACAATCATTACCGGTAGAAATAAGTGCGAACTCACTAGACTTATAATAGAAGCCGAGCAGATTGATTCCCTAGGGGAGTCATGTATCAGCAAACCATCATTGGCTCTCTCTGAAAAAACTGACATTTTTGGCATGGCTCAACATATCACAATGTATTGCTCTGATTGTTAATCTGTTCACGTGGCTGTGACCAACGTTGTCTGAGTGTATAAGTACGACCTGGTTTTCGATAATAAACAGCGTTGGAAGTTAGCGCTGTGTGTGTCCCTTTGTGTCTTCTTTTGTCCCGTCTTTGAATCGCGCTACCGTACTCCCCTTGAAGGTGCATTACCAACAAGCCCACATTGTAATCCTCGTGAGTTGAATAAATCGGCGTCCTGAAGTCAGCTTCGCCGCAGTAGACTAGTATTACGCGGTGAAGCATGTCAGAAGTGAAGAGTGACCGCTTTCACCGACATATATAATATGAGTTCCTTAATGATGTACGCGTGCATTAGCCGTCTCCTGTTACATTACGCACGCCGAGGCGCCTAATAAGTGTACTGGCCGGCCTTCAGCGCTATTTCGGACGTGGCTGTGATGCTTTGAACCGTTGGTTTGTCGACCTCGTAAGCCAGTTAATGTTTACACAGCCATTTTTTTTCTGAACTGTTGATTTGTTCCATAATAGCTACGTAATTTCGTAGTTTCCTGTCCAACTGCTTTGGTCATATGCGAGTCAAGGTGTTTTCGAAAGCGCAGTTTTCGAAAGCGAAACGACGCTTTTGCATCAGCATATAGTGCCGTCGCCCATTTACAACACAGTCAATCAATGTCATTTTGTCTGTCACTGGGAAACCACCGAACGCGGGGAACCCACTCGCACGCGAGGAACTGCATAACTAGCCATGGGATTAGCGTGCCTCTTGGGAAGCTGCTTTGCATCAAAGGCCAGGTACCCTTGCTATGCTTCACCGCAAAACATTTTGTATGTCTAACCGTTTAACATATTTGTATTGCGGTGAAGCTAACCTTACGGAACCGAATTTTGCAACGCTTTTTAGACTCCTGCATCTCTACCAGCCACTACCAAACGCTTGTCGGTACGTCTCTTGACAAAGGTCCAGCTAAATCTACCCTGTTGGGAGTGGGGGAGACTCGCGTATATGAAAACTGCCAAGGAAAGCAGTTGCCCTGATGAAGGCACGCTTCCCTGTCGAAACATTTGCACCAGCCTCTCGACCACCGTTATCACTGCAACATATTTGTGTGTTGCGGTGAAGCATGCCGATATTGGGAAAGATTTACGTGAATCTGGAATGTATGGTTTCAGTCAGCGACGAACCTAATGTTCTACTCTCAACAAAGCGGATTTTCGTGGCAGGAAGCATGATATCTTGAGAACTTTTGTTGGCTAAAGCCATACATGCCTGGTTAGCTCTTGTTACAATAATACGCTTTCCGCAATGCGCAAGAGACGTCGCTGCAGGACACGCCCGCCGTAGTTAGGCAAAACCTTACGTGGCTGTTCACTGCCAAACACATCCTGTATTGCGGTGGATCATAATAAAGCACATTTGTCAGTTTAGAATGTAAAGACCCTTGCCCTTCGCTTTTGTGATAATAGGACTCAGTTTGATGAGAACATGTATTCACTGCTAAAAACATCCACATTGAAATGGAGATATGAACACTGATGGCAGCCTGTGTGATGTTTTATCCCTTTACTTTTTTGTGTACCTGTCACACTGCCATTATCCTGTGCTTTGTAAGGCGCTGACGTGCATAACATTACATCACAAGGCGCCACTGTGTAATTAGTGTTCAAGGACCAGTGTGATGGCTTTTCTCAAGAAAGGTTTGGGTTATTTTGCTGTGAAGGTTTTTTTAGAGAGGTAGCTTTCCGAAAAGAAATCAGATGTCAGGAAATAGACCTCAATGGCACAGTAATCTTGGCTGCCTTTTGCTCAAGCGTGCCCTAGACATAATTGAGTGATTTGCACTTGCTACTGGACAGCAGCCTTAGCTTGGGAGACCAGTGATATGGCATATTTTATCAAACTAGGCGACACATAGCATTACCAGTCCGAACAGAGACCTGTTTAAATGTTTGTCACCTTTAACACCTAGATTTTCGACCATGAATTCCGAAAGATCTGTAGCACATTTAGAACCTAGATTTTAAATGCTGTATAAGTTGGCTTCTTGTTCACCGAAGTTGTGCTCGGCTTCTATCCAAACGGGAGAGCACTTCTGCATAGCTTATTATGGAACATTCTTATTTACATACCTTCTTTTTATTTATCTCGCCTACAATCACAATCAAATGTTTATAGCACATGAATGTGCTGTGCATGAATCTAACTTACAATGCCATGTTCAACAGCACATTGCATGTAGCTGGTGTTGGTTCATTCAAACTAAGCATTAGTACAGCCTTTAACTGTAGGTATCATGGTATGAGAGCAGAGAAATGGATATGCAAAGGCAGTTGGGCGCATTGAGACAACATCTTTGTTTTGTGTGAAAAGGTGACAGATACACAAAATGGGGAGAATACATGCACTTTCATATCTTCTCGCGCACAAGAAAAGCCGGAGGAATAAGGTGTCTTCACTGTGCCATAGTAACTATATGTTTGCTCTCAAAGGTAATTCTGATTCATTGGATATGTTCCTGTGCTGTGTTTATTCTTATGAGTGCGCTTTAGTTTTTCCACGTTAATGTTTCAAACTCGTTTTTATTTTCACAGAATGAACATCCCACGTCTTGGTTGGACTTCCTGGTACAGGATACTTGCACTTAGCATGGAGTGATGAAGCAGAGCAGTGTACTTTTATTAAATGTGCAGATTTTAGCAGTATAACAGCAGTTCATTAAAAAAAATTGTGCTAAAATAAAGTGTTCCTACCCACATTCCTCGTTGTCTATTTATTTATTTATTTATACTGTCAACCCTCATAGAGGGTCATAACAGAGAGGACAATACAATTACATAAATCAAATATGGACAATGTCAATGTACGTAAAGTTGCTTAACACTTGTAATTCACAGTGAATAAGATGTTCACTTGAATGCTGTTCAGCACACTTCTGACATTTATCAAAATACGTACAATGAATATCAAGTCGCACTTGGCACTTCAATACTAAATCGAAAACTCCCATAAATATGCCTCAGCAGCATTTTCAAAGTCAGTGACATCTTTTAGGCTAACAATAGCGTTTGGCAATTGGTTCCACATTTCTATAGCATGCGGGGAAAATGAGTACCAATATAAATCACTGTTGGTACGGTACGGCTTTATGACGTAGTCGTGGTTAGGTTCTCAATCTTAAGTTGATCCTGCATTATTTGATAAAGCACCTTCAGCCTATGCTTTTTCCTACGTACCTCAACAACCTCAAGTACCTCAGGTGGTGCAGCGGTGGCGTAGGGGTAGAGCATCCGCCTCGTGTGCAAGAGGACCGTGGTTCGAATCCCGGTGCTGCGCAATTTTCCACCAGATTAAAAAAAATGCGCATGTTGATAAAATTGCACAAACAGGCCTGGAGTGCGGCCTGATCCCGGTGACCAGAACTGGCAACGCACTCCCTCACCAGAGCAGGATTGGCAACCCTGGTGCAGTACTTGGCCACAACCTCCCATATAAAAACAAATATGCTCAGTGGCACAAGAGTGGACGAGGTCGTCGACAACTCGAGACAAGAATGAGCAGCTGCGTTCTGTAATAACTGTCGAGGTGCACCGTGGTGGAGAATGACGTCGTGGAGGAGAAAATCGACGACGTCTGTTGCACAACTATAGTCGGCAACACCTTTGTTATCGCGTAGCGTGTCGTGTAATCAGTAGCGACGGCAATCGACTTGTTAACTCTAGTCGTCGGAAAAGTGCAAGGCAAGTCAAGGCCTAAGCGAGAGAACGGTTCAGAGGGAACTTCAACTGGATGGAGTCATCCGACAGGTGGTCGGGCAGGTTTCTTCCGGCGCTGACACAATTCGCAAGTTGCGACATAACAGTGCACAAAGCAGTAGAGACCCAGCCAGAAGAACCGGTGTCGTACGTGATCGTATGTACGCAAAACTCCAAGGTGTCCCGCCGTCGGTGCATCTTGAAGTTCAAGAGCAACAGATTGCAGATGACAAGGAGGGACAAGGAGCAACTCAGGGCCATCAGTATTGATAATGCTGTGGTAGAGGATGCCGTTGTGCGGCACGAACATGCGGCATGTGCCGTCAGTGCTGCTGGAGTGATTGCATTCCGGCGATGATGGAATGTAAGGACTCGTCGCGTTGTTGTTCGGCGCGCATGTCAGTCATGTCAGTGAACGCCATCACGCCGGTCATCGGATCATGCGTAGAAGTATCAAGTGGATCCACGGGGTGACGAGAGGCAGTCAGTGTCCTTCTGGAGGCATCCAGTCTAGTAATTGACAATAAATGAAAAATCCTGGAGCCACAAAGCGCATCGACCAAGCCGTCCTGTCGGGTCCCGGAGGGAAGACAGCTGACAGAGTGCATGGTGGTCTGTAACGATAGAAAATGTACGGCCGTAGAAATATGGCCGGAACTTGACGATAGCCCAAACTAAAGCGAAGCACTGCCACTTGGTGATGGGGTAATTTCTCTCGGCAGGTGACAGCAGGCAGCTGGCGTAAGCTATCACGCACTCGGTACCCTTGTGTTGTTGATCGAGAACAGCGCCGATGCCATGACCGCTTGCACCAGTGTGGACTTCGGTCGGTGCAGATGGATCAAAGTGGGCAAGTATGGGAGGGGTGGTCAGAAACCCGATGAGAGCTGCAAAAGCGTGAGCCGGCTCCGGGCCCCATGAGAATGGCGTGTTCTTCTTTAGAAGATTTGCCAAAGGCCGAGCAATGTTCGCAAAGTTTTTGACGAAACGGCGAAAGTAAGAACACAGGCTGACGAAGCAGCGCACGTCAGAAGCAGAATGTGGCACAGGGAAACTGCGTATGGCACGAACTTTTTCCGAATCTGGTTGAACACCGGATGCGTCAATGAGGTGTGCCAACACTGTAATCTGACGGCGCCCAGATTGACACTTCGTGGAATTCACTTGGAAGTCTGCTTTTAAGAAAACCGGAATAATGGCAGCGAGTCGGGTAAGTCGGCTTCCGAACATTGGAGAAAAAAACAACAGCTTCGTCAAGGTAACAAAGACAGGTGGTCCATATATAGCCTCGCAGAAGAGAGTCCATCACACGCTCAAATGTCGCAGGAGCATTGCATAGGCCAAAGGGCATGACTTTAAATTGATATAAGCCATCCGGCGTGATGAAGGCTGTCTTCTCCAACCATTTCATCAACTGAAATCTGCCAGTAGCTGGATCGAAGATCGATGGACGATAAGTATTTAGCACTGTGCAAGCAGTCCAAGGCGTCATCGATGCATGGTAGTGGGTAGACGTGTTTTCACGTGATCTCATTTTAGTGGCAATAATTGACGCAAAAATGCCAGGCACCATCTTTCTTTTTTCACACGGACGACAGACGAAGCTCAAGGGCTGGCTGATGGCTCGATGACCCCTTTGCGGAGCGTTTTGCCCACCTCTGGTTGGATGACTCGACGTTCAGCATGCGATGCACGATAGGAACGCCGACAAATAGGATTTGTGCCTCCAGTGTTTATACGGTAGTGAACAACAGATGTTCGGCCTAAAGGCCTGTAGCCGAAATCAGAGATGCCACTGTACGATTCAAGCAGGAGACGTATGTCCCTGGCCTGTGTAGAGGTGAGGTTAAGTGCAGTCATTTTTGCAAAGTCATCCGTTAAGGAACCAGAGCTGGGAGCTGCAATTGGCACTAATAAACCCTTCTCAGAATTCAGACTCTCAACATCAAAGTCAGAACCACTAGAAACGCTGTCCAAGAAAATGCTGGCCGGAATCACTTGAGGGCACAGGCTGAAATTCAGAAGCGGTAAAACGACGTCGTTATTAGTAACCGTGACTGGTTCAAAGCACATCGATGATGGGGCGAAGAACATATTCACCATCAGGAACTTGTGGCTGGGCGGTCAAAGTGGCGTAAGTAACTGCCTCGGGTGACAGATGCACATCGTGAAGTGAGCATAAGTGCGGGGGGGCGGTGCTCGGAGCATCGGCTAGTTGAGGCAGTTCTAACTGAAGAACGCCGGTCGTGCAGTCGATGAGAGCAGAATGAGTGAATAAAAAGTCAAATCCAAGGATAAAGTTGTGAGGGAAGACGATCACAGCAAAGAGAACAGAACTAGGGCGGCCAGCTATACTTGCAGTACACATTCCAAGAACAACCAGCATGCCACCGTCAGCCATATGAAGCACTCGGGCAGCTGCTGGGGTGAGGAACTGCTTTAAACGTCTACGCAGGCTAGCATTCATCACAGATATGTGGGCTCCACTGTCGATGAGTGCTTGGACAGCTATGCTGTCTATTTTAACGCCAATTACACTTCTTCTTGTGGGCATAGACAGAGGAGTTGCTGCAGCATTAGGCAATGCAGCACCACCTCCGAGGGCTGCATTTCTTAGTTTTACGAACGGGCGTGGCCAAACGCCACAGGGGACGAAAGGCGACATGGCTGCAGCGAACGGGAAGATGGGCGACATGTTTGCGGTGAACGAGACTGGTGTCTGTGCGGCGATGGTGAGGAACTGTACCACATGTTCCTAGCAGAGTTGGCGCTGTTAGATTCAGCGGTGGGCGAAACATTGCGGGCATTTTCATCAAAACGGCTCAGGTTGGTCGGCGTGCGAAGTGTTAAGGGCCACGCGTTGTGACAGTATCAGGCGACATGACCAATGAGGCGGCAGATGAAACATATCGGCTGGTCGTCCGCAGTTCTCCACTCAGTCGGGTTGCGATAACGCGGAGAGAAGCGTCAGGGTGGAGCAAAAATAGTAGAAGGGTGTTTGTTAGCTCTGGTATTGGTAACAGCACAGACAGAATGTAAACCAATGTTTTCAAGCTTCTGGTGAATGATAGCTTGTAAAAAGGGGACTGAAAATGTTGTAGCATCAGGGATACGCGAACAGAAATGCAGGCACCATCACATCCAGTTCACGTCAACGATTCACACCACGTCCTCCGATGGCGACGCATGCTGCTGTGTGGGTTGATCCTCACACGTCCGCATTGCAGCAGTATTGGGAAGTCTGGCGAATGGTTGCAAGACGCATCGGCTTTTGGCCTGCTGGAATTGTCAGCCCTCTTTAAAGATAACATCAACTGTAGGGCAGCTTTTTGCACATGAGCAGATTAAAGGCGTTGTCAGCAATGCCCTTAAGCACATGCCCGACCTTCTCAGCTTCTGTCATGTCGTGATCGGGTTTGCTTTACGACAAAGTGCCAGCATGTCCTGGATGTACAAGAGATAAGACTCATGGAGGATTGGGCACAGGAGGCCAGTTCCTGTTTTGCATCAATTTTACGGCCGGCTGGTTTGCCAAACAACTCTGTCAACTTCTCTTTGCATTGGTCCCAGCTGGTTAGCTCCTCTTCGTGGTTTTCGTACCATACTTTTGCCATGCCTTTTAGGTAGAACAACAGGTTAACTAGCATACGCGTAGGGTCCCATCTGTTGATTCCACTCATGCGTTCGTACATAGCCACCCACTCTTCAACATCGGCGCCATCGGTACCGCAGAAAGTTCCAGGATCCTTATTTATCACCGCCGCTACTGCGTTGGGGTTATAAATAAGGATCCTGGAAGTTTCTGCGGTACCGATGGCGCCGATGTTGAAGAGTGGGTGGCTATGTACGAATGCATAAACTCGGGCATGCGAGTAATCGTCAGCGCATCTCTACGGGACTGCACGGTAGTCGAGGCTGAAGAAGCGGCCGTCGCTCTAGCGGCAGCGGAGGGCTATCGGACTAGGCGGTCCTTAACAATACTAACCAACTCCCAAACAGCATGCCGAAACTACATGTTAGGCAGAATAGGTCACTGAGCGCTCCACATACTCCGCTCTGAAGATCACTACACACAAAACCCAGAAAAAGAACAACCAATTAGACGCACGATAGTGTGGGCGCCGGATCACACGGACGTGGAAGGCAATCGTGAGCTCGACAGGGTAGCTCGAGGATTCACTGCATACCGAGCACCCTCCACCAATGACCTCGAGGAAACTGAGCCAGTCCCCAGAGAATACTCGGCTATCCTAAACCACTATAAAGGCAGCAGGAAGCGGTACCCCCCACCGCATAGCTCTCTCACTAGACAGGACTCTGTAGCTTGGAGGCTGCTACAGACGGGTGCATATCCGAACTTAAACACACTCAGTAAAATACAACCCACACAGTACACTGGCAAATGCCCATGGTGCCAGGAAACACCCACGCTCTACCATATAACGTGGGCCTGCCAGAAAACAAATGCGGCACCAATAATACCAAACCCGAGTGCGGAGCAATGGAAAGGAATGCTCTCTAGCGACCGTCAGGACATCCAACTAGGGCTGATCCGACGGGCCCAGCTGGCAGCGGCATCCAGCGGAGCCCTGGACTCGCGGCAGACGGTCATTGCTAAAAAGATAGAAGACACCATCTGACTCAGCGAAATTCATTAAATTTTTCTAGAGCTCAATAAACCATTTTTGGTCCTCCTCCTCCTCCAGGATCCTTGGGTTGCACAACCACAACCTTGGCTATGCCCGATGACAAGGGACAGCAAGATGCTACTTTACGCCCAGATGTCACCTCTTATGACATTTCAAGGCAGCGAGGCTGAGACTGCACTGTATTCAGCGGCACTGACAACTATGATGTAGAGGACTGACTTTCCCCCTATGTACAACACATCAGCAGAATAAGAACAAGGAAATGTCCCACACAGGTGCATGGCACTAAACTGGACGCACTACGTGCTGTATGCAAGAGAGAATGAGGAAGAATGAGCTTCCCATTACTCCTGAGCACCTACCTACAACTGTTTTTACGGGAACAGCATTGAAGCTGCAAGTGAGGTAATGCTTAATACCACATGAAATACAAAGCACAATACGTCAACACAGAGAAACCAAAACAACTGCACACACAACTTCTCATCGAAATAGACACAACACCTGCTTTATGTTGCATCTGAGCTGAAACGGGAAAATCCCAAAGTCTGTGTCACATGCCATCTGAAAGAATCAGCTGCTATGAGAGAACCAGTGAGATTAATCTGGCGCGCTATGCATGCATCTGTAGCCTAATGGGTAAAGAATTGGGCTGCTGCACTAAGGACCCAGACTAACGACCCACCATCAGGCACGTTACTAACTATTATTGAGCCTATCTGACTGAATGTACGAAGAAGCCAGGAGACAGATCATGATAATGCTTTGCACAAGAGACAACGAAGCTGAACCCACGTTTTCTGCCTTGTGCTTGCAATGCTCTACCAAGTGAGCTTCAACGGCAGTTGTCCCGATGTCAATTTTCTTGGATAGCTGCTCATGTGTACTAAGCATAGCCCTAAGAGTGCTAGGCAGCAGCACTCACAGTCATGATGGCAGATGTGAGTATCCTTTAAAACACCCACATTACAAAGCACATGATCTTAGAAGCTGGCAACTGGCTAATAAACACTCCTTTTCTACCATGAGGCACCAAGGCAGCCGAAATCAAAAAATTTGTATCTTATGAGCGAGAAAAATCAGGGAATTCACGCAGCTCAATTTTTTGTTTATAACATGCATGTGATGGCAACAGACTATGAAGCAACAATGACTATATAGAAAAATGGGTTAGAGCTGAAGACAATCATTGGCAGCTCACACTATAATGCTTTCTCTACAATGTATTGTCTCAAGACATCTGGCAGCAAATCTTCTGGATTCTTCTACTATGTCTTTTGCAACTGAAATTTTAAATGTGTGTAATACTTCACGGCAACTTAGAACACTTAAATGGTTAAGCACCTCCATGCCTTAAATTTGTGGACCAGCTTTGTCACCTTTCTAGAACAATAATTCTCTGGCGTCATACATCACTCAAACCACTACTAATTAAATCTACCTTTAGATGAGCAGTAGCTGCATTAGATGCAGCAGCATACCCTTTTAGCAAATGGATATACATACCACGCTCAGACTGAGCAAACCAAACAAACCAACAGCGACCAGTACTTGTGTCCATTTTTCTTCAACGAGGCAGAGACAGGCCAGGTCTTAATAAACACAACAAATATAAGGTGCAGGCAGAGAAAATAAGCAGAAGCTGTAAAGACAGCAGTAAAGTGAAACAAATTAGACAAATTTGCACACAGTCAGCGATCTTGGCCGAGGACAATTCACAACGTTGCTGCCACAATTAGAAGCAAATGCTCCTCATGCAACAAGAAAAAACACGTTTTAGCTGTAAACAGCACGAGTGCGTGGAGTTGGTTGATATTCTAAAAACAGCACAGACAATCAAAGCAGACACACTACCTGTGTCATCTGCCTTCTTGCTATTTTTTAAATATCGGTCACAGTTGCAAAGCTACGCACATGATCTATGAACGAAAGCAACGGACGTGCATATAAAGCTTGGTGAGCCGATTCATACTCATATATGTTTAATTTTGAAAGTTCCCGTAAAAGCGATAGTAGCAGCAGCAGTAAAGTGGGTTCATTTACCAGCTCACTCACAAGGTACGCATTGTATGATTTAACTCGACGGCTCGCAAAGGGGCTACTAAGAAGCTTTAAGTGAAGGAAATGCGCTTTCGTTATCTCACTGCAACGAAGGAAAGCCTCTGACGCCCCTACCGCGGTCAGTGCGAGCAGTGAGAAAGGTAAGTAAATGAAGCCATGAGCTGCATGGGTAAATAAAGGGGCATAGCGTAGTCATCCTATAGAGATGGAGAAAAATAGACTTAAGAACGCGATAAATATCACTGGACGACATCCACACTAGTTCAGTGCATGCATTGCTGGCGCGTGGAAACTGTCGCTGTTTTTTTTTTTTTACATCGGTGCAACGCGTCGTAACTGCAGTAGTAATTGCTGAAGGCATGAACGATTAAATTATCCTGCGATCACTCCGGGACCTGCGACAACCGTTTCGTGTTCCTTCGAATTGCGAGATCACATCGACCACAGCTCGAATGCGCAACCGTTTTACGTGTCAGCAAGAGAACGGGTAATCGCACGACACTTACCGTTTCTCCAAGTACGTCGCGGTAGCACCAGCAGCTGGGCAACAAATGTCATCAAGCCCTGGCCCACCGCAGTGTCCGCAACTTGAAGCTTCTATGCAGCGAGCTATGCCGTCTGAGTTCGAGAGTAGTTATTTTTTAAAAGCAACAACAAACAACAATGTGACGTCTAATCCTGTAAAGTCAACTTGTACTCCTTTCTCACCTTCTCTCAGCTAACGCATGCGCAACAACCACAGAACCCTCGGGGGCGATGTTCAGGTGGCTGTACCCGGTTTGGAGGCAAACCGGATGTGACGTGAGCCAGTGGCGTACTCGCTGCCCCCAGATAGGTACTTGTACGCCTAGGGAAAGACGCTGCTAGGTGCTGCTGCTAAATCCCTGTGGTTTCTGCCGGCTCACGTAGGTTCATTCGCGTGGTCTTGTTACGCCTTGCTGGATCGTGTTCAGTCATGCCGTCCTTGCGCGGTGTCATTGTCGGCGAGTCAGGTCGAATTCTTAAATAGGTCGCGCCCGCGCCTAATAGCGTCCTCGATCACCTTGCCCCGGGGTTGCCCCGAAACCAGAATGGTGCGCTTTGCCCCGCCGTGGTGCCGCACTGCGGAGGGTGAACATCGAGGAAAAAACTGCACCCTGCGCAGAGTGCTTGCATGCAGCGCTACTTTGCCCCTGGCGCGCAAAACGTGCGCGAACACGCGCACGCGGATATTTTATTGTTTGCAGATGCTGAGCATCTGCGGCAAGCGCTCGAACCTTGTCAAACTGCGTGCTCCGACATACCTGGTTGCAAGCAAACACCAACGAATTTTATAATTAATCCTGACGACCCGTTCAATGAACCTGTCCACTTTCGGCCGCTCTTCACCACACTGTTTTTGGACGAGGTCGAGCAGAATGTCGTCTTCGCTGTCAGACGAACTTGAAGAATGCTCATCGATTGCGGCAACTAGCAGCGCTTCCTTTCTCATCGCCGACAAATCCACTAGCTAACTCCGTCAACTCCGTTGCAACGTACCGCAGCTATCGGGCCAGAGCGTCCGCGGTTCTGCAGTCGGCAGTACGCGCGCACGTCGCGCGTCCCGCAGTGCTTGCTGGGATTGCACTCCGCGCACCGCCGATTTTCTCGGTGCGAGACGGGGCAACGGAAAACCGCTCCAACAGGGTGCGCTTCCGGTGATCGAGGATGCTCAGTGCGCACCGGTGCGATTGATCGAGGATGAAAGTGCGCACCAAGGCGCCCCGGTGCGCGCCGGTGCGGGTGATCGAGGACGCTATAATTGAGTCTATGAAAGTCTGCACATTCAGTTTTGCTGGCTACAATGCAGTGTGGCTGGTGTGAGCTGTCTCCACGATGCGCTTCAAGCGTGTCGATTTCGCCGTTTTATGTTGGCGGAAACGACCTTGAAAGCAACATGGATCCACAAGAAATATGCGACAACATCAAGGTAAGTCTACTGAAATCACAAAATTCGAAACATTAACCGCTGATAGTTATGTTTTCTTTTAAATTTTAGGCCTTGATTGTTCAACGAGACGTGGCCCCCGTCGTGCTGGTTTTCAAGGTGCTCCCTCGCTGCCTAGAAGATGCTGATGCGGAACAGAAAATGCAAAAACGTCGCTTGCTCAACCACAAATTGACGGCTACGCTGAAGCGCATGCCGTGTCTGCGGAATTTGAACCCCGAGGTATGGACCCCCTTTTTCCAGCGGCATGCCGTTACATACCGTCCGGAACACGCTTGGCTTATTTTTGACTTGGTAAAAAATGTCTTACTTTTTCTCGCTGCTCGCTGCGGAAGAAATGCAGACCGTTTGTCGTAGTTGTGTCTCCATTACAGGGTGGCATTACTGCGGTGAACAAAGCAAGTGTTGCCGTACATACTGTGCGCACTTCACCCTTTGTTGGACGGTCGGAAAATATTGGTACCACTTTTCAGGGCAATTCGCTACTCTGCAGCGGTGTAGTGTAATTTCTACAATTGAACATTCCTGTGTAGATATATGTTTCTGAATCACGTTAAGTACAATTTTTCGTCCATTTCTTCGTCAAACAACGCGATAGAGCGATTGCGCAGATTGTTTACTTCCTTTTATACAATGCTTAGTCTATTCTATCACGTTCCTTCAAACCACCACAGCGGCAAATGGACTCTTTTGATCGAAATTCCGCGTTTTCATAATAGCTGAATTTTGGTGCGGTTAGGTGTCTAAATTTCTCGTGCCCACAGCTACCAAAACAGGTGATTAAATTATTAGCATCGCGAACAAATTGCATACCTACATATGAGAACTGCTACATATGAGCCCTCAAGAATTTTCAAGAAGCATCTTTTTTTAAGAACCCGTGTGATATTGGAAAGCCCTGATTGAGGATGCTCATACAAAGCATGCTGAGTAAGCATAGTGAAAACGTGCACAAACAATGTATAATGTACTGGGTACTCTGACTGCTTCTAATCACATTACAAGTGACCACGAGTAGGTAGAAACGGGCCTTGAGGCTGTATAGTGGGATGTAATATTCCCACTTTTTGCTATTACAGAATCGTAGTCAGCTTTAAGATTTTGCGTTATGTGAAAAAAAAGCACTTGTAATGTCTCGGACACAAAGCGGTCTGTTCTCTGCTTGCATCTTGAAAGGGTTAAGATGCACACACTAATCAAAGGTAAAACCATGTAGATAGTTTTTAGAACGAAATCCTCTTTGCCTCTTCCTTGCTCAGTGGGTGGTGGCTGCTGCAGTCCTGCCAATATTTGTCACTCTATGGCACTGGATATGTGCTGCTTGGCATGTGTCCAAATAGCAACTTGGAATCACCGGTTAAGTGCGGCTCAACATGTACCACTGGGTAGACAAGTAGAACAAGAGGCAAGAAATTAAGTATACAACAGGAAATTTAAGAAGTCAGCCACAGAGAAGTCGGAAAGCCAGCATCAAAAGCAACCAAGTATGGACAAAAATGAACTAAACGAGACCAGGACATGCATTGTGTGTAGAGCTATAGAAGTGAACGAGTGGTTACATTTTACTGAACATTACAAAGGCTTCACTTATAACCGATTTTCACATATGCATGGAATCTGCTAACTTTTCTGTGCAAAACTCTACCGGAAAGGATATATTGCATCCATCGGTGTTAATATATTTTCTAGCATATTTTCTTGTTTTCAGCCAACATACACATCCCCGTTAAATCATATAGATCACTGTAGATGGCTGCCACAAGCATATTACAAGAACTGTGAATTGGAAGCTGTTAGCTACCTGTGGCACGAAGTCATGCAAGGGTACATGTAGTCTTTGTGTGCACATTGACTTCATGTTTTACTAATTTGACTGGCTCCTATTGCACTCCGGCTGAATAGCAATAACACACAGGCCACTTTACGTTCGAGCTACTCGAAAGCCTGCGAAAGCTGAAGGTACATTCATAAAAGTTCATAAGTCCATGGCATTAGCGAAAAAAATTAAAACCTTTTCTGGTACAGCCGTGCGTTGTCGGAAGTGTCTCAAGGCATTGCAGTGATTGAAAAGGCACATATTGGCTGTACCACTTGGATTTCAGGGTGCATGCGTTGGCTGGATAAAAAACTACTATATCTTACCTCCAAACTTTTGCTCACGAGTGGAAAGCGCTGTTTCTGTTGTAAATAGATGTGGCTTGCACACAAGGCATGTGCATGCTAAGTGTCTTGGTAAAGAAAAGTAAAGGTATGCTGCATGAACGGAAGGTGCCGCAGCCACATAACCTGACCTTTGATCTTCATTATGCTCACAGATTGAAAGGATGGAACTAAGTAAGTGTCTTTTAAATGCTTGATTTCAGCCAGTTAAATTTGCCAACACGGGGATTAAAACCACTGGTGTCCATCTGCTGTTGGGCTGGACTCTCAATTTAGTGAGACTACTAACTACTACGTTCATTGGTGCTTACAGATATCAAGTCAGTTGTAGCTCGGCATTACTGTATTCCGTTTGTCACCAAAATGCTTGGGAACCACTTGAGATCCTTCGATGTCAGCATCCTCATAATCAGTGGGCACCCCATAAGAAAAATAGGTCAATTTTGGATGGTATCCTTGCAAGTGTGAGAAGGCTAGGCCACAGAAACTCGCGTTTCTGATTTGTGCACTATTCAGCCACGTTAAAATGTGAGGAGCCTAGACATATAAAAGACGAGGAGCAAGCAAATTGAATGCAGCTACCAAGCAAAAAATGTGGAAGTGTAAGCTGTTGATTTTGACTCTAAAGGCACGTTCACACCGAAGACGGAGCGGCTAAACCGGGCAAAGCTCTTCGCCAGGTGCATAAAAGCAGGCGTTAAACGAGGCGGCCAGCCCGATCGCTCGCGGACCACTTTTTTTTCCCGCCCGCCAGAGCTGTCCGCTTTGCCGTGGCCAATCAGAACACCAGACGACTGTGGCGTGGTGACGATGCTGGCGTGTGCGCGATAAGGATGGACGACCGGTGTCACGAGACGGCGACAAGTGCGCCACAAAAACGTTAGATGCTCCACCTCGGCGGTGCGGGCAGCCAGGCAAGCCGTCCAATATACGGGGTGTTTCAGCTAACTTGTGCCTAGGCTTTAAAAGAGAAAGACCGAAAGAAACTAGGCCTGCAGTACTCAAATGCAATCAATTCAGTAGACAACCCTTCTGAGCAACTTTAATACTTACGGCTCATTGAGAAACATTTAACTGCTTTATTTTTATGAAGATAGCTGCTGTGGTTATTTTTTCAGGACAAAAGAAAGTGCACAAAATCGAGATAAGTACCACGCAACTCGCTTTTCCTTCATTTTTGTGTCTCTTATGTTTTTGCTATGGCTCTTGCCACAGCAAAGTTGCTCTTGTGGTATTTTAGAAGGGTAATTTACTAATCACCTAGACGATGTCATTTCCTTCATTTGGTTGCACTGTGTGCATCAGTGCAATAAATGGGTCAAACGGCTTAATACGAAATGTTGCCAGGCCATCTTGGCACGACACTTGTGGATAACATTTTGGTGTGGCTTGGGCGCGACCGAAAGAGAGAAATTGACACATACAAGCACAAAGGCCAGGCACTGTTCTCTTGTGGCCTGCACAACCACTGGAATAGCAGCTAGTCTTATCAATTCATACTGAGTATCACAAGGTGGAACATTGCAAGAACTGTAGCTAGGTTGATGAGACAAGGCACTTACAGCTGCAGCTGAAACATGTGGTGTGATCAACATGTACAAGGTTACAATACTCTTCACCCTTTTTGTATTTAAGAATTTTTAAACTTTGCCCACAATCTGATTACAGCTTTACAGAGTTCCTTGGAAAATCCTCCCATGTACCTGCAATGTACATTGCCCATGCTCCTCGATGTGGCGTGCAAGCTGTGGAACAGTTGAAGAGGCAAAAAAAGGACCACTTTATAATAGGTTGCATGTAAATAAAGCTTATCGAACACAACCGCTTCGGCTTCCACTTTTGTCAAGACAATTGTCAGCAAAGAAATGGAGCAATTTCAGTAGGGCGATACTAATAAATAGTGCATAGAAATTCTTGGAAGCCCCGTCAGCTTTCTTGCTATTAACAGGCTGTGTTTGTGAGGTGGTTTAGGCAGGGAATGCCAATTCATGAGGGATGGTCATGGCCACCATGTTCAATGTATGTGCAGCATTAATCAGTTCTCTAGACCGAGTGCACTAATGTCATGGCAGGCCAGCACTTCGTCGCATGATACGTTTTCAAACCTCGCATGCTTTCTTTGGGGCTCTGAGAAAATTAATGAAGCATGAAACTAAAATCGGCATGTTGCAGTTTTCAATGCAACCATCACTGCATTTGTCCATTCTTGAAACAAATTTTATTGTACCAAATGCATGCAGAATAAATTTGTGGAATATCCGAAGTACATTTTGCTTGTTTTGGTCAAGCAGCGGGCAGAACAAAACCACAAAGTTCCAAAGCAGAAAGATAACACTTCTTTTGAAGTACACAACGAGTGCAAAACTTGCCGCCGATTAAATAAAGAAGGGAGCTGCTACACCATTTCTTGGTTCCTTGACCATTTATTTTTTCTTTTGTGGCTGATGTTTAAAAATCCTTGCTATAGCAAATGCAAAGACATCAAAAAATCAACGCACGACAGATATTGGTGCTATGGTGTAAAGTAATAAAGATATAATTTTGCATGCACATTATTTAGTCTGAAATAGAGAGATACAGCACAAACGTTACTCTTCAATCCCAACAAAAAATACGGAACTCGAGGGTTACGGATGAATCTTGAGGGCCTCGGATTCTGTAATGTGCAGCTATACTTAAGCACATAAGCATTTTTGGATTCTGCCTCTGCCTGGGTGCAGCTTTGTGACCTGGAATGAAAAGCCACAGCCATCGAGCTGCTGCAGCGGCGACATCACAGTAAAAGGTAATAGCGAAAAATTAAAACAATAATATGGCCATGCAATTTGCACATCAGATAGGTCACCTGAAGCTTCTATTTCCAATTTTTCTGGTGTTGCATAGAAGGACGAAAATTTTGAAAAGTGATAGTGTACGATTTTCATACATTACAATTATGCATATCTAGTTTTCTTTAACCATGCAGACATTTAGCAAAAGGTTTTGAGCACGGAGAGCCCGGCGTTGTTGCAAAGGAGTTTCTAGGTGAGGTGGACACACTTTGCTGCTAATAATGCGAGTTTCAGAAAATTAATTTTGAAAAATTCAGTCACTTTTTTATTAGTACCTTGGCGGCAGCCTTCTAAATGGCATATTTGGAGGCAGTCGCATGTGAATGCACACCCTTTCTATTTCAAAATCTCTAAAATTGCACTTATTTTGAAATATTCATTATCGCGCTCAATTGAGTACAATCAAAATTGGTGCATCCTCCTCCACATCAGGCGGCAGTGCCCTGTCAAGAAGTGTGGGACAAATCTTAAATGATAGCTTGACACGGCATACTGACGCACATGCTTGCCAGGCAAAGTGTGTCGTATCAGCAGCTACAATGACTGGCCAAGATGTTGTTTCAGACTTTTGTTTCAGACTTTCTCGAGCCTGGAGCCTGTTGTCGGGGGTGTTTCCATCTGATCAGATAGCGAGACCTTCTTTTCTGCGCTCCCAGCAAACTCGGTTCCAATATTGCCTCGATTTACCAGTGAAATTCAATGATGAATATCTTAAATTAGGTGCAACTTTCAGGATTTGTAAGAAATGAGAGTGCATTAAAAAAGACTGCCTCCAAATTTGTGGAGTTCCAAAATAGAGGAATTCTTCTGCAAGAATGCCACATTTGCCACGCTCGTAACTTTAAAACAAGAAAATCTGTATGGTTATAAAAGACACCCTGTGCGTATACAGTGTGCATTGGAGCATTTCATGCAACCAATATTCAAGCACCTTCTGTCTACAAAGAATTCATAAAGCAAATTTATGCACTAAGACTGGAATCAGTTACGAGCAATGGAAATGCGAACACTGGTCACATGCCAGGCATTGTGTTGCTGCTGTCTGCGTAGGGCCTATGAATAAAAACCACCTGTAACATTGCACAGTAAGCTACCAATTGCTATGTGTAGGAAGACTAACAGTTCTTTAAATGCAATTATGACCTAGACATTCTAAAGCTTTTCTAATAATGTACTTTTAGTGAACAAGTCCCCCAAACTTGAAGAACTCTGAAGCTATAATGCCATTATTATCTGAAAGATGCACTACACATTTTTTAACACAGTAAGGAAATATTCATAATCGACAATGCCACCATAGACGTGAGAGTCATATAATATTGCACTGCGTGCAGCAAGGATAGCACAATCTCGCACAAAAGATTAGTCTCTCCCGCAGCCTTTGAGGCCCCCTTTATTATGTCGCGCTTATGATGCCGTGACATGGTACGAAACCATGATGACGTAACTTATGATCGTGAGTTACTCTTGAACGAAAGCTTGTGCAAACATGCATATTCCTGCATTGTAACTCTGGAGTGCACTTACAGTAAGGACACTGTGAAAAGAAGAAAAATAAGGCCAGCAGCAGGAACCAGGCAGCCCAGTGCTATTTGCACCTTCTCGGCTGTTGTCGATTTAAGTCACCTTCGCTGCAGCAGAGTCGTGTTATGCGGCGAAGCATATTTAACATCATGCAGTGAAGCATATCTGAAGTTAAAGGGGACACTGTCACGGGGCCCCTGCTGGTGCTTATGGTTACCCGACACTATCAGCTTAAGTACCCATACTGTGACCTCTTCATGCATTTGGACAACACCAATCGCCATGTGAAAACCTCTGTGTTCACTGCTAATCTCGCTAAGAGCCTAAATTGTTTCCAAACTACAAATTTCACCAAGTGGCAAACTTGGCAATGCTTCTGGAACCTCATTCTAAAGTGGTTTAATACTACCAGGATGCTTCAATGTCAAACTGGATTAAGAACCTGGGATGAGATTGCGCAAGCTTCTAGCTTTCTGAATGTTTGCTTCACCTCCTACATTAGTGAGTAGGCAGTGTTCAATTGGCGCCCCCGCTTCACCAAGCAGACGACTGCTGACGAACGCACGGTGAAGGCGAATAATGAGAGCGCAAGTAAACATTCAGAATGCGAGAGCTCGCCCTTGGATTTAGAGAAAGGAAGGATAATTTCAACACCAAGGAACCCAGGTATGCGTTCAACAACAAAAGCTTCTGAAGGGGCCACTTCCACATCAGCACTGCGGAAAGACTCTGATGAGCTTATCAACCAAGAGAAATTTTCACTCGTGGCAGAAATTTTCACTGCCACAATCGCAGGTTCGAAGATATTTGCAGGATGACATTTTGGGCCAAAAAGAAGATCCATTTCAGCGATGGTATAAGCACGGTGCCCACTGTCGGCTCGGCTTGCGAAGAGCGACCTGCTGATACCAGACACTCTAAGACATCTTTCGATGTCTGAATCGATGGTGACATGCACTAGGTGTCACTGCTCTTCGAACATGTTGAGCTGTTGTCCTTGCTTCATGAAACATAATGTAACTACAGTTATGACATTGTCAAGAAAAAGTGTTGTATTAGAGAATTTTGTTAACCACAAAGCATAATATCCCTGTACATTATTTGCTATGCAGTAAACTATTTTGCACCTCTGGTTGGTGAAAAAAAAAGGATTTTTGCAATACCAATAGTATTCATATTCGAAAAATATTCGCTTCGCACTTAGGTTTCATTATTCGAATTAGCTTTGAAATTGAAAAATTGATAATTCCACACCCATAGTTTTTACTCAAATACCTGGAGCATAAGTCATTTGAGGACGTAACTTCAGGAATAGCAAAAGTATGCCACCAAAGAGTCAACACAGTTCAAATTTTTTTTACATTCTTTTACAATTGTTTCCTAATGTACATTACAGACTGCGTACATGTACAGACTGCGAAGGAGCGGAACACCAGTGTTGACGTCACTACGCCGCGGTTTCCGGGCTCCGCTCGCATCGTCAGCGTCAGCAGCAGCGCGCGGCGCTCGACGGGGGGCGGAGCTACAGCGCAATTTTAACCGACGATTGCGTCGCTCCTAAGTGAAAAATCCCCCCCAAAATTTTACCTTCATGGTTTATAAAGTTCCCGCATCCGTATATGAGCGTTTTATTGAATTCGACAGACTCTTCAGCTTCCCTTTAAGCCTCAATAATTGACTAAACTAAGCTTTGATAACAGCTGCATCCTTGGATCGAACGGTGCATGTTGTGGCCACTCTAGGGTAGCAGTTTAGGGGAAAGAATATCCGTTACTTAGGAATGCCACTTGGTGACCTTGTGCGGAGAAAGCCCGGCTGGAATTTACCATCTGAAGCGGCTGCACAATGGCTATCACTGGCTTTTTGGTGTTCTCGATGGCATCCACTTGTTTGAGAAGCTCGACCTCAATGACGTCTGACCACTGGCAGCACTTATTTCTGTTTATCACAGATGAAAATTGCCTATGACATTCAAGAAAGTGCTTTTGCCACATTCAAGAAAGTGGCTCTCCCCAAGTCAGTGTGGTCAGCATGTCTGGCATGCACTTTCATCTCCTTCGTCAGAGTGGAGTTACTATCCCAGATTAATGTGCTACAGAGATGACAGAGAGGTTGGGAAGAAGTTATGTGCCCAGACCGATAGAATGATAATATTTATGTCTATTGCAATTGAAAGCCATCTATTTGAGCACCCTGCACCACCAGAGAAATCCTAATGGCTTCCTTTTCTTTCATCTCATAATGTGGGCGGTAACACCCCATTAAATGGTCCCTAAGATGGTTTTTGTCAACCCTGAGGAAATCTCTCACAGAAAACTCGTAGACAGTCTTGATAAGTGTTGTCAGATTACTTTTCAATGTGTTCTTTATCATCACTGTGGTGATCGTAATTTCAATTCATGTGCATCTTTCACACAGTGTGCACTCCTTGCAGACATCTGTAACTAGTGGCAGTTTACCAGCATAATTGAAGGGAGAAAAAAAGAGCATGGCCACACCAACCACATCACTGCATGCGCATGCATCAGATGACATTGCGGAGCCTAATTCTATGTCAGTAGGAAATGCATGGCTGCTGTCGCTATTTCAAGTGCAAATATTTGTCCCACGGGTACAGAGAAGTCATTATGGTAACCACATAATTCAGGCAGCTTAGCGCTGGGCAACTGCAATATTTATGAAGCAGCACACTGCATTTAAAGCCAGGCACTGTCACACTTGTCTGGGGAAGTCGGTGCTTGTATACACAGGGGCTAGACCATTTCAAACCACAGTCACATTGGAACTCTGTCCACTCTCGTAGGGTGCATTTTCGGTGTAGTCACTGCCACTGCAGGAATAATTTTCTTGCAACTTCACAAACAGAAAATTGCAGCACTGTGCTCTGCAGTGCTTGGTGAAAAGGCAGAACAGCCATGAGCCTTCTCCTATCCACAATTCAGAAATCCGCCAATGCATAGATGGCTTACAGTGGCATCCCTACAGGCAGCACACACCACCTATACGCCGCCACTTAGAGTGCAACACACCGAGGGTCTCCATGCCTTTTTGTAAATGCTCAAATATACTACAGGACAGGATTTTTAGGGAATAAAGGCTGTTTCACGGTCCTCACATCTATGCTACGACAAAGCCAACTCCAACTGCACAGGTAGAAATTGCTGTGGAAAATTAGGTTTTACAGTTCCATGTACCATATTTTCTATACAGTACTATAGTCTGCAGGATCTAATTTGGGCTGAAAAAGCCCCTCTCACCAAGCACCATGGCAAATTTTAGTTACAGGTACATTGGAAGTTGTAAGATGCCGTCAAGGTCAAGGGAGCATTTTCTCAAACAAATATTTCTAATTAGTTCATTATTGAAGGATATGGAAGAAATTAAAATGTTGCATTTTCACGCTGCCAGGAGGCGAGTGCTAAAAGCAACGGCACTCAACCCCTTTGCCTCCAAGTGATCTTCCTTCTTCCTTCTTAATCTTCCCCCATGACGGAGCGAAGGGTTCACGTCACACTCGCATGACGAGCCCTGTCTTTTCTTTCCTTTTTTTTCTTCTCTTCCTTTTTTGCTGTGGGGCACACATCCAGGGATGGCATTTAACATTGGTTGGCTTACGAAAGTCACGTGCCATGGTTGGTGATATTGCAGGCAGCACGTTTTACATAGAGACATTTGTGCATGTAACCTTGACTCTGGCTGAAGCAGGGCTTCGTTGAGACCATGATGGCTTTTGTTTCAAATTTCAGCTGTTTTCCCACTGTGCATCATTTTGATAATTTGGAGACAGGATTGTTAGTGTGTGATCTACGCATTGCACTTGTCGGTTTGCAACTTCCAATCTTGGTGAGACGCCTTTTCAAATAACAATGTGCGACTGAACTTCCTGAAGGCATTTGCCTCCTATGTTCAAGGGAAGTAGCCCACATCCGCATACCTTATTCACAAATGTCGATTCTTTTTTTGCTGCTGCTCCGTATTAAAGATGGGAACTGTGGAAGTAGCGTGGGCTTGGTGGTCTGGAGCTTACCATTGGTTGTCGGATCGAACCGCTGGCACCAATTGTTACAAACTGTGCACCCAGGTGCTCAGGATCGTGCCGCTGACTGCATTTTGCAGCGGCTCATGAGTCCTGAGGGGGCCAGGCAGGAGATACGGCAACAATGCAACGAGTAACAATGAATGTTTACTTCACATTGTTACGGAGTGGTTAACTCTGCAAGTTTCCCGATGGAGAGCGACAGACATGCTAGTTTGCTCAAAAACTGAAGGCTGAAGTCCACTGGCGAAGACGTCCTTTATAGTGTTTGGAATACCCTCGCTCAAGAGAAGGAGAGAGAAAACACTCTCCACGCTGGCGGCCGCCGCTTGATACATGGAAGTGTTAAATGAATTTTCTAACCCCCACTGGCTCAGCAGAAGGAAAGGCACTGACGTGCACATACACACACACACACACACACAACGCTGGCACCTTCCCTGCCGAGGACGAAGAGAAAGAGCGAATGAACACACGAGGCTTAACCGTCACGCTTGCTGAAAGGAGACAGCACTGTGGAGACTACGCAGACATCAGGGTGTTGTGCAAGCCGTGGGTAAGAAGGCGAAAATGCCTGTACGAATGGTAAGGTATTTTTGCTATTGGGGCCTCCTAGGCGTTTTCCGATGGTTGCGGGCGGCTCGGCGTATTTAAAACGTCCAGCCTTTCGCTGTTGCTTTGGCGGCGCGACACAAATCGTTGACCACACAAGCCAGTCATAATATCAGTTAGACTAGTTCTTGTGCACGCTCAAGGACACTGAGCTTAAACGACGCCGTGAACGCTCTGTCTTTTCAGTGCTATTAGAACTGTTCTTGTATTTTCTGTGTCCACGAAGTCGATTATAAATCTCTTGTGCATTTTGCAACGTGGCCATATATATCCAAGCACTGAAACGCAGCCACATGATCAGAGTGAGCAGCATTCACTTGCATATCGTGAGTTGCCAGAATAAATTGAAAATATTGTGCTGCGACTATCATTACTGCGTCATGAAGCAACCAGAAATGACAGTACCATGCTTCACAATGCGACTTTCATTTCTCCCCTGGTGCGCTTGTACTTCTCTGGTCCCCTTTCCACTGTGTAGGGCTCCCAGAAAAGCTTTTCTCAGGACAGGGGATCATGCTGTGCGCTCAACCAGGTGGCACCCATCACCACAACATTGCCCCAATCAGTCACACCTTGTCATCTCTCATCCTGTCCAGTGACGTCCTTCACATTTCAAGGATGAAGGTTTAGCACTGTGCTTCCGATGACTCTCTTTAGAGCTCTGGGACAGTGCTTCCGCTGCAAGGGGTAATGCTACAGAACAGCGATTCCACTGACCCCAAGCAGGTACGCCATGTTTGAAGAGACAAAGATAAAACCTTGTGCAGGCTGTCCGACATGCATATACATCGTTTTCTGCGCCTCTTTCTAAGCAACAATACTTTCACTGGTGAACAGGAAGGCAGCCTCTCTTTCTTGTTTTTTCATTATCGTTTCTCAGTTTTACAAGGCCATGAAGGACAGGGTGCGTGTTTCCACACGGTGCGTGTGTTTCCACAGTGCTGATTTTCCACACGGTGCGTGTTTTAGGACTGCGTCCTAAAACACGCACCGTGTGGAAAATCAAGTACGCCTCCCATAGAGAAAATTGTAAAGAAGCTAAAGAATGATGAGCTTGAAATACTACAGGCAGATAAAGAAGGCGGTTTTCTTGTTCTGCCTAAAAACCTTATGAACCAGAAATCCATGCAAGCTATTATTAAGAATTTCAAAGCTGTTCCCTTCGACCCGAAAAAGCAAAAGAAGGCCGCCCTGAAGCTACTCAAAGACTTGCACCTAGACTCGTTACGGCAGCTTGTGAACAAAGCGGAGACGGAGTTCCTTGATGTTTTCTTCACTTGCAAGACACACAAGCCTGAATACCTTTTCAGGGTTATTGTGTCTGAGAAGACGTCATGGCGATGTCATGTAGGAAAAGTTCTGCAAGGCCATCTCAAGATGTTGCAGATAAATGACCCTTTCCTGGTAAGAAGCTCGGAAGAAGTTATCTCGGCCATAAATGAAGACCAGGGAACCGCACTAACCGCATTTTCAGTAGATGTAGAGGACTTATATTATTCTGTGCCGCGAGATGGTTTGATGTGCGCTGTGCGCGATAGGATAGAAGATTTCGGGGAAGTTAATTTTCAGAATTCTGTATGTGTCAACAGCAACAATTTTTTAGCGCTTATACACTTTTATCTTCATTCAACTGCTGTTAATTATGATGGCCAATTCTACATACAACGCACTGGCATCTGTATAGGATCAGCCATCGCCCCTATTTTATGTGACATTTTTTTATCCTCGGTTGACAATGTAATTTCTGCTAAGTTGGTAGACATGCCTGTAACGCGAGTGTTTAGATATGTTGACGGCTGCTTAATTGTTATGAAGAAAGATCCCTGTATGCATTTTCATGACGCGGTCGAAGAAATTTTGAACTTGTTCATCAACTCATCGGGAGGACTTAAGTTCACGTATGAATTGCCAATTAACAACCGTATTCAGTTTCTAGATATTAACCTCTGTTTTCTTTGGACGAGCACGTATGCTGGGGATATCATCCCAGATCTAAGAAAACCTTGTTGCGTTACGACAGCGCACACTCTAAATTGATTAAGAGAGGCGTAGCAACAACGTGCATTAAGGCAGCACTTAGTAAGTCATGTGAGCATGAGTGCGATCATAGTTTTTTAAATCACATATCGCGACTGCAGAACACAGGCTTTCCCAGTTCTGTGATCACTTCAGTATGCGAAGCCATTTTGCAGAAAGAGAAAAGAAGTTCCGATGCTTCCCAAGAAGAAAACAAAGACAAAAGACAAGCGCACGTGGTGCCATACCTACACAAGTTGTCTCACAATCTGAAGAAAGTTTCCAATAGACATAATATTAATTTGGTTTTTAGTGCCCCGTGTAAGTTGTCCTCGATATGCAATCGCATGAACAAGCGCGAAAGGCACCTGTGCACCATTAATCATAAAAGTCGTTTCACTGAGTGCAGGCGCAATGTCATCTATCAAATACCGCTCAGCTGTGGGAAATATTATATAGGTCAAACGGGACAGCGCTTCAATGAAAGAGCTTGTCAGCACAGCACTAACCTGAAGAATGGCTATGGGAGTCATTTAGCTGGACACTGTAACAAGTGTCAATGCACCCCCATATTTGAAAAGACAAAATTCATAGGGAAAGGAAATAGTAAGAAGGAAAGGGAAATAGTAGAGGCCTTTCATATAAGAAAGGAAGGCGATAAATGTGTAAGCACTCCTTCTCTTGCCTTGTCGGGAAAAGAAATCACATTTTTGGAAGAAAGATTAAAATGTTGATTTGCAGATGTTTTTTGCGACTGATGCGCGCATGCCTATGCTGAAGAAGGTATAAATGGCCGGTGAATTTCAAATAAACTTCCAGTTGGCAGTCAGCGCTTGTCTGTGGTATTTGTTTCCTTGTGTCCTCGTCTTTCTCGCGCTGTTTCACCTCAGTTCTACATTAGCAAAATGTGTGGTACTGATTACAGCGAACACACTCCCTCCATGTTCGTGCAACCGAATGTAAACATACTGAAACCTGAGGTGTACCTGAGGAGTGTAGCATTGTGTTGCTTGCCAACAGCCCATAGGACAGGAAAGGCAAATCCCTGTGCATGCTTATTTCGGCAAACTGGCATAACAGATGTATTGCGAGTGCAATATGTGACTAAAGCACGTGCTGCGTCTTTGTCACCATAGCTTGAGCTTGGTGAGAATCAAGTGGTTTGATAAATGTACAACAGAGTCAGCTATGGTGGGACAGTTCTTAGAAACTTCACAGCATGCCCGTCTGCCTCTACAATGTAAAAAAAAAAAAATGGCTTTGATCCAAGAGCCAGATCTTTCTAACCGGGCAACATTCATGCGCCAGCTTTGTCAGTTTTTTGATGCTCCCACTACTTGTGCTGAGGTCGCGAGAAAAGCCCGGAGAGAGTATACAATTCGAGAATCATGTACCTCTTACATTGGGGATGTCCTTGCACTGTGCTAACGCATGAACACCACCACGTCTCAAAATGATCGAATGCGACATATTAAAGGCACAAACACTGTTACCTTATAGGTCCTTGGTATGAGAACCCCAGCACCTCCCCCCTTCTAAGAAACCGCTTTATTCTTGCCGAGCTAGAACTATGGCGAGGAAGAAGCGACACACACTACGACAGGATGAGGAAGATGAAGGAAAGTCACATTGCGCTCACAATATCACTAACGTGGTAGTTTCCCAAAGGAAGCGGTCACACCATTGCGTATAAAGTGTATGCACAGGGATTCTCATATGTCTTCCCTGTTCAGGGGACTGGTGGCAAGCACCACACAGCAGCACTGGTCAGCTGCATTCCCATTAAATTCTTAAGAATTGAGAAAAGGCCGATTCAACACCAAGGAACGAGCTGACACCCTTGCCAACAAACCTGTTGAACTGGCATTAAGCTTCAGATATTTGCGGCCACACGTAGGTAAACCAATGGCCAAGGTTCTGACTGGTGTTGTAGAAGTCGCGGGGCGCTTTTTTCGTTGCGACGACAGATCGGATACATTTACAAGTACTGCTCCAGGAGGGCACATGTAACCGGCAAATAGAGGCCTCAGGAGAGCATTAGATTATAATCAAGGAGGCGGCAGGGTACCCAAGGGGCATCGGAGGGATCAAAACTGGAAGCAGGTTATGTTGCCCCAACCCACGGACCACCCTGACTCCAGCTTTGTCCGCGAAAGCGGACAGCTGATCTTAAAATGCGTCAGAAACTTCGGAAAGTACGACTTACACACAGCCTACAGACATCATAAATATACTACTACTAGCACGCGGAGGCCTCGGCGAGCCCCAACCCATGGACGAGTCCGGGTTCTAGCTCTGGTGTCCCCGTTACCGATTTGGTGTCCTGGAGACGCCGCGAATAATATGAAATAGTAACACGTTGTTACTAGTAAAAAACACGATTTAAGCCGCTAACGCTACGTTCAGCACTGCCGCGCCCAACAACTTCTACAACGCCTGTGAGAACTTCGCCAGTCAATGGTTGTTCTTGGCAATAGTTAGAACTTGTGAATTTTGTGTACCGTTCATGCTTAACTTTGTAGTGCACTGTGGCTTAGTGAAGCACTACGCTTGCGTGTAGCATACGTACACATCTTACCTGATAGACGGTGAATGGGGTCTTGTACAAATATCCGCTGAAGAAGAAAAGACTACACCTTCACATGTGCTAAAACACATGCCAAACTTGAAAAAACAGACGTACAGTCGCGTTCATAAATTTGGAGACCATGCGAGCCCGTGGCAATGTGCATGCGCGCGCCGTCTGGCGGCTCGGTGCCTGCTGTCGAGAGTATCGCAGTGCGCATGCGCGTTCAAACTATCTCGCCGGCCTGCTCGCTCGCTCGCTGCGCACCCGCGAGCGCGCCGTTCACAGGAATTTGCAGCCGCCGCCGCCAGTAGCGTTCGCGAAGCAGCGGCGCTATTAGCGGCGCGGCATCTTCGATCCCCTTGGTCCGACCTCGGCGACGTTTTTCAACTACGGAAGCGCCTGCTTTCCCCGCTTCTGTCACGGCTGTCTGGCCGATACCACGATGCAAGATATCTACTCTTTAGGTGTAAACGCGCGCATCGATGGCAGCGGATACCTATCAGCGGTACGACGCAACAGAAAGACAGAAGATGTTTCATTTGTTGTATGTCCCGTTGGTATGGCAATGGCACGTCGCGGGAAATTCGAAGTTATTGAGTGACGCGCGCAAGTATAACTATACATATATATATATATATATATATATATATATATATATATATATATATATATATATATATATATATATATATATATATATATATATATATACATATTTATAGGTCACCATGGTGAGGGAAGATGGTGGGAGAGAGGGCATTGCCGGGCTAATGAGCAGATACGGCGACGCGTCGCCGCCTACAGACGCCGTTCTCTGGTTGGTTGTATTGTGCGCGCGTTCCTTGTCTGCACAAGCCACCACCTGCGTTCTAACTGAAGTTGCGTTGTCCCACGAATAGGTATCCGCTGCCGTCACCGGGCCGATAGAAGCGCGCCGTTGCAACTTTAGCTGGTCAGTCGTGTCTCAGCAAGACGAGAAGATTCCCCACCTAAGGAGTAAATATCTTGCACCGTGGCCGATACACACCACTCGTGCTTTCTGCGGAGCGGGGCGTTCCCGGCACAGAGTGCTCTCGTCGGCAGAATGGCACGTTCCAAGAAGCGCTACTCATTGTCAGGCTTTCACGCTGCTATGCTCAGTTAGTTCCACTGAGTTATCGCGCCTCCCTATTGGCGGACACAGACGTTGTTTGAGAAGTCTTATATTGTGAAAGTGTATAAGCGCATTTTGCGTATTGCCGCTTAGTCTCTGCAAGCATGCCGCCAGCTGGACAGAGCGCGAAACGAACAAAGATCTCCGATCGCGCCCCTGGTGACAACCAACGCAAATTACGATAATTGGCCCGCGCGCCGGTGCGCCGCAAGCGAACACGCAGGCCAGCAAGATAGGATGAACGCGCATGCGCACTGCGACACTCTCGACAGCAGGCACCAAGCCGCCAGACGGCGCGCGCATGCACAAGGCCATGGGCTCGCATGTTCTCCAAATTTATGAACGCGACTGTACAATGAACCTCCACACGTTAAAATAGCAAAAGCATCACTTAAAAGGCGAAAGCTATTGAAAACTTTGCAAGCGCCATGGCAAGCGCAAATCCGCCATTGCTGCTGATATTGATGTTGATCAGGCTGTCCCCTTGCGATCTTGTCGGCAAGCGCGTCGAAGCGCGTTTCTTTATTCTATGGAAGCGCAATTGGCGCAATGTAGCCAAATAAATAAAGAAAACTGTGCATCAACTCCAAATAACCACACGCAAAAGAAAATCGTCGGGATCCTATATAACGACGTTTCCAACCACTTGACCGATATTTCATACAGCTCGTTGCATTAATTAAAATACCTGCAGTGCATTGTTTTCATAACGCGCAAAAAAAATTCTGCGCTTAAGCTTACGCGCATAAACACGCGGCGCAAATTCGTAGAACACCACCAGTGCAGCCCCCCACCCCCCAAGAAAATATATAAAAGACTAGTCAATAATTATAGCATATAATTATAACGTGAGCGTCGGCGCAATCAACGGAGAATTCAATTCTATTTGTTATAGAAAATCAAATGCAATGCAGTAAAGCTTCCTGGAGTCTAAAAAAAATCTGCCTTGAAACTTGACGTGGTGACACGGCAAATTGTGGGTATACGATTGAAAATAATTGCTACAGTGGGTTCGTGTATGAGTAACCTTCTCAAAAGGAGTTTCAAGTGTTTCCATGGTATGGCAAGCTTATATCTTGATTCATCAAGTTTTTTTTATTCATATTGGTCATTTATGTTTAAAAAGCGAATTGGAAATCCCAATGGTTTTGTTTTTTACCGGGGAACACAGAGTTGAGCCACTGTTTTGAAACAAACTTTTATTTAAAGGTAGTTACAAGTAACACCGACACCCTCGCTCATGACAAAACAACGTTCACTCGCTGTGTCCAGACACTTGGTTCAAGTTGCATGTAATGCTTCATCTCCAAGCTTTGCGTGGTTTCTTAAAGGCATTGTGAAATCTACACGGTGTTTTTATTTTACACCTCCTCATCTCATAGCACAACATCTGAAATGCGTGAACAAGAAGAATCAGGCCAGCACATATTCACAGAAACGAACTCTTCACAGTGCAGTTGACGAGTGCAAAAATTACAGCAGAAACTGTCAGTCACATGATATGAGCAAAACATAACTGTTCTTTTTGCGGGAAAGCCTCAGTCCCATGCCGACATTAACCCATATGGTGGTCATCACTGCCAATGTTTGAAAGATTTTCATAAAATAGAGACTGAATGTCTGGAGTATTTATCGTAAGGGAAGTAGAAACTCGCACGTCTTCTAAACAGCCCTTTGCAGTGCTAAATGTATGCTGGCTATTGATAGTAATAAATAGTATGACTGTTACAACTGTTAAACAAGACAAAAGCTCACAGGAATATGAAGGCTTGAAGTGATAAACAGTGTTTGGAGGGGGAATGTAGCTGGAGTGAACCTTTTGACAAAGATTTGTCTTCGTCAGTGCCGCAATTAAGTTCGGCACAGCAATCTTTATGCACGCTTAGCTCACTTTCCCACACCCTCAATGTAGGATGAAGAGGAGAATAAGATAGTGCGTAGAATAAAGTTGAAGTGTACAAAAGAAATGGAGAGACAGTGAAAGAGAAGGTAGGAGCACTGTTGTAGATTATTCTTCCAAGGTTACTCTTCCAAAAGAAAAAAAGAAAAATATTAAATGTGTAAGGAAGCATTGCCAATTGTTATTATGCCTACTCAAGTAAGAGATGCACCATAAGGGATGCAATATAAAACTGATCTGATATGTAGAGTGGCCTAAAGCTTTCTGCATAGTCTTTACAATCATTATGACACTATCTGCTGCAGCCAAATATGCAGAAGCTTTAATTGAGTGCTCATGACCAGAGCAACTTATCCAGACTGCACACAATACCACTGCATATGCCCTCTATTTTGGTAATCTGAAAAATAAAAGTTTATTCAAATGGGCAATAAGAACATCACATGGAACACAAAATCTAGATCGAATTATGAGGCATGCCACAGTGCGGGACTCAGTATTATTTTTGACCACCTTGGGTTTTGTGATGTGCACTTAAATTCAACTACACGCTTTTTTTTCATTTCACCACCACTGAAATGCAGCCACCTTTGCTGGGATTGAACCCGCAAGCTCGAGCTCAGCAGTGCAACATCATAACTACTGCGCTACTGAGTGTTTACACAAATTTATAAGTAGCAAAACACATTGGAGGCTTTTGCACACTGAAACACTACACACCATCCAATGCACTTCCTTACATCTATGTACAGACATACTTACCAGCGGCTCATATGACAAGCATGGAGGCGTGCTCTAACACACTACCATCCAACAGCTGCCACATACCAGAGATGACCACTGGGTCTGTACCTATTTTCACAGAACACTTACCAGCAGCTCATACAACAAACATGGAGGCATCACTCGTGCTCTAACAGACATACCATCCAGCTGTGACATATGGCTGCACACCACAGACAAAAACAGACGGGCTAATCATCAGAGACCACATGTCATGATTTGTTAACATGCGAGCCCTCAACCTGCTTCAATAAGGCATGACAGCACAGCACTACTGCACCACTTCTCTCTTCCTAACTGCACTGGAGGCTTGTTACCAGTAATCGTGCCCTGCTGACGTGGTTATCTCTTCAGTTTCTATGTTGCTGTCCCTAAGCTGTTATTTAAGGACTTCGTTTTGGGCTTCAGTGGGCCTTGAAAGGCTAGATGATGGCTGCGACAATCTAGGGTTTTTTTAGAGTGAAATCTTAACAGGTACACAACATTTTTATTGGCTGGTTCATTTGATGGTCTGGCATCTTTCTTTTTGGGTCACTTTCACTTTCAACAAGCATGAAAACTGGCTCAAACAAATTTTTTGCCTTCTCAGCCACACCCTCAGAGACTTCACCATCTGATATTGCCTGTCTGACTAAGTCCATTTTTGCTCTTAAGAGTGTTGAGCTTGACACTGCTTTGGCTGCTTCCAGCTTTGTTATACTCTGTACAATGTGCAATGCCCGACTTGCCTCGCATGCTTCTTCGGGTGAGCTCTCATGGGCCTTGTTGCTGCTAGTTGGATTAGCGATGACCACACAGTGAATGTGCTTGCACACTGTAAAGTGTATAAGATGGTCATAGCAAGTGCACATGTAAGTATGCACACACACTGCGCATTCCTTGCACCTCAAAGGACAGCAAGCACCATCTCCCACTTTTTGACACTTTATATGAGAGCCCTTTAATAGACTGAGATGGCACAGTCCATATGCCATCTTCATTTAATTTGGCACAAGCTGCCACTTCACTGCCAGACCTGTGGTTTTTCTGAATTGTGCTCAGCTTCTTACCCTTTGCCCCTTTCATCATCTGGATAGCCCTTTTCATAAAAAATGATTTGTCAAGTCCATGAGGGCAGAAATTAGTTTGTCACAATGCTTATTCTGTTTTATCTCCAGCGTAGTATGCTTTAACATCCTGTGCTCGCTCTCAAGATGCATGTTAGTGTTGGCAGCTGCTCTAGTCCTAAAGCAATAGGCCCACTCGTGCAGCCTAACTGCATAGTGGTCTTTGAAGTACTTCAGGCAGTCCCTCAGTTTTTCTTCCTCACTAGAAAGGAATTGCTTAAAGGGCCCCTGAAACGGTTCGGACAAATTTTGTAGACGCGTAGGGTACAGCTTAAGTAGAACATTCACACCACAATTTAAGTGAAGCGTTACGTATTAGTGGAGCTACAAGCGATTAGAAGTTACCCTCCTCCCTAGTCATGCTTTTACTCCTCAACTCGTTCGCCGAGCGATCGGGGTTAAGCTCCGCCTTCACTGGTTTCGCGTCACGATGCGACGTCACATCGTCCACTTCCGGTTGTTTTGGAGCCCGCCCCCGCCCGCGTGAAACCTCTCCGCTAGCCGCTTGGCCGTCGACCCCAAGCGAGAGCTATCGAAGCAGCGTGCGTTGTGAGCATTCTGTCGTAGCGCCGAGCGTGTCTGGTTACTGCTACTGTGTATGGTTGAGCTCTGTGCCACCAGGTGGCCGCACCGTGCATACCATTCGCATTTGCGATTCTGCTCATCCCCTGAAACGACACGCAAGGGGGCGCGACCAGGCCCTGCCCCCTTGCCACGGAGGAAGGAAACTAAGGAGAGGCCCTACCCCCTCCGCGCGCTAGGAGAAAAGTGTGGCGGAAATGACGTAGTAGGTTCTCATTTTTTTGCTGCTGTTTTATTTTTTTTTGTTGTATGGCCACGCCTTTTGGGCCACAATGGCGGCGTTGTTATGGTTTTGAGCGCTCACACGTGTTGCTCTGGTAGGTTTCGGGCCGTGGCAAAGGCGCTGAGGGGGCGGGTTTGCGTTAGTCACCGTGTCTTGTTGCGCTGTGTTACCTGCACCGTGCTCTGCCAGGTGTTGCGCGAGCGCGTGCGCTCCGCGCGCGACACCACGCGCAGCGCGGCGTGGTTTCGCGAAAGATGTAAACAAGAGAGGAGGGTGGCCCAAAAGGCGGAGCATCGCCATGAGCAACGCCAAATTCCGGCTTCACTTTTGCTTCACAAAGAGTGACGTCAGGGCCTCTCCTTAGTTTCCTTCCTCCGTGCCCCTTGGGCTTGCGTTTACCCTAATACCGGACTCGCGAAACGCTATTGCGTTAGTAATCTTCCGGTGTAAAGTGACGGCCACAAACGCGCAAACCCTGGCGCCGATCGGATAGCGGCAGTCCGATGCGCAGCAGCCAGCTCGCTCGTATGCTGCCTTGCAGAGGGACACGATGTCGCAGCTTGACATATTGCCAGTCGCTACGTTTGCAGTCCACAAAGCAACAAAGTCGAATCATAGTGCTCGCGAAAAGGCTGAGACCGACTCTGACCGCGGAGCTCTCGTCAAAATAGAGTACGTTGTAACACAAGCAGACGACACTTGCTGTGTGCCGGAAGTGCTTAATTGTATTGAAAAATCGTTCTTGTGCATTCTCTTTATGTTACTTTCTGTTTATAAAAACAAATGAACTAACATTCCAACTATTACGAAGATCATTTGTTTACCATAAAGTTGGAAAAATTATTGATCACGCGCCCTGGTCAGCCAATCGGATAGCTCGCCCCACTGACGTCATATGGGCGATTTTCGTCATATGGGTAGGGGCGGCTTAAAATTCCGCCGAGCAGCGTGCTCCGATCGGCAGCGATGTGCATTTTTAAAACCTTATAATAAATTACACGCTTTACGCGGAGCACTTAGATGTGTCAATTAATGATCAGAAGGACCTACTCTAACGACTCAGTACGTTTGTAGAAAATCGTCAAAATCGTTTCAGGGTCCCTTTAAAATAATCTTCAAATGCCTTTTCCACGAGGAACTCTAAGAGTAGCCACACACTATGGTAAACATGTGGCCTTAGCTGTTTCTCTACACACTCGAGTATATTCTTACGCCAATTGTTATCTACATGCCAGGCACAGAGAAGTTTCTGTTTTGCGGCACCCATGACCCTGGACCATGCTTTGTAGAATTGCGAGGCATCATCAGATATCAATGTCTTAGCGGCCACTTTTTTGGCGATGACCGACTCCAGATATTTGAAGAATGCTGTCCAAGTTTGCTCGTTCATCCTGTTGCAGATGAAATAAGCTATAGCTACACCTTATATATCCTACTTTATCTAGCACCAGAAGAGTGGTCAGCTCAAACTGGTACTCTGTAGTTCCATGTGATGATTTGGCAGTGGCAGTTGCGGCAATAGTGCAACGCCTAAATTCCGCGCTTGTACTTTCAGGAACCGTACCATCGACTGGGCGGCCTTCGCTCAGGATTTATCAAGTTTTCCAGTGCTGATTTCTGGACGCGGCAGGCGAGCTTGTTTGGGCTGAGCACGTGCTGCAAATTTATCGACGGTGACAGCTGCGGCTGCGTGGACTACAGCTGCGATCTACCTCCAAGGGCATATAAGGAAGCTTCAGCAGCGTCTCGGATCGTTTGGCAGTGGCAGTTGCGGCAAAAGCGCAACGCCTAAACTCCGCGCTTGTACTTTCAGGTTGGTTGTTTGCATTTTTGTTTTAGCTGCTTCAACTTTGTTTAGCCGCAACTGCTGCCATTTTCTTGTCACTTTTATTTTCTTGAATATTTTTTTTGCTTGCCCACACGTTTGTTACGTCATGCCTACAGGTCAAGAACTTGCCAAAAAAATTGAACAACTGGAACAACATTTCAACAATAGAGTGGAATTCCTTACGTTAGAAATGGGCTGTAAGATCAAACAGAAATTGAACGACTTTGGTCTGTCTGAAAATGCCTCGCTTCGCGATAGCATTGACTTTATGAGCAACTTGTTTGATGAGTTCAGAGCCAAGCAGGATGAATTGATGACTTCGAACAAGTCCTTATTGGCCCAAAATGAAATGCTTGTGAAACGGCTGGCTGATTTGGAGCAATATTCTAGGCTGAACAGCATTGAAGTTAAAGGAATCCCTCTGACAAAGGGGGAGGACTGCCGAGCCATTCTGAAGCGTATGGGCGACGTCATCGAGTGTCCTGTATCTGAAACTGACATTGAGACAGTTCATCGTGTTCCGTCCAATTCATCCGATCAACATTTAATTGCTCGCTTTGTTTCAAGAGACAAGAAAAATGAATTTGTAAAGAGAGCCCGCAAGGCTCGGCTCCGTGTGAGCCACCTTGGGTTTTCTGGCACAAACGACACGGCTGTTTACGTGAACGACCATTTGACAATCAGTAATAAAATGCTGTTTGCCAAAGCACTTGCCCTGAAAAAGGCAAAAAAGTGGCAGTACCTCTGGACTGAAAACAGCCAGATCAAAGCTCGGAAAGCTACTGATAGCAGGGTGTTCCGTATTTCAGCCGAGTCGGATCTGCGCATATTCACGTAAGAGTGCCTATTGTGCTGATAACACGTGCCTGGTCACTTTTTCATCGCTATGTCCCTTACGTATTCTCGTGAACTTCGTTCTTTACTTTGTCACACTAATCCTTCACTGATTCATTTCAACGCACGCAGTCTACGAAAGAATCACGAGGGGATAAATAATTTTTTATCTTTGCTTGATCATGATTTCTCTTTTATTTGTGTTTCCGAAACGTGGCTTTCTAGTGATTATAGTAACATGTATGGGTTTCATTCTTACAGTCCTGAATAGTGTCACCGTTTAAACAGTAGGCATGGTGGGGCTGCCATCTTTGTTTCTCCGCGCATCAGTTACACTCGCCGAAATGATTTAAACTTTCACGTCGATTGCTGCGAAACGGTATGGGTGGAAACTAACGAGCCCATCGAGGCATGTAGCACTAAAAGGTTTGTTCTCGGTTGTGTTTATAGGTCACCAGGTTCTAACGTTTCGGATTTCATCTATGCTCTTGATAACGTACTTAAGAAACTGCTATCGGAAAATAAGAGTGTAATGATTGTAGGAGATATAAACATCAACTTGCTGGATGTTAATTCTAGCTTGTATACAGCCTACACTGACTGCTTCAGTGGCTACGGCCTTGAATCCCTCATTACATCGCCTACAAGATGTGTTGGTGAGGGTTCTCATTCACTAATTGATCATGTTTTAACCAACCTAGACGTACCCATTTCGGCGGGCGTTGTCAACACTGACCTCACTGATCACTTCCCGGTTTTTGCAATCTTTGAAACACGTTTGGCCAACATTGCCACCTCTTACTTCGCTACAGTACTCGACACAGATAAATTAATTTCTACCATTAGCTCCACTGACTGGTCAGATCTGAATTTTATTGAAGACCCCGTAGAAGCTCTTAATGTCTTCTGCAATTTATTCCCTAAAGCTTGTGGGGATCGCACGCGCATCCCGATATCTCCGGAGCGGCCACGCGGTTATCACGCGATAATCACGTGCTCGCTCGCGGAGGGTAGCTGGGGAGAGGGCACCTTCGCCGCTCCCGTGCTCTTCGCGCCTGGCCGCGACGCTGCAGCCAAGGCACCCCGTTCCCTCCTTTCCCTTTCTTGGAACCGGGGAGTCTCCCTCTCCGCCGCTCGGGCAGAAGCGCTATTCCCCCGATGCACCGTTGTCTTTCGGCTGAGGAGCTTGCGACAGGCCGCATCTCAATTCAGCCGCTGAGACCGCCGCACGCCGTCCCCCTGTTGCGCCCGGCCTTTGTGTGCGACTGACCACCCCAGGGCCCGAGCGCGGATCCACTCTGGGTGAGCTGAACTCTTATCAGCCTCTTTTGTGGTTCCCACATTGTGCGGTTTGTTTCACCCCAGACGTGCGGAATGCTCCGCCGCTGTGGTTTTGTTTTGTGTTGTATTTGTATGTGTTGTTGCTGTTGTTGCCACTTGGTACGTTTGTACGCTAAGGTGAATAAACACCTTAGGTCGAGACTCACCCTGTCCCCCCTGGCCTGAACCCGCCGTGGTCGCAACTCACTGCGAACCGCGGGTTAGGGGTCACAGCTCTGACTGTTAGGGCTGCTGCGAAAGTGCTAGGGAGCGACTGCCGCTCCGCTGGCGCTGTGCGATCCAGAGAAGGGTCAAGTGCGCACGCGCGAACTTGAGTAATACCCCTATAAGCTATCAGTACTTGCTCTCGAACTGTGCGCTGTAAAAAATCGATTTAAACGCCCGAATAATCCATGCATGTCAGATGGTCTGCTGAAAAGTTTGCGCAAAAAAGATAATTTGTATAAGAAGACTAAAAGACAACCATTTAACTGTTCTCTGAGAAATCGGTACAAAATATACTGCAACGTTCTTAACAGGACTCTCAGAGAAGCCAAAAGGCTTTACTATGAAACATCATTCTTGCAGAATAAAAACAACCCTAAAAACAATGGCAGTTGCTGAATGACTTTTTCAACAATGCGCCGCCTAAGTTTATCTCTAAAATTGTACGCGACAATCTTACTTTTTGTCAGCCTTCTCAGATAGCTAACGCTTTTTCTGATCATTTCGCATTGCCCGGGGGAAACGAACTAACAACTTTTCAGCCTAAAACAGAACGCCTGAGCCATTCATTTTTCCTTCATCCTGTCACGCCGCATGAAATGCTTTCTATTATGCGTAATTTTCGTAACACAAGTCCAGGATTAGATGGTATTGCAGTGCGCCACCTAAAGCTAGTCGCTGATGCCATATGTGAACCCCTGAGCGTAGTAATTAACCTGATCTTTAAAACTGGTGTATTTTCGCCATTGCTAAAGCGTGCGAAGGTTATCCCAGTTTTTAAAAACGGTAATAAAGAATTAATTTCAAATTACCGTCCAATCTCGATTCTTTCTTCGCTAAGTAAAATAATTGAAAAATTATTTTTCATCAGATTAAGCAAGTATTTTGAAAAATTCCATATAATTAAATCCTGCCAGTTCGGTTTTCGGTCTGGAAGCTGCACCAACTTAGCTCTACTTTGCTTAACTGATTTTATTAAGAATAGTCTTGACAATAACGAATTCGTTGGTTTAGTTTTCTTAGACCTTACTAAGGCATTTGATACTATTAATCACATGATTTTATTTCGTAAACTGGAAGCATATGGTATAACTGGCCCTGCCCTGGCCTTCTTAAAAAGTTATTTGTCTGATAGGGAATTTATTGTTTATGCGTGTGAAACTTTTTCCAGTTCTAAAAAACTTAACCAAGGAGTACCACAAGGCTCAATACTGGGGCCTTTGCTTTTTTCTCTTTACATTAATGATATGCCAGACGTCACTGACTTAAGTCATTACGTTCTCTATGCTGACGATACAACTATATCTATAGCTGATAAGTGTATCTCTTCTCTAGTAATCAAACTAAATAAAACTCTTGACCACCTAACGAATTGGTGTAATGACAACTCTCTAGTCATTAATACATCTAAAACGAAATTTTAGTATTCCATTCGCACCAAAAATCACTAATTATTCCTCCTTCGTTAACCTTAGGCAATCATTCTATTCCCATTAGCGACTGCGTTTCATTTCTAGGGATTATCCTAGACAGCCATCTGAAGTTTCACCTGCAGATCAATCACGTCAAGCTGAAGTGCGCCTTTGGTATCCGTGCACTTATCAAGGCACGGCACTATTTTTCTCCTTCTGCTTTGCTTTCACTCTACTTTGCGTTCATTCATTCACACGTTAACTACGGATTAATCGTTTGGGGTAATACATATCTATGTCATTTGTCTTCAGTTCAGCACACACAAAATCGCGCAATCCGTATCATCACTCTCAGTTCACCGCGCTCTAATGCTATCGGCCTGCTTGAACAGTACAAAATTCTATGTATAAAAAGATTATTCAACTACAATTTAGCAATAATGTTTTATAAATTGCTTGATTCCCAGCTGATCTTTCAATATATTCAAAGCAGCTCCCTTAGAAATACAAACCCTACTAGGTTCGCTTCTAATTATAATTTTCTGTTACCATCAGTTCGTACTATGGTAAAAAAACATCTACATTCGCTACCATTACACATTGGAATCGTTTGCCTGCTTCGCTTAAAATACTACCTACTTTTCAGCGTTTTAAAGCTTCGCTAAAAAATTTTTTGCTAACCACTGATAATTTTTCCTAATAAACATTTGTATTTTCATAGCTACCTAACTAATAAGTATCACCCATTCTTTTTTTTTTTTTTGCAGTGTTCACATTGCGCCAAATTTTTTTATCCCTCTTCGTTCGTTCTTTTTTTTGCTTTTTGCCTTTAACAATTGTATAAATTTTGTCACTCCCGTTGTTATATCTGTTACACTATATCGATTAGAGCATAGATTGTTTGGTTTTTCTTTTTTTCTTTTCATTATCATTTGATTTTCTTGCAACTAATATATTATTATGATATCCACTGTTATGCTGCCAACTATGTCACAATTCTGTTGTAGTTACTAACCGAGGGTCCCGTTTTCAGTATCATTACTTTGGGACCCTGGTCTGTATATTACATTTACGTACCTATGTTTTTTCATATGAATAAACTTCAAGTTCAACTTCAAGACATACAGTCCCTGCAGGGCCCAATTTTTCTAATAGCTCCTTCTGAGGCTCTGTCATCAGAACAAGAGCAAAGTCTGCTGAAGAAAATGTACCACTTGGGTCCACTGCACCTTGTGCCTTGTACAGGTGGACAAGTGTTTCACCTTTTTCTTTCGTCACAAGCACCCACGTGTCTACACTGACAGCGTCATTAGTGTGACAACGTTCAGGAGCAGCAATGTTAAACTGCCGTTTGATGTTATGCAGGGTTGAGCCCTCTGCCAAGTGCACTGGCCTCAGCTTGGATGCCACAGATGTTCTTATTCGCTTTAGAATGGTTTTCATGGGCACACCCCTTTCTAGATTCTCTGCTACGCTGGCCTTTTCCGTGTCACTCATTCTCAAGTGCTGAATTTCTGGTTTATCACCATAATGGTTTCTTTGATACCTGACTTTTATGGTGGTGTCTTCAGGTGTCGGACTCTGAGTGTTGTCCATTGTGACGGTAATAAATGAAAGACATATCTTACCACACCTACAGCTCCCCTGACTTTTCTCCCGATGGTCACTATGACCTTCCTTTTTCCTTGCCTCGTCTGATCTATTACAGTAATAGTGGGTACTTGTCTCTCCACTGGCCAGCTTTTTGGGGTCCCTGGGCAAAATGAACCAGCAGTGTTGGCTACCCTCTTCTGCTTTCCATTCATGAAATTCAGTAATAAAAGCACAAAATAGCATTAGATAGTGACAAGTACTTTGGGGAGAGAGATGCAAACAAAAATAATCACTTTGAAGGCTTTGGACACGGGTTAATGTATCATTTATTTTACTCCCTCAACTTCAACTCGACTGTGTCATGAGGTCACTCTTGATATTGCTCAAATTTCTGTTAAAATTGGATTTCAAATGCGATGCGCCATAACTTAAAAAAAGTTATCATATTAGTTTTGTTTTAGTAAGAAACAAATATGAAACTTAAGCATGATCTATGCTCACTCCTTGCTCAATATTGAATCAGACTGTACATTCACAGCAATGCTGTTACGATAAGACAAAGACGAACTGAGAGCACGTGGTGCAAGCTACGCCCCAGAACAGTGTGAATCCCTTCTCTCAGTTTCTTCTTGAAAAGCTCCTTCTTTTCAAGAAGAGCTTGATTTTTTACTGTAGATATGGGCTTGGCGAGGGAGTGTTCCATTGTCACGCTGTTATGATCTGGCTTGGGCATGGGTCTGGTTCGAAGAGGCAGCATTATGTGTGGTTTCAATAAACCAGTTGCTAGTCTGCGTTTATCCTGTCTTCTACTTTGGTGTCTTTTCCCAAGCGCAGTGTAAGTTCACAAAAAGATGTCTTACCAAGTAGCCTCCTAACACACTCTTCTTAAAGAAAGAAGGATTACGCGTGCGTCAAATTTCGCTCTATTTTATGAAATCTACAACCAAAGTCCTTCAATTGAAGGACTGTGGTACTACTAAAGAATTTTCCCAAAGTACGCCGGGAGACCAAGCCGCTGAAAGCCGCAATTGCAAGTGTGATCCTGGACCTACGTCGGCCTGCATTCGGACCTATTGTGGCCTGCACTGAGGCGAAGACTACACCACGCACGCAAGTAGCGCAGAGCAACGTCAGAACGCAGAGCAAATCCCTCCTCTCGTTTAAGAAAAAAAAAGGCGGGGGGGGGGGGGGGGGTTGCGCGAGCGGCCCATTTCGCTCTATTCTATGAAATGCACTACTAAAGAGTTTGCCCACAATACGCTGGGAAACCATCCCGGCGACATTTGCAAATTCGAGTATGGTCCCGGTTCTGCGTCTCTAGGCGTAGACTAGGCCACGCACGCATGTGGCAAAGAGCAAGGTCAGAACGCAGAACAGCTTACCCCTGTCGCTTAAAAAAATGTACAAACGTCAAATTTCACTCCACTTGCTGTGCAGGAAAGAAGACCATGCCAAACGTATGTCATGTAGCGCATCGCTGGGAGCACGCACACATGACCATACTATAGATGGATAAACAAACAAATTATATTTAACGAGGATACAAACTTCAAAATACCCCAAGGAAATAAATTAAGCACCTGCGCAAAAGCTGCTCTTCGCGAAACAGATGGAGAAAGAGAAAACAAACGCCCGCAAGGCATAAACAACTGCCTTTTTGGAGGCACACTGCGCAACAAGAAATTTAAGGAAGTCCGAGATATAATATTGCGTTTAAACGTCATTTGCTCACGATGACTGAGAATAAACTTAATGAAACTGTTCCTCACCCTTATTGTTCCGGAACGCCAGGTGCACGTAGTCAGCCTCGAAGTTGTGCGCAGCGATCTGGTGCATCGAATAATTCTCCATTGTAGGCAGGGAAGTGCCACATACGTTGCATTTCATCAATTTCTTGACATCCACGGCCATTTTGTGAACGTTCCTGATGCGACGATCGTCATCGCCGATGGCAGCTCGATCACAGAGGTGCGCCATTCCGAAGCGGAGTAGGCGGCATTTGGAAGCACGTGGTTTCCGTGTCATTGCACGCACTAGGGTTGTTGTATAATCCGGCGGCAATACAGGGAAGAAACCTCCCCAATCACGTGACACACTAGGTATTCAGTGGCCCCATAGGAACAGTTGGAAACCAACTTAGGGAACCAACATCCGGGAACGCAGGGTCACGTGGATGCTGCCTTCTAGTCACGGCTTCTACTGTTCACCGGCCTCAGCCGGCCTGCGGGGAGACGCATGTCTGACTACTGTCACCAAGTCTAGCAAGCGTCTCAGGAGCTGGCAACCTCAGCGTGTAGCAACATGGCGGCGCTCTTGTGGTTCCCGATTTCAATGCATGGGTAGGGTGGCTAGAAGGGGAGGTGTGAATACCGGCGGCGCTTTCCTTCGGGCGCGCGTGACCCCCTTGCGCACCGATGCCACCAGGGGGAACGTGGCACTGCTGCTCGCGGCGTGGTATTACGGCGTGGTACTCCCGCGCTGGCCTGCGCCCTCCGCTGCCAGTTGGTCTCGTCGCCTGTTTTGGAGTGTTCCTCCCGACATTCCGTCATTCGAGGGCGAGATGCTGTGGACCACCAAAGTTATGTTGAGCACCCCGGCGACGCACGGCTAGTTTATTACATTGCAGGTTATGTGGCAAGAAGGCGTGTTTTGCCCACACGTTGTGAAGACTGCGAAGCACCATAAAGGCAATATGCCCAGAGAGCTTCCATCAGAGGCATCCAAAGAGTGGGACCTTGAGGGCCTTTTATATCCCTCAGAATCGTTCTATAAGCTGGACAATGCCCTTGAAAACAAGCTCACTCGTTTATTCAGTGTAACACCCGCCGTGGTTGCTCAGTGGCTATGGTGCTGGACTGCTGAGCACGAGGCCGTGGGATCGAATCCCGGCCACGGCGGCCGCATTTCGATGGGGGCGAAATGTGAGAATGCCCGTGTACTTAGATCTAGGTGCACGTTAAAGAACCCCAGGTGGTCAAAATTTCCGGAGCCCTCCACTACGGCGTGCCTCATAATCAGAAAGTGGTTTTGGCACGTAGAACCCCATAATTTTTAATTCAGTGTAACACGATAGCATGCCAAAGCTGTGGCCGAGATTTTGCAGTCAATTGGTTAAATGTCAAAGATTGGTTGCCTAGACCATTCTGCTACCCTGACAGCCTCAGTTATACGTTTTTATTGCCTCACAAAGATTCACTTTTTGCTTAAAGGTGTCAATCAGCAGAGCAGTGAGAAGAAACGGAAAACACTGAAACCTTGTGTGTTGTAAATTTTTTTGCTCACTTGTAAATAAGCGATTTCATGACAAGATCTGTTGCTTCACTGTCTGCAATCATAGTAAATTCCTTATATGAGCGTCAAAATGACATGCTACAGGTCTGCAAGCGCAGACAAAAAGTGGTTTGTAAATACGTCCAGACTTTATCAGGTAATGTCTGCAGTTTACAGGTCTTACAGCACACATAGGGTGATTGACTGCTGATTTCGAGGACGAAGGTCGCATGTTCAGGGAGGCGATATGCAAGGCGCCCGTGTGCCGTATAATGTCAGTGCGCGTTAAAGAACCCGAAGTGGTCGAAATTATTTCGAAGCCCCCACGAGCTCCTAACACCCAAAGTCAGCTCACGAAATGCGCACAGACGAAACGCGTTTGATTCTGGATACAGTGGGAACTAGGCCCGTAAAATTTCACAGGAATAATGATTTGGGCTGACATAACATTGTTTTCATGATAAAGATTCATTATTTGACGCTCGCAGAAAGCGCGGGATAACCGAAACGGGCTCACTTTCACTTCGGTGGTAGAGATGCAGCCGACGCGAGGCTGGCGAGGCGCTCATTTCGGCTGCGTGCTTACCCCGCCTTAATATCCCTTGATAATTTGAAAGTAGCGACACTCTTTGAACTCTGCCGCCGCTGCGCAACCTCCTCGCCTCCTCCTCGCCCCTTGCGCGTTCGCCCGCGGCAACCAGTTTTGCCCCCCGTTTTTCTGCACGACGATTGGTCACCCTGCCGTTGCCCTTGGAAACGCGCGTATCTTGAGTTTTGCTTGTGTTTTTCTTTTTCGTTCGCGCCATTTTCTTCCTGAACACGGCTGGCTCGGCGCTTTAGCTCGGCGTAGCGAACGTTCTACATTGTGTTTCCTGCTCTATGTGCTAGCGCTATGCCGGGCTGTTGCGCATATAACTGCAGCAAGAAGCCAGAAGATGGTTGTGCCGTTTTTATGATACCACAAGGAAAGCGCGACGGCTTGCGCAAGAAGCAGTGGATGCATGACATTGGCCGAAAGAACTTTGTTCCGACAAAGAACGGCGTTGTTTGCGAGCTGAGGCGTCTTTCTTATAGCTCGTAGCAAACCATCCCGTAATGCTGCATTTTTTTTTTCATTCTTTCGGCCTGCTCACCAGCGTTTTTGTTGCAGTTGTCCTCAGTAAGCTTAATATTCTGGGGCGGCTCTTATCACCTTGCACGTAGCTAACTATTGTTATTCAGTCGGAAGTGCAGCATTATAGATTCTGCTTTGCGCCCTGAAAAAATTAGTGGCAAGTATACCCGTGGTATTGCAGGTGATGAGTGTTAGCTAGTCAACATTAAGTTTTTTTTTAAGTTTTAAGGCGAAAGCCTTTAGATCTCTATGTTTCAAGGTTGCGTTGTAATATGGGTCACGTGACCCAAGGAAGGCCAGAGGTGACCCAAAGCATGTCCACCCCTGTATAAGAGAATGATTACCCAAGTTAAATAATGAATCATTAGTGATTGACATAAGGTGGATTAGGGAGGATTAAGGTTTATTAGAGTGCATTAAGAAGGATTAGGATGCATGAATAAAGATTAAGGTGGGTGGAGGAGATTAAGGCGGATTATGGTGGATTAAGGTGGAGGGTTGATGAAATTGTATTAAAACCGATTAGGGTGCATGAACAAGGATTAGGGAGATTTAAGGTGGATAAAGGTAGATTAATGTCGATTAAGCTGAATTAGGGTTGATAAAGGAGGATTAAGACCGATTAGGATGTATTAGGGTAGGTCAAGGTGGATTAGGGACCATGGAGCTGGGTTAGGTTTGGTAGAGGTGGATTAGGGTGTATTAAGGTAGATTGGGATTATTAAGCAGGATTAAGTTGGAGTAAGGTGCATGAATAAGGATTAAAGTGGTTGAAGGAGAATTAAGGCGGATTATGATGGATTAGGGTTGATAAAGGAGGCTTAAGACCATGTAGGGTAGGCTAAGGTGCATTAGGGGCGACGTAGGTTGATTAGGTTATATTAAGGTGGATTGGGAGTATTAAGCTGAAGTAAGGTGGATTAGGTTGGACTAAGGTGAATTAGGGTTCATTGAGTATTAAGATCTATTAGTCTACCATAATCCTCCTAATGCACATTAATCCACCGAATCCACATTCATGCACCTTAATCCTCCTTCATTCACTTTAATCCACCATAATCCACGTAAGTCCTCCTTAATGCACCCTAATGCACCTTCACCGACCCGTATTATACTTATCTTTTGCCTTCCTTACCTTTTCAGCGCCTTAACGCGTTTCATAAACAAACCTTATGCTTAAGTCGAACCTTTCCTTAACCTTACCGGCTCGGAAAAGGAGCGTTCCTTAAGGTAGCGCGGCAGCTACCTTAGGCCCGTATTCACAAACCAAACTTACCTTAACGCTATAAGGCGCCCTTTTAGGCCCGTATTCACAAACCAACCTTATACTTATCTTTTGCCTTCCTTACCTTTTCAGCGCCTTAACGCGTTTCATAAACAAACCTTATGCTTAAGTCGAACCTTTCCTTAACCTTACCGGCTCGGAAAAGGAGCCTTCCTTAAGGTAGCCCGGCAGCTACCTTAAGGCGCCACTTATTATGGCCGACCACGCAAGCAGCTTTTCGGAGCTAGTCGATTTTGTCGCCCTATTAAGGGAAGCCGATGTTCGCGCAGCCCTTCCTTATGTAAAGCTCATCCGGCGTGTACTCAGGGACCGTCAGAATGTCATCGAGATGTACAACGACCGCGAGTTTCTTGGCAGGTTCCGCTTTTCAAAACGAGCGGTGGTACACCTTCTCTCCATCCTGCCACTTGCTCCGAGCCCAGACGATCGCGGTTCGCCCGTGCCGCCACTTCTACAGCTCCTCGTGACCCTCCGTTTCTACGGCGGCGGGACGTTTCAAGTGGTCACTGGTGACTTGGTCAGCATATCGCAGCCTTCAGTGTCTCGCATCATTGAACGTGTGACGACTGTGATCGCAGCGACATTGTTCCCAGCGCTCGTGAAGCTCCCCGATGCCGCACAAGCATCTCGAGTGATGGACGAATTTTATCGAATAGCGAAGTTTCCTGGTGTGACAGGGTGCATGGACTGCACCCACATCAGGATCAAGAGCCCTGGAGGTAAAGACGCAGAAGTCTTTCGCTGCAGGAAAGGATATTTTTCTTTTAATGTGCAGGTATGTGGAGAGTTCATGTTACAATTATTACGCGTCGAAATACATTCGCAAGTAAATACGGGTCATCGTGCGGCTTCTAACACACTTTCAGCATTATTTCACCCCCGTATTCAGAATTGCATCTTAACTTGAAGCCCATGCTTGACTTGATATGAATGACGCCTTGTGCGAACGCGCCGAAGACGCTCATTGCGTTTCTTTTGGTGCGTTGACGACAGGCGTCGTTTAGATCAAGTCAAGCATAAGATGCATTTCTGAATACGAGGTTTAAAGCTATTCTGTGCACAACATACATATTATGGCACATCGCTTTGAGCACTAGCCACAATTTCCCAAATGCGTTTGTTTGCAACTGCTGTAACCGAATGGGGGCTGAATTTTTAATATTCTAGTAGCGTTCTTTTTTCTTTTCAATTTACGGATATATTCTACTGCATGACTTCACAAAAGCACGTTAAAAGGCTAAAGAGTGAATGTATGGCTTGTATCCCAGTATGTTATTTTATCATGGTAAGGAAGTTTAGCTTACCAGAATGATTACTGACCCATTGCAGTGATGGTGCGCTCTCACATTACAGCAAGGGTATTTTGGGACGTAGCTATAATGCATGCCAACATGAAAGCATATCATGAGAGCTGCATATTCTCTTATTGCAGGCAATCACAGGACCTCGTTTGCAGTTTTTTGATCTTGTCGCCAGTTGGCCAGGCTCCAATCACGACAGCCGTATATTTGACAACAGCCATGCCAGAGCACGCTATGAGGATGGGGAAGTTCAAGGTGTGCTCCTCGGAGACATGGGATACGCTTGCAGACGTTATCTAATGACACCACTAAAGGAACCGAAAAGTTCAGCGGAGCGCAGGTAAGCATGTAGCTGAACGGTAACAGGGCAACATAATGAGTAGGGATTAGATTTTTACCATTCATATTAAAATGCATTCCTCCAAAGGTACAACTACTCCCAGAAAACGACAAGGTGCACAATCGAGAGGGTCTTCGGTATCTGGAAAAGAAGGTTTCCGTGCCTCGACATGAAATTGCAGATAAAGACGTCAACCTCTGTTCTGGTCATAACAGCGTGTGCTGCACTGCACAATCTCAGCCGCCACCTGAATGACCCAATCCCTCCGGACGTTCACCCAGCTCCTGCTGCACCTCCTCCTACTGCCACACAACAGGGTCCTGCCGCACAGCCAGGTCCACCAATGCCACCTGATGAGCCACAGCAATCAGACACTGAAGATGGGTTCAGAGCCCGCAGGCGTATCATTCGCGACTATTTTTCTCGCTAAGAACAAATAAACAACATTGCTTCCAAAGAACAAAATATTTTTATTCCAACTGCTTTTTCAGCAGCTGCATTTTCAATGTCAGAAGCGCTGCCTTCGCTTCGGCATTTTTTAGTTTTTGCGCAGTGATGGCCTTGCGTTCTTTTCGCTCAGCCCTCGCAAATCGCATACGCTGCAAGTGCTCCTTCCGCCTGTTCACTCGTTCTTCTGCAACAGCTTCTAGCCGCGCATGAATTTCCTTTTCGAGCTGTGAAGTTCTTGCTGTGCTGCCCCGTTTCCGAACAAGTGGAGGCAGTGGACGTGTGGGTCTGTTCACGCTCTGTTGGCTCACAGGCTCTTGTGGAGCTTGAGATGCTTGCGGTTCGCCTAAACATTCCGTCTCTGTGCAATAGGTATCGGCGTTCAAAGGGCTCAATGGTTCCAATTCCCAGATTGGGTCATCCTGGTTGGCGTGATGACCTGCAAATTCAGTACCTGCAAAACAATATACCATTGTCACGTTTAAGGCATGCATATATGTCATGATAATTGTCACCAGATAATCTTTCCCCTACATCCTGTGAAATTGAGCATTTGGACAGAGTGCTAAACAATAACATCACGGTATGCGCACATCTGCTGAAACTTGCCACTTGTTTACTTATTATGTGAACTTATTGCCAAATATGTCATGAACCTCCTCCAATAAATTTCTTGCAGCACAGGCTAATGCCCAAACATGACCACGTCTTGCCATTATAATTACCTACAAGCCAATTAGCGGATGCTTTTAAGTTGAGGAGCAGCAACTCACATCAGTTGCAGTATTTACAGTGTATCTTTAGAAAATTGGTAGCAAAAAAATTGCTTCGTTCTGAGTGATATAAAATTATGGTTTGCATCTGCACCGCCATAAAAGACCCTCACATAACAGACTCAATTGATACGTAACGTTCTTCAGATAAGGAATTCCTCTGAGGAACATGTTGGTCATGTTAAATACAAAATATGCTTCGTGTATATTACGTAATCACGTTATCACAAAAACAAAGCATGTTTGTACACCATCAGTCATTTTTGAAACATATAGGCAGCGTGCAACAGAAACGACATGCACTTCGCTTGTAAAGACAAGACGCTTATCATTTTACCGTCGCCTTCAGGGATCGCCGCTGGCTGCATGGATGACAACAGCGCAGTAACTACTGCCGTGGCCTCGCTGGTAGCAACGTCGTGTCGCGCACGGTCGCTGTCAAAAGCGTTGTCAATTCGTATTGACATATGCGATGCCACGGCGCCGACTCGCTGCAGCTCTTCTGTGAGCACCGAATCGGCTGCTTTGCCGCCCCCTGAAAAGCATGAAGTTCAAGGAAATACATATTGCAATACCAGCCGATGAAAATATAACACAGTCCTTAAGGAGTCAGTTCAAAACCGATCCGCTAGACATCCACTCTAACTAGTATCGCTTGTCGCAAGGTTCATAGCAGCGCAACACAAGACACGTACAATATGAAATAAAAAACGGCAACACGGCTCGTCATTCTTTCCTTCCAATTGTCCCTATCTTGTATTGCGCTGTTACGAACTTTACGATAAATCCTAACCAACTGGCCCATTTACTTTCGCTTAGCCAGCGTTTCTCACATGAAGCAAAAGCTTAACGTACCGCTCCTCTCTTCCCGACACCGTATTCCCCCCTTACTGCACCGCCAGTACACAGAAGCGTTTTATAACCATCTTTACTGATAAACCGATATGTGGGCATTGTTTATTGCGTTTTGAAGAGCACTTGCTTCGTCTTTCCAACAAGACGCGTACGTTCGGCACTCCGATTTGGATTAAGGTAAGCTTTTGACAGCCTTACTCTATCCATTTTTTTATGCCTGTTTGACAAAATATATTACACGGCCTCAAAATCAGACTTCTTCATCTCGATCTGTTGGCACTGTTGTCTCGTTGGCTGGCGCGGCTGCGCCAGCCATGCAACAAAACAGCGTTGCATGGCAGACACTGGTGACACCGCAAACGCGCCGGAACGCTCCGTGCGTTTGCTTAGGCGGCCCGTCCGGGCTGAGTGGACGCGGCGCTCACGGATTATGCGACGACACCCGGTGGTGCCGTTGCTCTCTATTTTTGTTTTGACACACGAAAAATGAGAAGAAATATAACTCACCAGTTCGGAACAGCTCCTTTGTGTCGGTGGCTTTCGCCCTGCGCCACTTCTCTTTCAAGTTGTCCCAACACTTGCGTAGCTGATGCTCCGTGCGCGGGTGGACTCCGTTCTTACTGTTGAACTGTTGTTCTATCTGCTGCCATTTCTTTTTCTTCTCGCTCAGGGACACCGCATCAGTACGCTTGTTCTCCAGCACGTTGCTCTCTCTCGTCACCAAGTCAATCAAAATTCCCCGCTCCTCCTCCGTAAAGTTGATTTTTTTCCTCTCAGTGGCCATTCCCACAACAGATCTTACAATAAGCAAACGAACACTTCAAAACACAAATAAATGAACAAATAAGGAAATAAATAAATAAATACGAGCAATATTTACAGCATCTAAAAGTACAAAGCGCAAGTTATAGCTAACACACAAGAGAAAAGGTGAAGGAACTGCGCTCGAGCACCGCAAAACGGAAATGGAAAATGAAACACCGCAAATGAAAAAAAAAAAAAAAAAAAACGGCAACGCGTGTTGCCAGATGAGAGACGCGCAACAGCTAGAACTCGCTCTTTTCACATTGCTTTTTCACAACGCGTAATAATGCGCCATCCAATTTTTATATTTATTGTTCTCAGCGACAAAAATGTGTTTCCTTTCTAATAACTGAGCGGTTTAAGGCCAAGAAAACTTCATAGCCTTGCACCCATGCTCATCTCTTATGACGATAAGGCCGCCTTCGATAAGGACGCCTTTTCACGCAATAAGGGACGCTTCTGAATCATACCTTGGCCTTTTCTCAACCTTATACTTTCCTTATCCTTATAAAAGGGCGCCTTATAGCGTTAAGATAAGGTTGGTTTGTGAATACGGGCCTTATAAGGATGAGGAAAGTCTAAGGTTGAGAAAAGGCCAAGGTGTAATTCAGAAGCGTCCCTTATTGCGTGAAAAGGCGCCCTTATCGAAGGCGGCCTTATCGTCGTAAGAGATGAGCATGGGTGCGAGGCTATGAACTTTTCTTGGCCTTAAACCGCTCGGTTATTAAAAAGGAAACACAATTTTGTCGCTGAGAACAATAAATATAAAAATGGGATGGCGCATTATTACGCGTTGTGAAAAAGCAATATGAAAAGTGCGAGTTCTAGCCGTTGCACGTCTCTCATCTGGCAACACGCGTTGCCGTTTTTCTTGTTTTCTTTTTGTTTTTGTTTTTTTGCCATTTCCCTTTTGCGGTGCTCGAGCGCAGTTCCTTCACCTTTTCTCCTGTGTGTTAGCCATAACTTGCGCTTTGTACTTTTAGATGCTGTAAATATTGCGCGTATTTATTTATTTATTTATTTCCTTATTTATTCATTTATTTATCTTTTGAAGTGTTCATTTGCTTATTGGGATGGCCACTGAGAGGAAAAAAATCAACTTTACGGAGGAGGAGCGGGGAATTTTGATTGACTTGGTGACGAGAGAGAGCAACGTGCTGGAGAACAAACGTACTGATGCGGTGTCCCTAAGCGAGAAGAAAAAGAAATGGCAGCAGATAGAAGAACAGTTCAACAGTAAGAACGGAGTCCACCCGCGCACGGAAAATCAGCTACGCAAGTGTTGGAACAACTTGAAAGAGAAGTGGCGCAGGGCGAAAGCCACCGACACAAAGGAGCTGTTCCGAACTGGTGAGTTATATTTCTTCTTATCTTTCGTGTGTCAAAAAAAAAAAAGTTAGAGAGCAATGGCACCGCCGGGTGTCGTCGCATAATCCGTGAGCGCCGCGTCCGTTCAGCCCAGACGGGTCGCCTAAGCAAACGCACGGAGCGTTCCGGCGCGTTTGCGGTGTCACCAGTGTCTGCCATACGACGCTGTTTTGTTGCATGGCTGGCGCGGCCGCGCCAGCCAACGAGACAACAGTGCCAACAGATCGAGGTGAAGAAGTCTGATTTTCAGATCGTGTAATATAGTTTGTCAAACAGGCATAAAAAATGGATAAAGTAAGGCTCTCAAAAGCTCACCTTAATTCAAATCGGAGTGCCGAACGTACGCGTCTTGTTGAAAAGACGAAGCGAGTGCTCTTCAAAACGCAATAAACAATGGCCACATATCGGTTTATCAGTAAAGATGGTTATAAAACGTCTCTGTGTACTGGCGGTGCAGCAAGGGGGGAATACGGTGTCGGGTAGAAAGGAGCAGTACGTCAAGCTTTTGCTTCATGTGAGAAACGCTGGCTAAGCGATAGTACATGGGCCAGTTGGTTAGGATTCATCGTAAAGTTCGTAACAGCGCAATACAAGATATGGACAATTGGAAGGAAAGAATGACGAGCCGTGTTGCCATTTTTTCTTTCATATTGTACGTGTCTTGTGCTGCGCTGCTACGAACCTTACGACAAGCGATACTAGTTAGAGTGGATGTCTAGCGGATCGGTTTTGAACTGACTCCTTAAGGACTGTGTTATATTTTCATCGGCGTGGTATTGCAATATGTATTTCCTTGAACTTCATGCTTTTCAGGGGGCGGCAAAGCAGCCGATTCGGTGCTCACAGAAGAGCTGCTGCGAGTCGGCGCCGTGGCATCGCATATGTCAATACGAATTGACAACGCTTTTGACAGCGACCGTGCGCGACACGACGTTCCTACCAGCGAGGCCACGGCAGTAGTTACTGCACTGTTGTCATCCATGCAGCCAGCGGCGATCCCTGAAGGCGACGGGTAAAATTATAAGCGTCTTGTCTTTACACGCGAAGTGCATGTCGTTTCTGTTGCACGCTGCCTATATGCTTCAAGAATGAATGATGGTGCACAAACATGGTTTGTTTGTGTGATAACGTGATTACGTAATATACACAAAGCATATTTTGTATTTTGGCGCCACTTATTATGGCCGACCACGCAAGCGGCTTTTCTGAGCTAGTCGATTTTGTCGCCCTATTAAGGGAAGCCGATGTTCGTGAAGCCCTTCCTTATGTAAAGCTCATCCAGCGTGTACTCAGGGACCGTCAGAATGCCATGGAGATGTACAACGACGGCGAGTTTCTTGGCAGGTTCCGCTTTTCAAAACGAGCGGTGGTACACCTTCTCTCCATCCTGCCACTTGCTCCAAGCCCAGACGATCGCGGTTCGCCCGTGCCGCCACTTCTACAGCTCCTCGTGACCCTCCGTTTCTACGGCGGCGGGATGTTTCAAGTGGTCACTGCTGACTTGGTCAGCATATCCCAGCCTTCAGTGTCTCGCATCATTGAACGTGTGACGACTGTGATCGCAGCGACATTGTTCCCAGCACTCGTGAAGCTCCCCGATGCCGCACAAGCATCTCGAGTGATGGACGAATTTTATCGAATAGCGAAGTTTCCTGGTGTGACAGGGTGCATGGACTGCACGCACATCAGGATCAAGAGCCCTGGAGGTAAAGACGCAGAAGTCTTTCGCTGCAGGAAAGGATATTTTTCTTTTAATGTGCAGGTATGTGGAGAGTTCATGTTAAAATTATTACGCGTCGATATACATTCTCAAGCTAAATACGGGTCATCGTGCGGCTTCTAACAAACTTTGAGCATTATTTTACCCCGTATTCAGAACTGCATCTTAACTTAAAGCCCATGCTTGACTTGATATGAATGACGCCTTGTGCGAACGCGCCGAAGACGCTCATTGCGCTTCTTTTGGTGCGTTGACGACAGGCGTCGTTTAAATCAAGTCAAGCACGGGCTTCAAATTAAGATGCATTTCTGTATACGGGGTTTAAAGATATTCTGTGCACAAAATACACATTATGGCACATCGCTTTGAGCACTAGCCACAATTTCCCAAATGCGTTTATTTGCAACTCCTCTAACCGGATGGGGGCTGAATTTTTAATAATTAATTCTAGTAGGGTTCTTTTTTCTTTTCAATTTACGGATGTATTCTACTGCATCACTTCACAAAAGCACGTTAAAAGGCTAAAGAGTGAAAGTATGGCTTGTATCCCAGTATGTTATTTTATCATGGTAAAGAAGTTTAGCTTACCAGAATGATTACTGACCCATTGCAGTGATGGTGCGCTCTCACATTACAGCAAGGGTATTTTGGGACGTAGCTGTAATGCATGCCAACATGAAAGCATATAATGAGAGCTGCATATTCTCTTATTGCAGGCAATCACAGGACCTCGTTTGCAGTTTTTTGATCTCGTCGCCAGTTGGCCAGGCTCCAATCACGACAGCCGTATATTTGACAACAGCCATGCCAGAGCACGCTATGAGGATGGGGAAGTTCAAGGTGTGCTTCTCGGAGACATGGGATACGCTTGCAGACGTTATCTAATGACTCCACTAAAGGAACCTAAAAGTTCAGCGGAGCGTAGGTAAGCATGTAGCTGAACGGTAACAGGGCAACATAATGAGTAGGGATTGGATTCTTACCATTCATCTTAAAATGAATTCTTCCAAAGATACAACAACTCCCAGAAAACGACAAGGTGCACAATCGAGAGGGTCTTCGGTATCTGGAAAAGAAGGTTTCCATGCCTCGACATGAAATTGCAGATAAAGACGTCAACCTCTGTTCTGGTCATAACAGCATGTGCTGCACTGCACAATCTCAGCCGCCACCTGAATGACCCAATCCCTCCGGACGTTCACCCAGCTCCTGCTGCACCTCCTCCTACTGCCACACAACAGGGTCCTGCCGCACAGCCAGGTCCATCAATGCCACCTGATGAGCCACAGCAATCAGACACTGAAGATGGGTTCAGAGCCCGCAGGCGTATTATTCGCGACTATTTTTCTCGCTAAGAACAAATAAACAACATTGCTTCCAAAGAACAAAATATTTTTATTCCAACTGCTTTTTCAGCAGCTGCATTTTCAATGTCAGAAGCGCTGCCTTCGCTTCGGCATTTTGCAGTTTTTGCGCATTGATGGCCTTGCGTTCTTTTCTCTCGGCCCTCGCAATTTTCATACGCAGCAGGTGCTCCTTCCGCCTGTTAACTCGTTCTTCTGCAACAGCTTCTAGCCGTGCGTGAATTTCCTTATCGAGCTGTGAAGTTCTTGCTGTGCTGCCACGTTTCCGAACAAGTGGAGGCAGTGGACGTGTGGGTCTGTTCACGCTCTGCTGGCTCACAGGCACTTGTGGAGCTTGAGATGCTTCCGGTTCGCCTAAACATTCCGTCTCCGTGCAAGAGGTATCGGCGTTCAAAGGGCTCAATGGTTGCAATTCCCAGATTGGGTCATCCTGGTTGGCGTGATGATCTGCGAATTCACTACCTGCAAAACAATATACCATTGTCACGTTTAAGGCATGCATATATGTCATGATAATTGTCACCAGATAATTTTTCACCTACATCCTGTGAAATTGAGTATTTGGACAGAGTGCTAAACAATAACATCACGGTATGCACACATCTGCTGAAACTTGCCACTTGTTTACTTAATATGTGAATTTATTGCCAAATATGTCATGAACCTCCTCCAATAAATTTCTTGCAGCACAGGCTAGTGCCCAAACATGACCACGTCTTGCCATTATAATGACCTACAAGCCAATTAGCGGATGCTTCCAAGCTGAGGAGCAGCAACTCGCATCGATTGCAGAATTTACAGTGCATTTTTAGAAAATTGGTAGGTAAATAATCGCTTCGTTCTGAGTGATATAAAATTCTTGTTTGCACGTGCGCCGCCATAAAAGACCCTCACATAGCAGACTTGATACGTAACGTTCTTCAGATAAGGAATTCCACTGAGGAACATGTTGGTCATGTTAAATACAAAATATGCTTTGTGTATATTACGTAATCACGTTATCACACAAACAAACCATGTTTGTGCACCATCAGTCATTCTTGAAGCATATAGGCAGCGTGCAACAGAAACGACATGCACTTCGCGTGTAAAGGCAAGACGCTTATAATTTTACCCGTCGCCTTCAGGGATCGCCGCTGGCTGCATGGATGACAACAGTGCAGTAACTACTGCCGTGGCCTCGCTGGTAGGAACGTCGTGTCGCGCACGGTCGCTGTCAAAAGCGTTGTCAATTCGTATTGACATATGCGATGCCACGGCGCCGACTCGCAGCAGCTCTTCTGTGAGCACCGAATCGGCTGCTTTGCCGCCCCCTGAAAAGCATGAAGTTCAAGGAAATACATATTGCAATACCACGCCGATGAAAATATAACACAGTCCTTAAGGAGTCAGTTCAAAACCGATCCGCTAGACATCCACTCTAACTAGTATCGCTTGTCGTAAGGTTCGTAGCAGCGCAGCACAAGACACGTACAATTTGAAAGAAAAAATGGCAACACGGCTCGTCATTCTTTCCTTCCAATTGTCCATATCTTGTATTGCGATGTTACGAACTTTACGATGAATCCTAACCAACTGGCCCATGTACTATCGCTTAGCCAGCGTTTCTCACATGAAGCAAAAGCTTGACGTACTGCTCCTTTCTACCCGACACCGTATTCCCCCCTTGCTGCACCGCCAGTACACAGAGACGTTTTATAACCATCTTTACTGATAAACCGATATGTGGCCATTGTTTATTGCGTTTTGAAGAGCACTCGCTTCGTCTTTTCAACAAGACGCGTACGTTCGGCACTCCGATTTGAATTAAGGTGAGCTTTTGAGAGCCTTACTTTATCCATTTTTTATGCCTGTTTGACAAACTATATTACACGATCTGAAAATCAGACTTCTTCACCTCGATCTGTTGGCACTGTTGTCTCGTTGGCTGGCGCGGCCGCGCCAGCCATGCAACAAAACAGCGTCGCATGGCAGACGCTGGTGACACCGCAAACGCGCCGGAACGCTCCGTGCGTTTGCTTAGGCGACCCGTCTGGGCTGAATGGACGCGGCGCTCACGGATTATGCGACGACACCCGGCGGTGCCGTTGCTCTCTAACTTTTTTTTTTTACACACGAAAGATGAGAAGAAATATAACTCACCAGTTCGGAACAGCTTCTTTGTGTCGGTGGCTTTCGCCCTGCGCCACTTCTCTTTCAAGTTGTCGCAACACTTGCGTAGCTGATTTTCCGTGCGCGGGTGGACTCTGTTCTTACTGTTGAACTGTTCTTCTATCTGCTGCCATTTTTTTTTCTTCTCGCTTAGGGACACCGCATCAGTACGTTTGTTCTCCAGCACGTTGCTCTCTCTCGTCACCAAGTCAATCAAAATTCCCCGCTCCTCCTCCGTAAAGTTGATTTTTTTCCTCTCAGTGGCCATCCCCACAACAGATCTTACAATAAGCAAATGAACACTTCAAAAAATAAATAAATGAATAAATAAGGAAATAAATAAATAAATACGTGCAATATTTACAGCATCTAAAAGTACAAAGCGCAAGTTATAGCTAACACACAGGAGAAAAAGTGAAGGAACTGCGCTCGAGCACCGCAAAATGGAAATGGCAAAAAAAAGAAAAAAAAAAAAGAAAAACGGCAACGCGTGTTGCCAGATGAGAGACGTGCAACGGCTAGAACTCGCACTTTTCACATTGCTTTATCACAACGCGTAATAATGCGCCATCCCATTTTTATATTTATTGTTCTCAGCGACAAAATTGTGTTTCCTTTTTAATAACCGAGCGGTTTAAGGCCAAGAAAAGTTCATAGCCTCGCACCCATGCTCATCTCTTACGACGATAAGGCCGCCTTCGATAAGGGCGCCTTTTCACGCAATAAGGGACGCTTCTGAATTACACCTTGACCTTTTCTCAACCTTATACTTTCCTCATCCTTATAAAAGGGCGCTTTATAGCGTTAAGATAAGGTTGGTTTGTGAATATGGGCCTTACCCTCCTTAATGCACTTTAATCTTCCTTAATCAATTCTAATGCTTCCTCATTCTCTTGAATCCACCCTAATCCACTATAATCGTCCTTAATCCACCCGAATCCACATTCATCTACCTTAGTCCACCCTAATCCTCCTTCATTCACTTTAATTCACCCTAGCTCGCCATATTCCTCCTTAATGCACCTTAATCCTTCTTAATCCACCCTTATCCTTCTTCATACACTTTAATCCACCCTAATCCACTATAATCGTCCTTAATACACCTTCATCCACCCTAATTAACATTCATCGACCTTAATCCAACGTAGTTCTCCTTTATGCACCTAAATCCACCTTCATTCACCATAATGCACCTTCATCGACTTTAATCCACCTTAATCCTTCTTAATACACCAGAATTCATCTTAGTCCATTCACCAATCGATCATTACTTTGCTAATCATTAATCATCTCTTATACGCGACTGCACATGTTTTGGTCCGCTTCCCCCCTTCATTCAGTCACGTGATATTTTCTGTAGCTCGCAACGGGACCTTGAAACAGAGGTCTAAGGCTTTCGCTTAATAAGCCGCACACAAAGGGATGTGTCACAAGCAATACAAGATCAGACGCCCGAATAAGGCATCTGATCATGTGGCAGAAAAATTCTCTGGAGTATAGAACTCGCCTCAAAGCTCCCTTTACATCGCCATACCCTGTTCATACGGCTTTAGGAAAAAACCAACCTACTCATAAACGTTGCCTCCAGCATTATCGATGCTGTTATTAGCATTTCTCAAAATTTTCAACCCCACTGGGGCGCGCAAGTGGCTCAAAATAACACGCCTCCATAGAATCCTGCGGCCCGTCCGCGGGAGCCCAGGAGGAAAAGCACGCCGTGCGCAGCCGGCGGGCGAGGAGCATCGAGGAGGAAAGCGCCGTAAGGAGGAGAGTGTCGCTACTTTCAAATTATCAAGGGGTTTTACCCCGCGTTAGTGTTCCTTTATATGCTGCGCTTAATAAGCCGCACACAAAGGGATGTGTCACAAGCAATACAAGATCAGACGCCCGAATAAGGCATCTGATCATGTGGCAGAAAAATTCTCTGGAGTATAGAACTCGCCTCAAAGCTCCCTTTACATCGCCATACCCTGTTCATAAGGCTTTAGGAGCACTACCCCGCGTAGGTCAACAGCGCCGCCCCGCGGCATCGGTGCGCTGTGGGGTCACGTTTGTGCCGCCGGTATTCACACCCATAGAGTTTCCTACAAAATTACTAGAGGTAACTCTGGCGCTGCACTCGTTGTCCTACCATGGGAATGATGGGAAGTACATGGATTTGTCTGATCTTCGTGCTTGTGGATTCAGACGTTCTTGTGGCTTTGTATATTACGCTATATAAATATTAGTGTCGTATATTTCGGCGCAATCTATATTCTTCGAAGTGCAGAAGACGCCGGGAACGCGTACAGTTTCAATTAATTGCAACGATTGAGCTTGTCCAGGTGGCCAAATCGAAACGCGCCAAGCGTCTCAAGGCACTGGCATGCCCGCGATAAATTCATAAGGGTGTTTCATTCGCTTGTCGATACGTGCGTCCGTGGCTTAATGGTTTCAATATCAGGCTTCTGTGCTAGAGTGCTTGTGTTCGAATCCTGCCGTCGGGCAATATTAATGATGTTTATTTACTTATTTCTCACGCAATATACTGTTGAAAATGACGAGTTAACAAAGTCACAATGCCGTTTGAAGCCAAAAGGACGAAGTTTAGGCAAATCCATGTACTTCCCATAATTCCCATGCTGGGACAACCGCTCCTATTGCAACTCCCGTAGACACTAGCGCCAGAGTTCCCCCTAGTAATTCTTCTAGGAAACTCTATGTTCACACCTCTCCTTCTAGCCACCCTAGCATGGGTCCATAGAGTTTCTCACGATAACACCTAGGGGGAACTCTGGCGCCACCGTCTATGGGAGTTCCTTAAGGGGGCGCCGTGCCGTGATGGGAATGACGGTATGTGTCTGCGAGGCTCGCGTTGGCTGGTGTTATACGAGGCTTCATCTAAAACGTGGATATGGCTACACAAATAACGCGTTCTCAAAGTAAAATCTTCATAAAATGTTTCCATTCACGCATATTGCATCTTTCATCATCATCAGCCTGGTTACGCCCACTGCTGGGCAAAGGCCTCTCCCATACTTCTCCAACAACCCCGGTCATGTACTAATTGCGGCCATGCCGTCCCTGCAAACTTCTTAATCTCATCCGCCCACCTAACTTTCTGCCGCCCCCTGCTACGCTTCCCTTCCCTTGGGATCCAGTCCGTAACCCTTAATGACCATCGGTTATCTTCCCTCCTCATTACATGTCCTGCCCATGCCCATTTCTTTTTCTTGATTTCAACTAAGATGTCATTAACTCGGGTTTGTTCCCTCACCCAATCTGCTCTTTTCTTATCCCTTAACGTTACACCTATCATTCTTCTTTCCATAGCTCGTTGCGTCGTCCTCAATTTGAGTAGAACCCTTTTCGTAAGCCTCCATGTTTCTGCCCCGTACGTGAGTACTGGTAAGACACAGCTGTTATACACTTTTCTCTTGAGGGATCGTGGCCACCTGCTGTTCATGATTTCAGAATGTCTGCCAAACGCACCTCAGCCCATTTTTATTCTTCTGATTATTTCAGCCTCATGATCCGGATCCGTGGTCACTACCTGCCCTAAGTAGATGTATTCCCTTAGCACTTCCAGTGTTTCGCTACATATCGTAAACTGCTGTACTCTTCCGAGACTGCTAAACATTACTTTAGTTTTCTGGAGAATAATTTTTAGACCAACCCTTCTGCTTTGCCTCTCCAGGTCAGTGAGCATGCATTGCAGTTGGTCCCCTGAGTTACTAAGCAAGGCAATATCATCAGCGAATCGCAAGTTACTAAGGTATTCTCCATTAATTTTTATCCCCAATTCTTCCCAATCCAGGTCTCTGAATACCTCCTGTAAACACGCTGTGAATAGCATTGGAGAGATCGTATCTCCCTGCCTGACGCCTTTTTTAATTGGGATTTTGTTGCTTTCTTTATGGAGGACTACGGTGGCTGTGGAGCCGCTATACTCATCTTTACTCACCTACAATGCATGACGAAGCGAACAAAAGGAAGAACAGACGACAAACTGTTTCGAAGCGATCGCGAACCTTGTCGTCTGTCCTCCAACTTTAGCGGCCCGCAGATACTTTTTACGTAACATGTAATCGTACACGCAATAACAAGTTCTCATAGTTAAACAAAACATGTTTTTGAGTAATAATAAAACCAAACAGCTTTTCACATGCTGTTTTAGTAGAAAATGAATCATTGCAAGCTGCAAGCTGCAAGCGGTCTGTGCAAGCTGCAAGCGGTCTTTGCCTATGATTGTGATGTTGTGAAAGGTCGTCGCCCGTACTTGCGTTGTCGCGACGTCATTGCAGAAACAGTTGCTATAACCTCGCCTGTGATCGTGTAGGCGTCAGTCTCGAAGTATTGGCCAATGCACGGTGGGAGCCCGTGTTACCTACGTATGCGTGCTTGCACCAACTCTGACGAAACTCTGAGTCGGGACTATGAAAGCAGTGCCGTGTTGTGTTCCCTGCTCAGTTCGCCTAGCTGTTCACATACTCGCCTGAATGTGTGCTATTGTGATTTATAAGTTTTCCCCCGTCTGTCTGTACCAGATACCTCGCATTCAGCTGCTTATCGCCTGTGGTCGTTTTATAACTTTGCTGCAGAATTATGCCCTTAAGTCGAGTAAACTTGGGAAGGAAACCGTGAAGCTTTACTCCCGAAACGCGCTTGTACGCCCATAGAATTTGCAGTTTAAATGCAACACATATCCTCATTTAAATTTTAGAAGAATTTATGATTTCATTGAGTTTAAATCGCATGCAAACAGAATTTATTAAATTGAAGATTTCATTGTATATGCACACCAAATAAATTCTGCAAAGTAAAACGGTTTGGTACAATAAAGTTCAACATTAGAGGTCTAATTGTACAAAATTGATTGATATAGGGGTTGATTTGATACAGGGTGTGCATATTCACACGCCTGCTTCCTTAGTCAGTCGTTACGTGCCGGTCTACTTGGGCAATAAACTAAACAACAGTGTTCATGTTTTCAAACAGTTCATATACCGGGAGCACACCAAGAAGGTGATATAAAACCTCCAGGCATATGGTGACTTTCTGTTCCAAAACAAAAAAAAAGTAAAAGTAATAATGTGTATAGTGGCATAGCAGAGTAAACAAAACAAACAAAGAAGCTGTCTTTTGAAGACAATGCTACATTTTTTTCTTAATGCAGTCGTGCAAGGTGTTCTAGATCAGTTACAATATTTGAAAATTCATTATGCGATTGGCCAGTCTGTTTCTCCTAGTGTTATAATGACCTCATATGCTTGCAAAGTTATTCGTACTACTCTGTATCCTTATTACATTGAACTCCTGAAATGTTTTATCCTGGCCACTGCTCTTCCTCATCCACCATGCTTTTTCTGCTTAAAAGTTCTCCAGGCAATTATATTGCCCTCCTCTCCCTATTATTCAGGCAGAGAAACTGAGACCCACATGGCCATCACAAACTAATTTTCACTTGCACATGCCCTGACGTTCAAGACATTGCAGTTGAGTATAAGGGAAGCTAGAATTGGCAGTGGTCAAATGTGAAGGTTGTTGGCAAAGGCGTCTGCAATGTGTGAGGCCACAGTTTATGCAAAGATAAAATAAAAGTATTGAGAAAAATTATATAAATTTTGTAGTTGATATTGTTGTTTTAATAATGCTGATCTTGCTTTAGTTATCCTTTTTCTTCTTAGTCACCATATGTGTTAAATGTCATAGCATTTGATATTATAGCATTGACAGTATATCTGGGGGGGGGGTCCCCATCTGGGTAGTTCATTAATAATGCATACACGTTGCATTGCTTGTTCGCATTGCCAACACCCACTGTATTACTTTGCAATTAAAACCTTCACAATTGTTTTTAACAAAAAATAACAAGCAGCCTAAAAATGTTCCTTTGTATCATGCAATATAGTGCTCCTCTCACCTAAAGCTGTATGTTCTCGAGACACAAGTAAACAGCTACATGTTAGATGCATAACCTCTTAAATTTGCACCAATATAGAATATATTGAGACAAAAAAGATATCTTACTGAACATATTGCTGCGGATGCTGACCAGCACATGAGTAGTGCTTGTTTTATTACAAACATTTAATCACCTTGCAGAGAGTGTGTACCACTTAGATCACAATAATTTTATTGAGATATTTTTGTATCATTTGCATGTGGCAGAAGCAGGAAATAGTAAGCTGACTCTGCCTTAAAACAAACATATGCATGAGAGAGCGCTTAAAGCATTACTTGTTCAAACCGAGGCATTGGTGCCTAGACTTCACGATGAAGAGAGTAAAATGGGAGGTCACTTACCCTGTATTCTGAAACCATCTATGACTGGAAGCTTCATTCCATAGATGGATGGATGGATGGATGTTATGACCGTCCCCTTTGGAACGGGGCGGTGGGTTGCGCCACCAAGCACTTGCTATTATACTGCCTAATGTCCTACCTTCCACTGAGCAGAGCACAGCGCCACCCCTCGATTGAAGACGACGCTGTGTTTCACAGTAACTGGCATGAAGTTTGATTAAAGCTAAGCAACCGCTTCAGTCAAGGAGCGGGCCTGCTGTGCACTTGAGTCCAGGTGGAGTGTTGAGTGGAGAATACAGTCAACTTTACCTATCCTCGAGCCTCTTAAGAGATTTCCTACAACATTTAAGCTCAGCCTTTCTCTTTTCTTACAGCATAGTTATTACAGGTGGTACAAAACACTCCATTGTAAAGTTTCTATAATTCTTTGGGAAAGCATCCATCACCTCGCTAAACAGGAATAGGCTCAATAAGTTCACTGGTATCATCTATAGTGTTTCCATCCAAGACCTCCTGCTATTACAAGGCATTGCAGACATTCAGTGACGTAGCCAGAAATTTATTTCAGGGAGGGATCCTCCACTGGCCACTCCCCCTTCCCCATCACCTCTCTCTCTCGCGCTATATAAATGTGTGGAGGGTTTTACATCACGCCAAGACAAACTCCTAGCACTCCCCGGGCAGGAATGCTTTAGAAACGAGGATGCAGATTTTTACGTTGCCAAAACAACTTTGCCTAACTTCTGACAAAAGTATTTCATTGCTAAGGCATGCAGCCACTACGCTTAAAATTATGCTATCATCCTTTTGCTGTTTTTTTAAATGATTATATTAAAAATAACACTTTTTACAAATTGATGTATTCATATAATGTATATTATGACCTTGTTGGTACATTACTTAGGAAAGCGAACTGTGCTAAATACATGACAGCCCTCTGTCTTGTGTCTTCTTGTTTGCAGGCCACACTTGTTGCAGCCCAAGTAACAGTGGAGGCCAGCGTTATTTTCTTACCAGATTTGCTAGTGAGTGGTTCAGCCATGGCTATGTATGGAAGAGAGCGGGCACTATTTTGCAAGTCGCCTATTACTTAATTGCAGGCATTATGGGCATGCTGCCCTGACACCTGGCTATTCTAAAGACTGCAGAGCAGCAAGCAGAGCGCATGCTATGACAGGTAAGGTGAACCTCAGCTAAGGCTACTGGCTACGGCCATCTGGTGTTGAGCGATCGATTTTTGACGCCCTTAATGCGCGTCACCACACAAGCCCCCTTACCGTATCCACCTTCACACTCCCTGGAGCTCACTGAAACTCTTTTCAGCCAATCACTGTCGCACTTTTCAACATTCACGGGGTTGTTGAACGACACAGCATTTTCCAACATTCCTACATTTCTGTTTCTGTGTGGACATCGAAGCCATTCACCTAGCTCCCCTCCCACCTGTTGAATGGCAGCGCGCAAATCAACGTTCTGTAGGCCTTTCTTTCTTGTCCCGTTTACTTTCCATTTTTTCATTCTTAGCAGTGTGTACAAACTAGCCTGAAAGCAAGCTCTTCTGAAGTTTATTAACATTATGAAAGTCAGAGTCAATGGAAAGCAAAAAAAGAAAAAGAAAGGTGGGGGGGAGTGTTTTTTATGAGTTTTCTAAACAAGCAAATTGCAATATTTTCGGAATGCTTTCCTTCTGCAGTGTGGTCGATGATTCGGGGAAGTACCCGAAATTAGAAGCTCTTCGACGACACGAAGGCCTCATCTAAGTTTTAAGCATGTGCTTGTCCCATTTTTGTCTGTGTAGAATTTTAACGCTCAGTAGTTATGGTTAACAGAATCTGGAATGAGGTAGAGAGGCACCATGGGTGGGGCCACAATGTTCTGCCTGCTACATTTACTGGGTAACCTCTTTCTCCTACTTTTCAGTGCAAAAGCGGTGCACTGCTTGTGCCCATTTGGCACAATGAGTGTGGTCCTAGACAAAGCAGTCCTAAACATTAGATTCAGGGGAGACGGGTTCTACAGCCGAATTTTTTTTTCATCACATCTGTGTTTGTGCCTCGAATATTCTCGCAAGCAGCAAGGTCAGGCTGCACATTTATCCACTGAGTATCTCATCAGTGGTGCACTTTGTGTGCACAACCAGTGATTGGCACAAAGCAAGGGCTGGTCATTCTTCAGAAAACAATAAAGTTATGATTGTTTCAACAAAGAAAAATGTGAAGTTGCTTGAGACAGTGTTTTGCATGCTTGTCGATTTTGCCTTCAACAAAGCAGTTCCCTGTTCCCGTAATCACTATGTGCCTGTCATAGGCATACATACCTGGCAGGAGCAGCGATGTGGATGAACTTGTGTGTTCACTTCTAGAATGCCTTGACACTGGCCGTGAATGAAACCAAGGCCCCCAGAAATTACTGGAATCTTACTATGTACAATACACAATAGCCTGTAGGGTTACACGTCTTGAAACAGGCTTTCTTAAGTGCCCACTTGCCAATGCATCCGTGTCGTGTAGCATGGTCGTGTAGGTGCTGTGAATCTCCCGGACTATTGGTCAATGCACATTGGGTGTCCTTGTGATCTGTGTATGTGCGACACTGCGTGTCTGCACTAACTCTGACAAATAAGGAGTGCTGAAAGCAGTGCTGTGCTGTTTCTGTTACCTGCTTGGTCCACCTGTTTTGTTTACAAACTCACCTGAATATTTGCTGTTGTGACGTCAATTTGCCCATTCTATTTATACAAAGATACCATGCATTAAATTGCTGGTCGCCTATGGTTTCCTTATAATTTTGCTGCAAAATCTTAGCCTGAAGTAAACTTTACTTCTGTAACGCACTTGTATGTTCCTACTAATTGTTAGTTTACATGCAAAACATGGTGGTAGTAACAACTTTATTGAAAATCCGGCAAATTCGGGGCTTGGGCCTAGCCGCCTCCCAAGGAGGTCCGGAGATTATGTCTCCTCGCCGCCTCAAGTGCTTGCTGGATGGCCGATAGTTGATCTTGGAGGTTTGAGTTTCGCAGTGCGGCCGCCCACCGTGCCGCAGCTTTGTCTGCAGGCAGTGCATTTCCTCTGCCTATAACCTCACATTCCCAGAGAATCTGTCTAAAATGCATGAACCATGCCGCATAGTTTGCAGTTATCGTCTGAATAGATGTCTGGATATATCCTCCTCAGATGAACGGCATTGCGGAAGGTCTTGATTTGTGATTGCCTCTGGTCTACCGCTTGGGCCTTGTCGAGGGGTTAGGGTGAATAAACACGCCTGGAGTTTTAATAAAATTTTGAAATGTCACAGTACCTGGTCATTCTGTCCCTCTCTGTCCGTGCCTCCGTCAGATTTCTGACCCCCAAAGAGGATCCTTCTACGCATAGGGTAATTATATTTTGGGATATGAAAATAATTTTACCCGCTGTGGTTGCTTAGTGGCTATGGTGTCGAGCTGCTGAGCACGATGTCGCGGGATCGAATCCCGGCCACGGCCGCCGCATATCGATGGCAGTCAAATGCGAAAACACACATGTGCTTTAGACTTAGGTGCACATTAAAGAACCACACGTGGTATAAATTTCTGGCCTCCCCCACTATGGCGTGCCTCGTAATCAGATCGTGGTTTTGACACGTGAAACCTCATAATTGTTTTTTAAGAAAATAATTTTAAGCTTCGGTGCAAGCGTTAAGATTCTACGCTGTGCTCCTGTTATTTTATCTGTTTTTTCTCATTTCTATTGTATGGCTTTGTGGTTCATCATGTCCAAACGAATTATTGTTTGCCAAAGTGCAAATCTCGCATGCAGAACATGAAGGAAGCTTGTGTGTTTGACAACTTGATTTATGCATGAATACCTTGAATACTTGCTGTGGCTGCCTATGTGATTGTCTGATTGACATGCTCACTGAGAGAAATGAATCGGCCAATGTAATTGTTGTGGTTTGTAAGAAGACGCAATGTTCTTGTGTAGTTTCCTTGTTTGACTTCCTTTAGCATTTATTCATGGCCTGTCAAATCTGTAAAACAACTCATCTATTAGCCTGAGTGGATATTTAGCGCATAAACTGCTTTCCTTTGTGCAAGTTGGTTGTTTTATTCTTATCGCGATATTTTGTTATTTTTCTTTGGTTTATTGAAAAACGACTTGTGTGTTTTGTTAGGTGGGTAACTTATGCGGCAGTTCATTGAGTAGCTCTACAACTAAGCTTATGCATTCCACTCATCTTTGTGTGTTGGAGTTGGAGCAACAAACAGATTCACAGGAAGATGTAAATAGTGATGTCGAATAAGGAATGTTTTGGGCTGGAGCCAATGTTGTGACAAACTCATCTTTGTCAACTAGCCCTCTTTTTGAAACACTGGCTGCAGCCAGAGGCCTCCCTGGTTTAGCTGATGTTGATCACTTGTAGAACAATCACTATTGTAAAAATAAACAGGCTATAGAATACATTTTCTTATGTATAGTAAGGTTTCAACATTTTCTGTTCATAACCCAACGGAACAAGACCATTAAAAAGTTTTCAAAGCTCAAAAAGGCTTGCATTCAAGTGTAATACTGCATGCAGAAAAACAAGGTATTCAGGCAGCTGTCCTCTTGAAGCTTTACTTCACAATCGCAGCAGGCTAGCAAGCACCAACTATGAAAGAATAAAAAACACATTTGCACTTCTCTGACGAAATTTGCTGTGCTTTTACAGAAATGAAAATCATTGAAAGGGAAGTGGGTGTTTATATTGAGATATGAGCACGTAATCTGTAAGCCTCGTAAGCTTATGTCAAGTAAAACAACATGAAATCCTGAGAGATCGAGCTTTTTAAGTACACACGTCATAATAGGAACACCAACCTTCTTCAGGATGATAAAAGCACTGTAGATCAAGGTTCTCCACGTAGTGGAAACATTGTTAAATCTGTTAAGATGTGAATGTGGGCAAGTTAGTAACAAATTTTTAACTTGCTAAAGCACATTACTGTCCTCATCGAACAAATACCTATAGTTTCTGGTACATTGCCTTGATCACATTAGGCACAACATTATGTATTTTTATCTTTTTTAATACATTCTGTAGCCCTTTAATGAATTCAAGATGCTAGAAACCTATGTTGAACTATGTTGAAAAAAAGGAGATCGTAATGATCTGTGAAATTACAGGCCGGTATCCATTCTACCCGTGTTTTCAAAAGTGTTCGAAAAAATTTTGTGTTCCAGGATGACAAACTTCATTGAAAAACATAACTTGTTAACACCACATCAATACGGTTTCCGTAAGAACAAATCAGTCGAGTTAGCATTACTAGAACAGAAAGAATATGTACTAACAGAGTTCGAGAACAGAGCAATAGTTGTTGGTATTTTCGTAGACTTTTCAAAAGCATTTGATTTAGTTGACCATAATATTTTGCTGGAGAAATTACAGAATTATGGGATACGAGGACAGTCACTATCTCTTATAAAATCCTACCTTTCCAACAGAGCCCAAGTTGTTAAAATAGATACTTTTACTTCAAAAGCCAGGACTGTCCATAGCGGAGTGCCCCAGGGAAGTATTTTAGGCCCTATACTTTTTAATATTTATATTAACGATATCGTCAACATAAACCCTCAGGCAAGATTTATTATCTATGCAGATGACACCAGTATTTTTTTCGCAGGTAATGACATCCATACTCTCATTAAACAATGTAACAGTACAATGAAATCCTTAGAGGAATGGTCGAAACTTAATCTAATGAAGGTAAATGAGAGCAAAACGAAAGCAGTTATATTTAAGCCGAAAAACAAACATATACCTCTGCATCAAGATATTAAATTAAACTCGCGCAGTATTGAAATAGTCGAGAATTTCAAATGTCTGGGTATCGTCTTTTCCGCGAACATGTCTTGGGATAATCATGTCAAAAATGTTGTAATCAAATTGAGCCAAATAACAGGTGTAATAGGCCGATTAAGGTACATTCTTCCTACGCGCATCAAACTCTTGCTATATAATTCCCTTTTTTATTCACACTTGAACTATTGTCAGTTAGTGTGGGGAAACACGACATCCAACAATCTAGAGCATATTCACTTAGTACAGAAAAAATATCTCCGACATACATATAATGCTCCCTACACTGCATCGACAATAACTTTCTTCATGAACACCGGTGTAATTCCAGCGTATAATCTGTACAAATATCGATTAAGTCGTGTCTATAAGGCAGAAGTCTATAAGAATATTTTTAATCTGCATAAACTCGCCCAATTACAAACAAGACCACCACATCATAGCACAAGACACTTCGAAGACTGGGCAGTACCGACACCACGGTCAAACTATGGGAAACAGTGTCTGAGGTATACATTACCCACACTCCTAAACTATTACAATTCGGTTGGTTTCAATCTCTTCTCTTCGTCTCAATGAGCTCCGGCTGATGTATGTGATTGATTTGTAATACTTCTATGACCATTATATGTCTATTTTTCCTTGATCATCTTCGTGACTTCTTGAGTAATGTATATGACGTGCAATATTATGTATGTACGGTATACATGTGTTTATTTGAATGAAAGAATGTGATGCTGCCTCTGCCCAAATGAGGGATGGGGGACTTGTCAAGCTGTTCAATGGACAGCTTTTTTTCCTCCACCCCCCCATCTGTATCTTACAAGATGGAAATAAACTTCCATTTCAAGTGCTTGCCACTAGAAAAGACAAGAAGTCAGTTCCCGTGTTAGAAATATTTATTAGTTAGAGAAAGGCTAAAATTTAGTAGGAACATTAACCATGTTTTGAAGTTTTCACCCTAGTCATTTTACAGTTGAAGCTAGCTTGTTTCTCGGGTTACTTGTGCTCAGAATTAAAGCACAACAAACAGATGAATGGCTTGCCAGGGCATTATCCACAGAAAGTGATCACTTTACTCACTCTCACCATAGTGTTTGGGCTACTGCTGGTACTGTTGACCGCATAGCAGCCAGTGCAGTGCCGCAGAGTGTCGTGTGCCGATGTGCCAGTTTTTTTATTGCGAAGCAATACTACTTTAGGTCGCACTTCAGCCCGTTCCGTGGCGAGGCGGTGGCAGGCACCATTGACCTTTAGCGTGACCTCGCTGCGTGACGTCACACCACGTGACCTAGAGTGACGTCACACCAGCTGTGTAAAAACGGGGCCCCATCTCTCGCCGTCGCGAGGCGAGGCGGTAGCCACCAATGGCGGCCTAACTCCCGCTCCTCTCACCAGCCATTGGCTGATCCGAGAATAACACACTATTGCTTCGCAATCACCAGGCTTAACCAAACTAAGCCACGGCCGTTTTTTTTAGCATGTGGACACTCCTCCCAGGAGTTTCTTTGATGTTGTCTTGACGAGGGCCGAACAGTGAATGAGCCAGTTCATCTTGAAATTTTATAATTGGCGTAGAGTTTCCTTCAAGCATGCCACGAATGTTCCACGCATTTATGATGGCACTTCCAAGAAGCAACTCAACAGCTACCTTTCTGTACCACTCGAGTCCTTTTCTAAGGTAGTTGTGGTATAACATTATTTGGTCACTATAGTCGACGCCTTTTTTGTTGCATTGTAATCGAGAACAGCCTGATGTTTCATGATTGGTGCGCAGTCCGTTGTTTTCTTCCCACTGTCCACCAAAGTTGCCTTATATTTGGCGACAGATGTGAGTATCAGAACAGGCCTCTTGTCCATCCACTTCAGTGCCTTCACTCCATTTTCGGACTGAAGTCCGGTAACACTGCCATTTGCAACCTTTACTTTAGTGACATCTTTTGGCAGCCCTTTCCTCATTGAGCGAACTGTGCCACAAATGAAAGTGTCTTCCTATAGAAGGTGAAGAGTGAGCGGCAAACTCATGTAGAAGTAGTCTACGTACAGCGGGCACACGACTCCCTTGTAATTTTGCATGAGTTTCAAACATACATCTTTGCCATGTCCAATGCCAACTTGTCAGTCACACTTTGCGGCATATACATCAACCTTTAGCCTGTAACCGTCTTTGGTACATGCCTTGAACAGCCTGACTCTGTACGAACGAAAGTCAGCCACGCCATGGCACTATTGTTTCATCTATCACAACCTCCTTTCCCGGTTCAAGCAAAGTGGCAAAAATTTTGGTTCAATTGCTCTACCAGAGGCTGGATCTTAAAGACATGATCCTGCAACTCTGCAGCCAGTTCATTGTCCGCAAAATGCCAGAACCTCAAAAGTAGGGAAAAGGCAGTCACGGCTCATATTTTGACGAATGAGTTCAACGCCATACAGGTTACTTTTTGCCCAGTGGTGACTCAGAGTAGGAAGATGGACGAGATCAATACAAATTGGTATTCCAACAAATGCTTTCGTTTGTTGGAGATTGGTTCCACCCAATTCTTCAACTGTGATTTAGATCTGGGAGTAGGAAGACGGAGGAGACCAATACAAATCAGTATTCGAATATAATGCTTTCATTTCTTTGGCATTGGTTTTTGTCCAATTTTTCAACCGTGATTTAGATTTGGAAGTAGTTGACTTCAACACTGGTTGTGTGAGCCTGTTTGTTTCATTGACCATCATTTGCAAATGTCATCCGTAATAAACAGTGAACATAAAGATGGGGCATAATGGCTAGATGGCAACTGAATGATAGTGGGCGGCCGAGAGTGCGGTGTCACACTAGGCGAAGTGCTTGTTGCCGGTGTCCATTTCTCTAGAGATGGGCTGAGAGAAAGAGCATCGTATCCTGAATCATTCGCCTCAGAATCATCAGTCAGGTCCGACTCTCCATTCAACGTGCTGGCTGAGGCCTATGATGGTTCGTAAACACTATCTTTGTCACTGATTTCACTGTCTGTCCAGTGCTGAACATCTGACAATGAAGCACTTGACTCATCAGCTGGTGATCGCGAAGTTGCTGGTGCATTCTTCTGGCCCAAAAGTAAGTTTAGTTGTTTCCTCTGCATAGTGCTTTTTTTGCATCCATAAGAGGTATGAGGATCTATTAGACACGCTGAAAAGTTTGGGAGTAGCAAGAAAAATGCAGGTACTTATTCCAACAGCACGTACTTCAAAAACTGCGGCAAAAAGTTTGCAAGCAACCCAACTGAGAAATGTGCCACCACTCCACTCTCTTAAACAAACGTGTCACCCCATGCCCAATGCAATAAAAAGATATATTAGTTGCAATTTCAAACCTCAGATGGCAACACAAGAGCGAGAATTCTTCCATGTGGGTCACTGGTGGGTCACGCCGCACACAGTATAAAAACGTTTTCATTGAGTGCATCGTGGATTGCCAGTGGGTCACAGCATTTAACATCAAACAAGTATTCTACTGGCTATCTGTAACCTCACATAACAAAAATCATATCACTGAGTTCAAGTGTCATAAAGTTATCGCAGCAGCAAGCAGATGAACGCCTGTAACTTTGCTGCTGCATAGGAGGAGCACAGGCTGTGAACCACCGGTGACCCACAATGCAGTTAAAGTATTAAGTAAAACTGCCTTAATTTGCTGCACATTAATCAACTTTGGCTTAATGAACACCAAAGGCCGTGGGTTTGAGTGCCTTAATTACCTCTACATTAACTGTACCTTTCTTTTTTGCATGATTAGTGGTATCAATGTGGAAGACGACAACGAATGTGTGAGTAGTGTTGCGGGCGCTCCGATTAACCGTGCCTTTGGTTTGGCATGGTTAGCGGCATCAGTGTGGCAGCAATGTGGAAGAAGACGACAAACGTGCGAGCAGTAGCACGAGCGACCTTGAAACATAGAGAAACCTCGCAAAGCGGCCTTGAAGTATAGAGATCTGAAGCTTTCGCCTTAAAGGGTCCCTCATCAGGTCTGTGCATTTGGAGTCGACAAGTGCAGTGCGTACAATGCGCGCTAACGATCGATCGTGTCTGCTAAGTATATTACATCCCTATGTGCTGTGGCAAGAGCTTAAATTTCAATTAAACCATACTGCCTTCTCCTCACGGCGGCCGTGCGTTCCCAGCCGGACAGTTGACGTCAATCGCACAAGTGCGCCTACGTACATGGCAGTCCTGTGATGTCACTCAGAGTGACACGTGATTTAATTAGATAATTATTCAAGGCAGCACCAGTTATTTGTTGAATCTGTTGCTTCAGTGGACTAATTAAAGTTTAGAGAAATAATGAAAAATACAAACCGAATGTCTGGGTGCTTTTGTTTTAGTTCGCACTGTAGCAAGAGATGAATTTCTGTTTCGTCTCCTTTTTCGCCTTTTTCCGACGTTTGCACGCGCGCAGAGAACGAAACTATATGTCATTTTCTACTGTGTTCCAGCATTGCGATCATGCTCTTTCATCCTCTCGCGTTTGCCTCAGTGCTTGGGCACTGACTTTTACCGCTAATCACGTGTTCTCGTGTAGAGCGCGCATTATCGTCCGCTACAGGAAACGAGACAAGCGCAACAGCTCGCGCGACACCGTCACCGGTGACGGTGAAAAAAGAAGACGGCAGGGTATACCCGCCGCGCGATCCCTCGGCTCCGGTGTGGGATAACGCAGTGAAGGAACTTCGCTTACACAGGCGAAACGGGGAAAGTCGAGAGAGCGTTTATATAGGCGTCGACGCTCTCTGCCTGAAATCATGTGTTCGCGCGCCACTTCAATCATTCTCTCTCTGCGGTTAATGAACCAATTTGAAAAATTCTTGCGGTAGAACACTTCTTAGAGGGCACGTAACAACTTTCAGCGTATAACCAACATTTGTTATGTAGCCTGTGAGGGGCCCTTTAAAACAAACTCGGTAAAAATCGGGTGGACCGTGCGATGTTGTTACAGCTGCGTCGAGTTTCACAGCTCTCTACACAAGCATTGCTGCGAAGCCTGTGGCAGAAATAGAGTTTTATGAAATCAAAGGACTGCATAGAGCGCGCTCTCGTGTTGTGCTACGTGAATTAAATCATTCCTTTCCTGCCTGCACAAACGTTTGCATCTCGAGTGAATTTCGAGCACACCGTATAATAATGTGCAGTTCCGTCGTGCTTCGCAGCAATATATATAAACAAGCATTGCCGTAACGCTAGTGGCAAAAGTACGATGTCATGAAACCAGATCAATGCATATACGACGCTCTTTTGGTGCGCTGCGTTAATGAAAACCTTGGTTGCCTGCCTGCACAAACGTTTGCATATCGAGTTATAATCAAACAGACCATATAATATGTGGAGTTTTGTCGAGCGCTTTACCGCACTATATGCAAACATTGCCGTAAAGCCTGTAATATAAATAGTGTTTCATGAAGTCAAATGAATGTGTAGACCTCGCACTTGTAGTGTACAAGGTAAATAAAGAATTCGTTGCCATGTCTCCGCAGTATTTGGTCACGTTTATTTGTGTGAGCATATAGGTTTATGTGCCACATCTAGCTCTGTGATGACCCGCCGTGGTTGCTCAGTGGCTATGGTGTTAGGCTGCTGAGCACGAGGTCGCGGGATCAAATCCCGGCCACGGCGGCCGCATTTCGATGGGGGCGAAATGCGAAAACACCCGTGTACTTAGATTTAGGTGCACGTTAAAGAACCCCAGGTGGTCGAAATTGCCGGAGTCCCCCACTACGGCGTGCCTCATAATCGGAAAGTGGTTTTGGCATGTAAAACCCCATAATTTTTTTTACCTCTGTGATGAGAAAATAAGCAAGAATGTCAGCTGCTATGTGTCGATGCACACGCTTTTTATTACAAGGAGTAGGGGCAGTACATTTTACTGCATGAGTAAACCACTCATGGAAACAGTACGTTCCCTGAACATTGTAGCTGTTTAATAGCCTAAACGGCCCTTTGATTGGAATTCAACTCCGCCTGTTCTACTAACTTGTCAATTAATGGTCTCGTGAATGTCTTTTGCCTATAGGAAGTGCGCTGTAGTGGAAGTTGAAATTTTTTTTTTTTGTTCGCGAAACTCAATGCTTTTTCTAAAAGCAAATTTCGCAATGATACGTCTGCTGCGAGAGTAAGTTAAGTAGGAAGCACATAATTAGGCTAAACCAGAGGAATATCTGCAGGTAGGGATTTACACAAATGTACAGAGTATTTTTAAAAAAATGTTTTCTCAATGTTTTCAGTGTGGAGTAAGGAGTTGCATACGCGTCCAGCGCTGATTTCCAGCGCTTAATTTTTGTTGAACCTTGATGTAACAAAGACGTAACACTCAGCACTCTACTTTGTTAGATCAAACATATTTTTTACAATGGGACACTGAATTCTACTGTACGTGCCGCTCATGCTCCGAAAATTTTGGCCCCTCTAAGGAAGTCACTGTTTAAGTCACTGTTCTCTAAGTTTCGTCCTAAACTTAGATAACGCTACTTCCATCACTCATGAAACCAGCAGCCACGTCGGCTTGCCGCCTTTACACCGGCCGTTAATTACTTTTAAAAAATGTGACACGCGCGGGCCGTGTATATGCACTCTGCTGCGCGCGGACAGCACGGGCACGGCCGGGCAATTGCGCGCGCTCTCCTACCCTAGCGCGCGCTTGATCACGGGACGTGGACAGCGCGCATACAGCTGACATCCTTCTCGGCTCACCCTCACACCCTTTCATTCGCAATTAACCCCAGCATGTGGGATGCAACGGGACACTATAAGTTTTGTCACACTTAGACTTTAAACCGAACATCAGGGTGATGGCGAAAATTCGCCTAGGGTGTCCAAAAATTGCTATCGCAATAATACACTATATATGAAGAAAGGTATTATGGAGATTATCTGTGGATGGGTCGAAACCCCCCAATTTCCCAAACACGCACCCATCCACTGGCTCGCTGCACACATGGATCCCGCGCAGCACGCTGCATCATTAAGGCGTATCGGTCTTCTCTAGCCCTATGATAATTTCTGCAGTAGTCGCGTGGCGAGAAGCTTAATTTCCAACCTATGCGCAAGTGTCGTACCTGAATTTCGAAAGTACATGGACCATATATATGTTGGCAAAATAATCGGAACTCACTATTTAGACTCGCCAAAATTATACTTAGCTGCTCACTTGAACTCATAAGAATACTACTCAGCCGAGCTCACTCAGGCTCAAACTCGCCAAAATACTGCTCAGCTGGGCTCACTCAGACTCATGGGATGATCTGAGGGAGTTTACTCATCAGTGAGTTTGCCAGCGAATGATGTGTGCTGAACCACAAACTAGGCTTTCTTGAATAAAAACAGTTGGTCGCTGCAGCATACATCGCGGTCTGTATATATGGAATTCAGAGAGCGCGACATTGTAAAGACTGCCACAATTACCATCCATGCTACAGCTCGTTTCAATCATGTCAAATGCAATAGCCCTGCCAGCTCTAAGTCAGTCAATCAAATGCGATTGTTATTTACTTATCTCATCACAACACCTCATTTTCCTGCCTAAGGCTTTGGGTGAATTTTCCTTGGCATCCATTTTGTTACTCTAACAGTTTACCAGTTATCTGTTGCCTATACGAAATTTGAAGTTGCGCACATGTCATGTGGACTCCATGCCAGACTTGTAGTACTGCATACGTTTCTGCAGTTAGGTCTAGAGTTACAGGATCGCGTGTGGGAGCTACTTTAGTTAGCAACTGTAGCTTTGGAACAAACATGTGCATGAGAGAGTGCTTAAGTGTTACCTGTCAAGACTGGGAGCACTAAGGCAACTTGTGCAGTAAAGGCATGGGCAGTACGAGCCCACAGATTTTTCTAAGTGTGGCTGAGGTGATGCGTCTAGACTTCACTATGAAGAGAGCCAAATATAAGGTCACCTGCCCAACAAACCTATTCTGGAGCCTTTAATTGAGCTTTTCTGAAACATTAAGCTCAGCGTCTACTTTATCACAGCATAATTATTACACGCGATGTAAAACATTCTATTGTACAGTTTCTGCAACTCTTTATGAAGGCATCTATCCATATATTAAACAGGAATAGGCTCAATACGTCGACATATTTCCACAGTAGCGCCTCCAGGACCTCCTACTGTCACAATGCATCACAGACATTATTTAAGTGAACTCCAAAAGTGAAGCTCTTCATTAACATTGGCTAAATTTGTATCTTTAGCAAAGTGAGCATGCATAAATCTGTATGTCACGACAGAACACTTCATTGTTTCTCACAGGCTTTGGTTCACAATTGTTTGCAGGTTCAGGAAAATTGTGCAGTGGGCTAGTTGGTTCGACATACTTAACACTGTTGTGAAGAGCGACGAAGGGACAGGACTTGAACGAGAAAACAACACACGACACCTGAGCACAAACTATCAGCTGGTGATTATCACAAGACAATGATTCTGCTTAAAAGTAGGAACCAAAGGAAAAGAGAAGTTGTGGAAGGATACAACATCAAGATGGACCCACAAGGTTCATCTGTCAGCACCCCATCTATTTCACTCAGCAATGAAGAGATTCGCATAGTCACGGACAATAGAGGGTGTAGGTAGACCAGGAAGAGAACTCCTGTGCGTGCGTGTAGGCTTTATGTACGCTTCATTTGCAGAAAAATAAACCAGTTCATAGTTTGCGATAAGGTGTCGTGTTGTTTTCTTGCTCAAATCCTGTCCCCTCATCGCTCTGCGCAGCAGTGTTGTTTTCAGGTTGTTCACTGTGTGATGTAGGAAGGGTAAAATTGATGGGAAATCCCAATATTCTCAGGCATATTGCGAAAAATATGGCCAAAGTCAAGTGTCATTTTAGGCTTCACTTTCCCTTTTTATAGGGCAAATAGTAATAGCTTGAATTCTAAGGACGCTGGTTGCTTTTTCTGACTTAACCTATGCCAAGCTGAGCTCTAGTTGAAAGGACCAGGTAAACAGGAGGACTTGCCACATAAGCAGGAGGTAGCACTCCACACAGACTTAAGCTTAATATACTGCGTGCTTCCACAGCCCCAGGGGGCTATTCTGTAAGTGTTGACTACGTGGACTGTCCATTCCAGTACACGCTGAATGAATAGAGCACGAGAGCCCACGGTGACGATTGCCACTTGCTCTACCAGCTTAGAGCTCTACCTAATCACAGTGTGTGCTGAAATAGATAGTCCACTTAGTGGACCCTTACAGAATCCTTCCCTAAAGTGATCTTTGTGTTGGTAGGTTGCAAGTATTGCACTTTCCTTCCTTTCATGTGGGCAGTTCCCACACATGGATGTCATTTAACAAATCGTATTCATATTGCATTTGGTCTATAAATTTCCAAATCATGCTTATAACCAGGCCTACCAGCTCTTGTCCTGCATATTTATATAGCCTTCTCATTTCTGCATCAACACTGCACATATTCATAGCAAATTGAAGTCATTCACCATTATACCCTCAAGCACTTGAAGTAGACACTGCAATAACCCCAAGGGAGGGGGGACAGTAATGCGAAAACCTTATTGGGCTTGTAGTGCTGCTGAAGGATGCACACATACTATTTATGCTAAAATTCTCAGCAGACATTTCAAAGTTTGTACGAGTTCGACTTTAGCTGGCTAAACTGAATGATGCATTTTGAAGGCAATTCTTGCAACACTTGGTCAAACTGAATGAAACTGGACAGCACAATTAGTTGTGTTCATCTACCATATACAAGACTGCTGCCCCGAGCATTGTGCCTGTTATTTTGCCTTTTGTTTCTGTACTATCAAGTTCAAGTGCACAAGTACTTTACCACTCTACAAGTAGAAAGGTTTCAAGGCTTTTCCTGGGCATTCAACAGTCATTATTTATTCCTATAAAGCTTCCTGCATGTGAAGGCAAAAGAAACTTATTAATTCATGCTGGAAGTATAAAAAGGCAGGTATTTGCACAGAAAATGTTTATTTTGAGCACTGATGTTCTTGCTGATGTAGATATGGTGCTGGCTCCCTCCTTGCCCGAAGCATGTGCTTGCTGTACACAGCACCAGATGATGGCTTCCTGGGTCAAAAGATCAAATTGAAATAAGAGGCATTTTGTTTTAGCTCCAGAAAGAGAAAGCAGGATTGAGACATTAACATGTAAAAAAAATACTTGCCTAAAGAAAAATTAATACACAAGCAAATTCACTAATGAGGTTCACTTTCAAGAGCAAAAGTATGGTTACGATGAAAATTACAAGGAAGCTTCACTGCTCATTGAGGTTTCGGTTCAATAGTTGTTGAGCCACGAGGGTTAGCATACTACATCTTGCATATTATGTTTTGTAGAACAATATTGCACTTTGAACAATGTAGTGCCTATTTAAATGAACTGACAAGGAACGCTGAAACTCCAGGCTAATTTGGTCTGCATAAGATATGATACAGACTGTACTGCATTCATTTAGTGTTTTTGTAACTGATCTCATGTACAAAGGTCATTCACTCCTATCCTACATGAAACACACTTACTTCTTTGAAGCTTCATCTAGTCCTTGAATTTGGTGCATGCTTATGTCTAAGGGAGTTCGTTTGGTTCCTGTCAATATGGTACATCTAAGCAACTGCTATCAAATGCCTATAGTGTTCCCTTGCATGTACAAAACATCCTTGGCCCTTTCATGCACAATACTCATTACATTTGACACTTGGGGCTCGTGCAAGGTGCCATTTAGGATTAAATGCCTGTCCATATCTGATAATACCTTTATAGCTGGATCATTCCCATGCCAAATGCTTTGGTTATTACTGTGACAATCTCACACTTTTCCTTTAGAATCTTCTTGTCCACTTTTAACGAAGCATCCCACAACAGTGTCTCCATCCTAGTGGTGCTATGGAGTTAACTCATGTGCTAGTTGTAGCAGATGACGTCAACTGAAGGCCACTGAAGACAAAACTCTCTGCGAGAATTCCTTTTGCACAAGAAATGCAAACAATACAGAATAGTCAAAATGTAGTTATCCGGCAAGACTGGCTGCATCCATCATCTTTGTTTGGTGCAATTCTGAGGTGGCTCCATGTTACAAGAGGCTTGGCGATCATTGCCATGTGACTGTTCGGGACTCTATAAAACACAAGAATTGCCTTACTCTGGCCTTTCCCTTTGTTCAGCGATTAACGTTATTATTCGTCCAATCGCACAGTGTACTGTTCGTGTGTCCATAGACAAAATTCGTCACCACATTGTTTTTGCGGTATTTCGTGAGTGACCCATGAACTCATCTTGGGGTGGGACTTCTTATCTTTGGTGTCCGCTTCTATCTCTTGTCGTCAGCGCCTCACACAACTGGATGCCACTGGCAATTCTCTTCCTGACCACGAAGAACGCATTCGTCTCGTGACCTCTTCCGATTACGTTCTTTGGCCACCTAGAGAAGAGATTATAAGTGTCACCTCCTGTAACATAGTGGATGGCGACATACTCATTCTGCCCTATGACCATACCCTATCTCGAGCGATTCTGATTACCCCTGGCCTTATTCGCTTCTCTGAGGGGTCTGCATTGCTTACCGCAATAAACCAAACTCTCGAACCCCAACTGTTGCTTCGTGGATCAACTGTCACTTGAGCTGTTGACACTCATGTCGTTGCAATTGTCGCGAAGACAGCTCAGTGTGTTCTTGCGTCTATTACCGTGCGCTGAACAAAATCATGCGCAAAGATGTTTACCCCGTGTCACGGATGGATGATGCACTAGATTCACTCCACGGTGCCGAATATTTTTCTAACCTTGACCTTAGACCAGGCTACTGGCAAATACCGATGTCCAAATCCGACAAAGAACAAACAACTTTGCTACCCCTGATGGGCTCTACGAGTTCAATGCGATGCCTTTTAGACTGCAATGTGCCTGCCACCTTCGAACGCATGATCGATAAGTCTTGCCTGGCTTGAAATGGAAAACGTGTCTGTGCTATCTCGACGACATTGTGTCCAACCACGTTCTCACAACATTTGCAACGTCTTGATGAAGTCCTTGCCTGTCTTGCAAATGCTGGTTTGCAGCTCAACACACACACACACGCACGCACGCACACACACACACACACAAGCAGTTTCGCCAGCAAGACCATCAAAGTTCTGGGGCACATAGTCAGCAAAGAAGGTATTCGACCGGACCCCGAGAAGCTTGCTGCCATCCTCGAATTTTGTGTCCACTGCGTCAAAAAGAAATGCACAGTTTTCTTGGACTTGCTTCTTCCGGCACTTCATATACAACTTCGCTACGCTTACGTACCCGCTCCATCAACTCCTTGCCAGTCATGCGCCCTTCGTTTGGACCGACGAATGTGAACATACTTTCCTGCTTTTGCAACATGCCCCGACGTCAGACCCAGTACTGTGCCACTTTGATCCGACCGCGCCCACCAACTTTCACACCGATGCTAGCAGTCAGTCTCGGTGCCATTCTACTGCAACGTGACAACACATTTCGCGAAGGAGTAATTGCTTATGCTAGTCGTGCACTACTAACCAGTGCAGAGAATTACTACACCATAACCAAGCAGGAGTGCCTTGCTGTTGGGCAGTGCAAAAACTTCGCCCATATTTTCATGGCCGCCATTTCACAGTCGTTACCGACCATAACACCCTGTGCTGGCTTTCATCGCTAATCGCTAAAGAATTTGTCAGGTCACCTGGGTCGCTGTGTGCTTCACCTACAGCTAGGAGTACGATTTCAGTGTCACCTGCAAGGCTGCAAAGAAACATCGAGACACCGATGCTCTCTCTCACTACCCTGTGCCGAATCATGACGATTCACCATCAGCTCTCCGTAATTGTGTACTTCCTGAGTCCTCTTCATCAGCTTTACTTATTGTAACCCTCGATTGGCTAATACACGACAGCCCATCTGTCCTTGTGTCCCACCAACGCATGGAAGATTCTTCGTCACCTCCAAACGCCTGACTTCGTCGACAACTTAATCAATTAAAGCTGCAGAATGGGGCTTTACATCGCAACATTTATCATATCGATGGCAACAAATGGGTCCCGGTCGTACCATGTTCTCTGCAATGTGAGGTGCTCGAAGCCTTGCACGATCATACGACGACTGGTCTTCTAAGCGACCACAAGACTTACAACAGAATATGAAGTCGCTGCTCCTGGCCTGGCCCGTCTTCAGCCGTTGCCAAGTATGTTGCATCCTGCGTTCATTGTCAAAGCCGCAAACGACCAACAGCTCCTTCTGGCTCTTTACAACCTCTGCCTTGTACCGCTTTGCCTTTCAAAGTAGTTGGAATAGACTTGTACGGTCATCTTCCCACGACCTTACATGGCAATCGTTGGATTGTAACGGCCATAGACCATCCAACACACTATGCGGAGACAGCATCTCTACTATCCGGGATCGCGGCTGAAGTCGCCGATTTCTTTCCACACAACATTATCGTACACCACAGCGCTCCACGCATTCTCCTCAGTGCCCGCAGCAGTCTTCCTCTTTTCTATTTTTACCGAAGTTCTGTGCGCCTCTAACACAATTTGCAAGACGACTTCCAGTTACCATCCGCAGACCAACAGCTTGACGGAGTGTTTTCACCGTACCCTCTCCGATATGATTGCGATGTACATCCGCCCCGGCCACACGAACTGGGATGCAATCCTGTCGTTCGTGACATTCGCCTATAACATGGCTACGCAACGTACTACTGGCTTTTCACCTTTTTTTTTTCATTTATGGCTGTTCACCAAGTTTCGTTCTTGATGTATCGTTCCTTTCGACTCCTACACCCCCATCAGCTCCTTTCTCGGAACAGTTTGGGTCTCGCCTCGCGGACTGCCGTTGCCTCGCCCCACTTAACATTGGCATCTCCCAGGACGCTCGCAAGTTTCATTATGACTCGACCCAGTGTGCTGCGACTTTTTCACCTAGTGATGAAGTTCTTCTTTGGACTCCTGTGCGCGTTCCTGGCTTATGCAAAAAATTTCTCACGTTTTATTCGACTTTACACGGTCATTGAGCAGACATCACTTGTCAATTACCATGCCTCGCTCGTTAGAACGCCATCCGATTCCCATTTCTGTGGGACAGAGATAGTGCATGTCTCCCGCTTAAAACTAAATACTTGACGCATTTTATAGTACTTGCGCGCAGTCAGGCGGCCGCTTCAACAGCGAGAGAGAATTAGTGTGGGCGCAACCCATGCCTGACTTTCAACTTCATCATCTGCACATCTTTTCCATCTGCATACATCATCACCAGCAGCACAGTTTAATCCTCGAGGTAGTAGGCCGAGCTTGGCTGGAATAAAGCGGTTCCTTACGATATATATATATATATATATATATATATATATATATTTCTTGCACTTCAAGAAACTTTGTGTGACCTCGAAGACTTGAGCACTGAAGTGACGGCGCTAAGTATATACAAGACCTCGTAGAAGAAGACAGTTTCAATTTCACAGCCCGAGTCCCCTTGGTGGTGTAATCTTCCTTCGTGTAATTGTCGCATACTTGGCTATCACTAACACTGCTTCGCCTTTCTGCAAAACTGCAGCCTCTCTTTTTTTTTCTGCTAGTCCAAGCATAAGTGCTGCCGCACATGACTGCTGTTGATTCTGATTTCGAGTGAATCTGGCTTGGCCTCATTTCGGTTACTGAGTGAATTATACAGAGAGAGAGAAATAGAAGAGAGGAAAGACGGAGAGTTTAACCAGACGCATGTCCGATTTGCTACCCTGCACTGGAGAAAATGGTATAGGGATGAAGAGAGAGTGTTCCACAGCTCTCATGCACTAAGATTTAAAAAAAGAACAGTTCCGTTACTCAAAAAAAAAACCTAGTGCATATTGTTTCCAGTAAAGTGGAGTAGCCGCCAGTAATTCTTTCGTTACTGAGATTTAATTTGGTAATTGCGATTATCTAACTCGAGAAGTACTGTCCTAATTTTCAGTGTCAATGAGGCATTTGTTGGCGTCCCAAAATGGCATCTAACTGCAGTGTTTTCAGTGACATACTAATTGCGTACAATTTTTTTTGCTGGCAAAAACCTCACGAACTCTGAAAAATACCGTGTGAGTGAACTCTCACCCACATCATAAAGCAGTGCCCTCAAATAAGCTGATTGAAAGCAACTGCATTGCCTATCGCAAACCCGAAGAGACAGCGCACCATCTTGATAATGGTACGGAAGGAGCCCCAACAGCAGGTTTCGCGGCTTCGCAGCTACTCCTTTCTCTCTACGTCACACTTATCCCTCTCTCAAGGCCGACTGATCAATGATAACAAAAGCCCCTTGATAACGCAGCTAAAGTGCATCTCTGACCACACACGAAATGTGAAGAGAAATGTAATAGGCACAGAATGTTTCAAAATCCAGCCTTTGCTCGCACCGCCGCAAAAGAGTGCGGGCGAAGTTATATTTCGCACCAGAAACTTGCTTCGGACCAAAGCCATTATAAAGTGAGCGTTTTATTTTTCATGAAAGTGTATACGTGCTGCAAAAACAGGTTCGTGTCAACAAATAAAAGCGAAATAAACACACTGGAAAGCGACCAACTTGTAGAGAAAAGACAAAACGAATGCATTCACGAAATTAAATATACCACTTCTATGAGCTGAACTGGCAATCAGAATGTCGGCACACACACACAGACAAAAAAATACTGTGTGCTCTTATTATCTATGAATTCGTAAGCTCCGTTGAACACCAGCCTAGAGGACGTGTTCAAATAGGTCTCCTTTTGCACCTACACAGTGCTGTCTATTTTATCCCACCTTTAGTGGCTTTTTTGATGACCGATGCCGGAATTCTACGGCAGACATCCGTTATCCTTACCTTGAACTAATCTGACGTCCGTCTCGATCACGTAAACACAACCTTTCACTTAACCCCAAAGAAAGAAATTGAACAGAGAGAGGTCAGGTGACCTAGCCGGCCAATTTACAGGCTCGTGCCTTCCAATCTATTGCGCGTCAAAAGTCGCACCCAACCAGTTTCGTGCTCGGTTGCTGCTGCATGCAGGTGGCCCGTCTTGCTGATACCGCAGAAGTGGAAGACGTGACAGTGGGACTTTGCTGAGAAACTCATCCACCACTCCTTCAAGGATTTCGTTCACGTAACGCTGCCCAGTCTGATTGATTGACTGATTATTGCACTGGCGTAAATTCCAAACCACACATTGAGCGACCACTGGTACTGGCGCCGATTGCGCTTTACTTAATGTAGATTGGAGTCCCTCCAATAGTGTGCATTATGCAAGTTTACCTAGGTGCTTCTGCGAAAACTGGCTTAATCTGTGCACATGATCATGCTCAAAAAGTCCGGAGACTCATAGGCTTTTGTGAGGACCCAATTCAAGAAATCTAGACGATTCTACAGGTCCCTATCTTTTAAGCATTGGTGCTGGTTCAGGTGGTACGGGCAAAAGGCCGTCATTTACAATCCTCCAAACTGATGACTTGGAAATTGGTACCTCGGTGGCCACGTCTTGCACGCTAGCATGAGGGTTTGAGGCCATAAATGCTAGAACACCCGTGCGTGGGTTAGGACTCAGAGATGGAGTCCTCCGCTGCTGTTTCTTGAAGCTGCCGGTTTGGCTCAGGTATTCATAATTTCTGATGATAGTCGATGCATTTGGTCAACCACCACCCTTCCATGACTGATACAGATATTTGCGACCTTCCTCTTTTTGCCGCTTGCAGATCTTAAGGCAACAATCATGTTTACTTTCTGCTCAATAGAGGAAGACGTGGAGAGTTGGACAAAACAAAACGCACAGTTAAACCTTTGCACTGACGTCAATTCACTTTTGTGGGGAAAAAAAGGAAAAATAAGAGATCCGTGCACTTTATCGATGCTAAGACAACAGCTATCACAACTGTTTTCCAACTAACATCAACTTATCTGCCGGGACAGGGCAGATAAGGAACTTGCTCGATCACAATGTTTTTCTTTATTTCGTTCTGGCTAACTCGGAAGCAGCCTGTCCGAGGGCACTGCTTTATGATCTGGGTGGGAGCGCAGTTACTTGGTATTCTCTATATTTCGCGGGGTTTATTTATCAGTCGGAAAAAAATTAGTATGCAATTAGTTTGTTGCTAAAAATACCGTAGTTAGATGCACCTTGGCTGTGCCTTGAAATGCCTCACTGACACTTTGATAATTAGGATCGTACGTCTCAAGTTAGATAATTAATTATAATTAAAAACAAAAAATTACTGGCAGCTACTCCACTGTACTGTAAACAATATGCACTAGGTTTCTTTTAGTAACGCATTGCCCTTTTTTAAATATTGGTGCATGATAGGTAATCGGGACACCCTGCATATATTTATGACCTTTGCGTGCAACTGACGATGTTACCTTCCCTAAGATATGTTGTAAATTATTAGAAATATTTTTTTCATGAGTTGTTAGCATTGCTTAGTGGAAAGAGAAGGAATACTGAGACACACAACATTCACGTGCATTTCACACGCCACTGATTAAAGACTGTGCCGAAGGGGTCACTGAAGTCCATAGGTTATTTCATGGTCAAAAAAAGCATGCAAAGCAATTTGAAGCGTGGTGAACATACCGCAACATATTCATTTTCTAGGCATAGGCTATCTATACCTTTAGAAGTAATGTTTAATTGGCTACCTCCTTTCTTTTAAATATATAATAAACTTTGTCCTGTGTGTATATTTAAATATATGGTGTATATGCATGGTGTTTAACATGGAAATTTAAAACAAGGTTGAAGTGAGAAAATATGTATGAGGCAGCCGCCGCTAGTGCTTCTAATGTGCGTGTCCTCCTATTGTGAGGACTTGCAGAAATAAAGCGAAAGTATGAATTAAAGGCCGTGCACGTCCACACAAACAATGATGCAGTAAGCTCTGTAAAATTTCAAGTGAAAAGATCGAGCAAAGTCAAAAGAAAGCTCAAACGATGTGGCTTACAAAGCTCTAGTAATGGCACTTTAGGGGTGTGTGTGTGTGTGTGTGTATGGGGTGGTCTTTGGCATCACCCAGGGCTGCGCACCCCCCGAAAACTCCAGAGGGGGCTCGGGCCCCGGAGCTTCCCCGTAATCGGCACCTATGCCTGCTCGTTTTGAAACGAATGATGGGGTTGCTGCACCACTAAAATTAATGGAAGAGTGCAGCACCTCATAAACTGTTTCAGATAGTGCAGGTGAGACAAACCTTTAGCTCGAGTTCGTCTGCATAAGCTTGAGAGGCAGAGTACAGTGCAATGACTGATCCTGAACTCCAGATACAAGTCGATGTCTTGAGCTCATTGGTCATAAAAATAGTGTAAAGCAATGTACCATTTGTACTGGAAGCAAAAAATTATGTAGAGAAATGAGTAAATGTTTGGAACAGTACGGTTAGTTCTGCCGATGAGAGAAGTAGTTTAAATACATGCTATATGTTAATAAATATCATTTTTTTTTCGCTACAGATGATCAGACAGCATTTTCTAAAAGCAAAGTGCACCGTAGAAGTGAACGTCAGTATCTTGGAATGAACTGGTCATGCTTTTGTTAAGAAGAATGCAGACAATTGTTTTTCTGTATTAAATTTTACAAGGCAATAAGAGCACAAGAAAACTACCAATGCAGATGTATTGACAGAGGCATATTTAATCTGAAGTAGCATTGAGTTGATCAATACAGACAGTTGATTCGCAGCCTAAAGGCAAATACAGAACATGCTAGTGTACATGCACGCAAAGCATGTACACTAGCATGCCGTAGATGCAGATGTGTGTAAGTGGGGTTTCGATGGTGTCTTGTCTGCTGCATCGCTGATTAGCATCTGTACTTCTGCACCAAGGTAGCAATGCATGAAACATGCTGCACCGAGGGATGGTGCTGAAAAATTGTTAACCAACCAAGCACCTTTTAAATGAATAGCAAGGGTTAGAAGGCACTATCAATGAGGCACTGAAATGGATGGTAGGGTTCAGCACTATGTGAACTGTTTGAAATGGTGCTGGTGAATCAAACAGCCATAAAATGACACACACACAAAAACATACAGGGCAAATATGGTCAATGAAGAACAACCAAATGCCAAGTGAAATCCTGTTTCGAACCACTTTTGACAACATAGAAAGATTCAACAAAGCACTCTAAGAAACAATGGCACCCTGTGCTGATGCTGAGAGGTGATTGAGAAAGCTGTCAATGTAGACATCGCTATTGATGCAATAGATACTCGTGCGGTACACAGAACAGGTGCAAAAGGGGCAGCGGTGCCGGTGCAGCAGATAAACAGTGCCATGGGTGCTGATGCAGCACACTACTCGCACTTTTATATCAAGCGATGAGGTGTAGGCCGTGTTATTTGCTTGATTGGATCACTCAATGGTCTCGTTGTTGTAGCTTCGACGGGGCGGCCAGACAAAAGGTTTACGGCATGAGGCCTAAACGGCCGGGGCGCGCAGCGCCGCAAGAAAGCGCCGGACTGCTTCAGTCGGGGACCAGCCAAAGAATGAATGTTTATTTCTGCGGAGGCAACTTACAAGAGGCAACTTACAGCGTTTGGTGCTGAGTGGCGCCCTGACGTAAATGACACAAAACCGAAACCAGAAGTTAACACAGGATACCACATCACCTCTCCCTTGAAAGGAAAATGCGCTAGTCGCTCTCCTCGCAACAAAAGTAAGTCATGAGTCAAAGAAGAACACGTTAGCACTGTAACACACGTTTAGTGATGACATCTTTACACAATAGAAAATGACATCTTTGGCTTCCCCATTTAAGAAAAACACACAACATGAAAACTGAAAGTGAGCTATTGCACTCCAGTTCTGCAGAGTTTCAGTACCCGTCTTGGGAAGACGATGAGATGCAGCCTTGCACACACAGATCACACATGAAAAAAATTCACAACGTACAAAGGTAGACAGTATCAACATCTGTGTGCCCCCTGGGACAGCACTGATGGGTGGCTCATTCGCCCTGAGCCTGACTCGAGACAGTCTTTGTGGCTGTCGTGGATTGGAGATTGTGCGTACAAGCACTTTACACTCCCAGGTTGGGATAGTAAGGATGCTAACCTATTGCTAAAAAAATTTTTTGGCATGAAAGACAAATTCGTATGGCGGTTATTACCGTAGTGAAAATGTGCATGCTACGCGTTTATGCTGCAAGAAATGTAATGTACAAGAAATATATGGTATCCCTTCTGCTGGGATGCTAAGAAATGAAGAAAAGTGTTTCTACCACTAGGATCCACTGATAAATCTGCAGTATAGAACTAAGTTCAGCGTGCACATAGCACCCTTTATGCTGCCAGAAATCCCCCCATTTGAAGGATACTACTTATGTCCTATTTACCTAACAAAAATGTAAGGAAAGACTTTTGGCGTTACGAGCCGAATTCGCATGGGAGGGTTGAAACCTCTGTAGACAGTAACCCAAGGCAGAAATCTACTTGGAAACATAATCCTTAAACCATTCCGGAGGTTGTCTATGGCGTGTAGACCTATGGAGGACTGGTTCAGGTTGTAGAGGAGGAACAGCAGAAGTGTTACTCGTACAGGGACTGGAGGGTGTGTCAGAGTCCCGAGTGCCTTCAGGGGCAGTGTCGCACGGACGTTCAGGAGACTTTTCTGCACGGGGTGATCCCGGTGGTGGTGGTGAGACAGATGGTTGCAAAGAAGTGGTTGCAGCAGGAAAATGGGTATCAGTAGGAACTGGAAGAAAAGGTGGAAAACTATCGTCAAAGGATGTCCCGTCATTGAAATGACTCCTTTCATTTGTTGTTTCACCCTGACGTACCGAGTACTTCACCAGTTTAGACGCATTCCAACGCTTGCCATTTTCAAGCTGGAACGTACTTCGACCTACTTTGTGATAAATCTTGAACGGACCGAAGTATTTAGGACCAGATTTCCGAGAAGTACGTATCCTTACCAAATCGCCTGGCTTAAACTGAGGACGTTTGGTCGCGCGACGACGATCCACATACTTTTTAGTATTTTCCTGTTTTTCACGTACTCTACTCTGCACTTCCTGGCGTAACCTTGGAGAAGCAAATTCAGGATGAATTGGAGGCATGTTTACAACGTCCAGCCGAGTTCGTGGTTGTCGACTATGGAGCAGCATAGCTGGAGACACACCGGTAGTCATATGTGGAGTAAACCTGTAAATTGCCAAGTATTCTAAGACCGCAAGTCTGAAGTCTCGCTGTTCCAAAACAGCAATCTGTATGAATTCTTTAAGGACACGGTTAAATCTTTCTACCTGGCCATTGGCCTGTGGGTAGTAAAGAGAAGACAAGAAATGCTTAATGCCTCTTTCCTTCAGGAAGTTTTCAAACTGTGCAGAAACAAACTGTGGTCCATTGTCTGACACTAGCATCAGGAAATCCTTCTCTGCTGAATATGGACATGAGACTGTGCATGATTGCTTCCGATGTGACGGAAGGCATAAAAGTACCTTCGGGCCACTTGGAATGATAGTCAACCATGACCAAAGCAAAACGTGCATACTGTGGAGCACGATCAAGAGGGCCTATTATGTCTATGGCTAACTTTTCCCATGGTCTTAATGACCATTCGACAGGTTGTAATGGAGCAAAAGATGGTTTGGCAGATTTATCTGCTTGTTGGCATACAAAGCAGTTTCCCACAAGTTCCTCAACTTGCCAATCCCATCCTCGTCGCCAGTTTGTTGTAGGTTCGACGGGGCGGCAGAACGAAAGGTTTACGGCATGAGGCCTAAACGGCCGGGGCACCGCAGCGCCACAAGAAAGAGCCGGACTGCTTCAGTCGGGGACCAGACAAAGAATGAATGTTTATTTCTGCGGAGGCAACTTACAGGAGGCAACTTACAGCGTTTGGCGCCGAGTAGCGCCCTGACGTAAACGACCCAAAACCGAAACCAGAAGTTAACACAGGATACCAGACTCGTGCTTATGGCTACTTTTTTGAATCAGTGCGAGCTTTTTATGCTTCCACAAAGTTGTGCCATAAACGACATTGCCTGCTCGTCCTGGAGCATAGTCGAGCAAATCTGCCAGGAGCATTAAAAATAAATAAATAATAATAATAAAGACTACCATTGTACAGTAAAACCTTGTTATAGAATTGATATAGACCATCAGGGGTGACAAACGCGGTCTTCTCTTGGTCCTTTTCATCCACAGAAATTTGCCAATAACCAAGACCGAAGGTCTATTGGTGAAAAGTATTTGGCACCGTGGATACAATTGAAGGCATATCAATGCGAGGCAAGGGGCAGACATCTTTCTTGATAATGCGGTTTAGACGACGATAACCTACGCAGAAACACCATGTTCCATCTTTCCTTTTGACAAGTACTATGGGCAACGCCCAAGGGCTCGACAAAGGTTCAACAATACCTTTTGCAAGCATTTTGTTCACTTCATCTTGAATATTCTTATGCTCTAAAGCAGAAACACGATATGGCCGGCAATGAATAGACTGGCATCACCAGTATTTATGTGATGCTTAACAATTGAAGTCTGGCCCAATTGGAGATTGTTGAGGTCGAAGATGTCGTGGTAGGAAACCAAAAGGCGACACAGAGTTGCTGCTTGTTCAGGCAATAGGTCCGCAGCAATCATGGGACAAAATGTTGCGTCAGGGCAAATAGCATCCTGTAGACATGGTGAAGAATCTGAGCAGACGTCTACTGAAAATGTTGTGACGTGGTCATCTCCTATAGCATGCAGTGTTGCAACCGATATGCCTTGGGGTAGAACTTCCGTCGTCGGGCCAAAATTACCAACGGGGAGGCATGTCCGGTTATCGGCGAGGGTTATGACGGAGCGGGGCACAGCGATATTGCGCATCAAAAGGACATCAGGGACAGGTGTGGCGACATAATCGCCATCTGGCACAGGAAAAGATGATAGCAAATCGACGAAAGTCAAGGCTTTAGGCGACAGGCAGACGAAAGCGGTCGTACTAAAATTGTTCGGCAGTTCGGCACGAATATGCACGAGTAGAGGAAGTTCGAGGCAAAGGTACCGGCAGAACAGTCGATCAAAGCTGAATGCGCCGTAAGAAAGTCGAGTCCAAGGATTAGCTCATGGGGACAATTCATCTGCACTGTAAAAAGAACAGGAACGTGGCGGTCGGCGATACTGATAACGGAAGTACACATTCCTGCAACGTCAACAGTGCTACCATCGGCCACGCGTACGGCTCGAGTAGTAGGAGGCATGAGAACCTTCTTCAGTCGACTATGGGCACGTTGCAAGTGCTAGGTGACGCCCTGTCTTTCGGACCCTTAGCGCCATCTGACGAATAAGTTGCTCAAATGCGGTAGGATAACTCACGGCTTCAGCAGCTTGCGCTGCGTGTTTGGTGCCCTGTCAAACGGCAGTGATGGCGCGAAACAGTGTGTCGATATTAATTTTAGCCGGAAGTCGGGAATTACAAGATCTTGACAGCTTTTTTGTGGAAAGAATTTGGAGAAAGGAAGTCGTCTATTTCAAGCGGGGCACGTCTGCTATGTGAGGGAACTGCTGAACTCGCACGCATCGGAATTGACTGCTAGGTGTATTCCGCAAACAAAATCACCGCACCAGCGAGATGCGTGAAGCTCAGCGTAAGTTACTTCGTTATATACGATGTGGACGCATGAAATTACAAGTGACATTGATTCTTGCAGACCGGCGACAGCACACAAATCTTAGCGGGGAGCTGCGATTGCCGTACTGGCATCGCAGGGAAGTGCAAGCACGCCGCGGTAGTGGCCCTGTACATACAGGACGGCAAGTGCGACTCCAAAACATATCCAAGAACGTGGGGTGTACCAACGCCTCGTACGTAAGAGCTACCCGAGGTATTCTAACGTTGCTCTCCCCAAGCACAAAAAAGTGAGGAACTTACCAGTTTTGTTAGACTATGCTGGGAAAATATTTTCGCCCAAGTTACTGGAAGTTCGAGACTATTTATGTTGTTGCAATTTTTCAGTGGGTGCAAAGGAGGTTCCAATAAACCACGTCGTCAAATATTTTGGTGACCTCAACTGCCCCTTGTTGGTATGCTGGGCGCATAAGGGTAAATGCCAGCTGAGCCAGCTGCAACCCCTCCTCGTAGCTCTCAGCAAGCCCTGGCGCTGTTTGAATGGGAGAGTATTGGGAAAGAGTTCCACAGCTTTACTTCGGTACACTGTGGAAACAAACTACTTTGTTGCATATGCTGTTACGCAATACAGGTGTCCTGTTGCTGCCATGCTTGCTGTAAAACCAACGAATTGAGCGTTAATGCACTTGGCATAACGCCGGAACATAAAACAGTCTGCCGTCGGACAAGCGCGATCCAGCGTTGACGCCGTTCTACTTCATACGGTCGGCTCGGAAACCTGTAAAACTTTGTTCCTCGTGAGTTGGTGTACGAGCTGTTGCAGCCCATTACGCAACAGCTCGGGTTGCACTTCAACATTGCTCAGAAAAGGCAACAGCTACGCGCGAAACAATGCACACACAGGCTTTCCCTAAAGCTTTAGCTTTCCCAACGCAAGCGGGCCGGTCGTATCCTGCCGAGTGCGCGCTCGCCGCCGCGAGGGGCGCCCTAGCAGGCGCGGTAACTACGTTCGCAACCTGCCCATGGAGCTTACAACTCATTGTGGACACCTGGGCGCCACTATATCTATTAACGCCGTCAAAGGGACACGGTCGACGTGAACATCAAGTAAGTTCTGGTTCGCTGAGAGCGTCAATGGAGGATTTCGACACAACGAAGATAATGCAGCACTACCCCCAGGAGCTGCATGGTCTAGTTTTCTGTCCGGGAATGGGTCCATAATTGGTCGGCGATGAATAGCAGTGTGGCTGGTTCGACGGGGATCGACGGTGCTGAGGTGATGCCTGAGGTAGGAGGCATACGGTGAGGCCAGTAACGGCATGGGTCGGCATATGGGCAAGGAGACGGGGAAAAGGAGCTCGAATATGGCGACGTCCAGGAGGTGCAACAGTGGCCAATGCGGAGGCAATGGAAGCAAAAGGGCTTGTTGTCCGGAGTTCTCCACTGGGTGGGGTTGTGGTACCTGGGAGGGGAATACAGATCGCTGTGACGCATAGCTGTCAGCACCAGTCGGGCGTCAGGTTGGGAGACGAAGCAGGGAGCAGGAAAACCGAGGTTGGCGAATTCTTGCTGCACAACTACCTGAATGAGAGAGATCGCTAGGGCAAACTATGAACTGGTTTATTTTTCTGCAAATGAAGCGTACATAAAGCCTACACGCATGCACAGGAGTTCTCTTCCTGGTCTAGCCAGCTAAAGTCGCTGAGCTATTATGCGAATCTCTTTATTGCTGAGTGAAATAGATGGGGCGCTGACACATGAGCCTTGTGGGTCCATCTTGATTTGTATGCTTCCACAACTTCTCTTTTCCTTTGGTTCCTACTTTTGAGCAGAATCATTGTCTTGTGATAATCAACAGTTGATAGTTTGTGCTCAGGTGTCGTGTGTTGTTTTCTCGCTCAAGTTCTGTCCCTTCGTCGCTCTTCACAACAGTGTTAAGTATGTCGAACCAACTAGCCCACTGCACAATTTTCCTGAACCTGCAAACAATTGTGAACCAAAGCCTGTGAGAAGCAATGAAGTGTTCTGTCGTGACATACAGATTTATGCATGCTCACTTTGCTAAAGATACAATTTTAGCCAATGTTAATGAAGAGCTTCACTTATGAAGTTGACTTAAATAATGTCTGTGATGCATTGTTACAGTAGGAGGTCCTGGAGGCGCTACTGTGGAAATATGTCAACGTATTGAGCCTATTCCTGTTTAATATATGGATAGATGCCTTCATAAAGAGTTGGAGAAACTGCGCAATAGAATGTTTTACATCGCGTGTAATAATTATGCTGTGATAAAGTGCAGACGCTGAGCTTAATGTTTTAGAAAAGCTCAAGGAAAGGCTCCAGAATAGGTATGATGGGCAGGTGATCTTATATTGGCTCTCTTCATAGTGAAGTTTAGACGCATCACCTCAGCCACACTTAGTAAAATCTGTGGGCTCGTACAGCCCATGCCTTTACTTCACAAGTTGCCTTAGTGCTCGCAGTCTTGACAGGTAACACTTAAGCACTCTCTCATGCACGTTTGTTCCAAAGCTACAGTTGCTAACTAAAGTAGCTCCCACACGCGATCCTGTAACTCTAGACCTAACTGCAGAAACGTATGCAGTACTACAAGTCTGGCATGGAGTCCACATGACATGTGCACAACTTCAAATTTCGTATAGGCAACAGATAACTGGTAACCTGTTAGAGTAACAAAATGGATGCCAAGAAAAATTCACCCAAAGCCTTAGGCAGGAAAATGAGGTGTTGTGATGAGATAAGTAAATAGCAATCGCATTTGATTGACTGACTCAGAGCTGGCAGGGGTATTGCATTTGACATGATTGAAACGAGCTGCAGCATGGATGGTAATTGTGGCAGCCTTTACAAAGTCGCGCGCTCTGAATTACACTTACGTGCATCCATATATACAGACCGCGATGTATGCTGCAGCGACCAACTGTTTTTATTCAAGAAAGCCAAGTTTTCTTCATTCGCTGACACATCATTCGCTGGCAAACTCACTGATGAGTAAACTTCCTCAGATCATCCCATGAGTCTGAATGAGCCCAGCTGAGCAGTATTTTGACGTGTTTGAGCCTGAGTGAGCTCGGCTGAGTAGTATTCTTATGAGTTCAAGTGAGCAGCTAAGTATAATTTTGGCGAGTCTAAATAGTGAGTTCCGATTATTTTGCCAACATATATATGGTCCATGTACTTTCGAAATTCAGGTACGACACTTGCGCATAGGTTGGAAATTAAGCTTCTCGCCACGTGACTACTGCAGAAATTATCATAGGGCTAGAGTAGACCGATACGCCTTAATGATGCAGCGTGCTGCGCGGGATCCATGTGTGCAGCGAGCCAGTGGATGGGTGCGTGTTTGGGAAATTAGGGGGTTTCGACCCATCCACAGATAATCTCCATAATACCTTTCTCCATATATAGTGTATTATTGCGATAGCAATTTTTGCACACCCTAGGCGAATTTTCGCCATCACCCTGATGTTCGGTTTAAAGTCTAAGTGTGACAAAACTTATAGTGTCCCGTTGCATCCCACATGCTGGGGTTAATTGCGAATGAAAGGGTGCGAGGGTGAGCCGAGAAGCATGTCAGCTTTATGCGCGCTGTCCACGTCCCGGCCCACGAAACACGCAAGCAGCTATTTGATGTCTAAAAGATGTCTTGAACGGCTAATTCAAAAGCCTAGTAGCTGTCTTGATCAAGACATTTTGTAGCCATGGACGTCTAGAAGTACTTCAGTAAGCCCTGCTAACGTTACGCTAAAAGTTGGCTAATGGACAGCTTGGCAAGAACAACTAAAGACATTTATTAGACATTCCTTCAAATTTTTGCGGCAGCTGTTACAGTAGCACGACGTTTGCCCACAGTTACAATTTATTTTAAACGAGGCATGGACATCAGAAAAAAAGTTTATGTTGTCGGATAGAGTGATGCACAGGTAGTTTTTCCAGATGTGAACCATGGGAATGGTGTAGTACAGTCTCATTGGTCAATTAGTGCTTTTTAATTAGACCAATCAATTGAATGCCGCCTGTCAGAATTATTTTGCAAATAAAACAAGATATGTATTGTATGCTGATATCATTCCGATGTTCACCCATTGACCTAAACAAGAACATCTCTGCGTGAAACATGTCATTATTGACAAAACATCGCCCTGCTGGGTCTCCACCAAATTGAAATAGCTTCTAGCAAAGAAAAATTTTGTCAGTGATGCTGCAGTTCAGGCAAAAATTACATCCTGGTTTCAGCTACAGGGGGCACAATAGCCTTACACCAGTATACGAAACAGAACACTGTGCTGCAATGAGTTAAAAAATAATGGATAGTACACATCTGGAAAAACACTCTGCGAACCACTCTAACTAGCAATATAAATATATTTTTTCTGATGTTCATGCTTCATTTAAAAGTAAATTGTAACTTACTTTGTGGGTGCCTCTTGTAAGTAACGCCACATGCTTGCACAGCATCACGCAGAAATAATGGCCCGTTCTTCGGCATACCATCCATTAGTGAATTCCTTGTACATTGCATGTTACCAGAACTGAAAGATAAATCATAATATGCTGTTATTTTTTTTTCATAAACTGTATGATGAGCTTTTCATGCATAAAAGATGATTGCACGCGAAAATGCAGCAAGACATCAACTTCACACCATGTCACATACTCATACTTTATTACCTAATAAATTAGAAAAGATGCAGAAAGTGTAATCAACAAGAGTGACAAATAGCAGCAAAGGTGATCATGGATAAATCTTGAAGATGATTGCCGCCGCTGCCAGAGTAGGCCAGCCCACAAAAGCTGCTGTCCACAAAAGCTTGCTGTCACAGGCCACGCGTGACAGTTCTTGTAGACATAGGCAAGCAATACCTGCACAGAATAGGGGAAAAAAGGTGAGGGAGGAAATGGGAATATTGAAATTGGAACTTCAATTAGTAATATGTGCTAAGTAAGAAGTTTGGCTCACAATAAAAATAAATTTAAGCACTCCTTTCTCTTAAATTACGGGTATCTTAAGGTATGTATGCGATGATGTTTAAAATGACGTATATTTCCTATCATAAGAAGCCAACAAACACTGACACCAAGGACAACATAGGGGAAATTACTTGTGCTTAATAAATGAAATAAAGAAACGATAAATTAATGAAAACTAAAGTGGATGAAAATACACCTTGCCGCAGGTGGTAACCGAACCCACAAACTTCGCATTTCGCGTGCTATGCTCTACCAATTGAGCTACAGCGGCGTCGTTTTCCCATCCACTTTCTTGGGTATTTATGTGTTCTAGTAGACCCCTGGGAATGTCAGCCAGCGCCACAACCCGGAGACCTTGTTCCTGGCATATAGTCATTAAGTTGCATAGCAGAGTCAGCCTTTAAATTATTTTATGCTGTTTTGTGGCTAAAAAGCCACTCATCAACCTGTCACACAATTCTGAGAAGCTTCCTGCAAGATATAATCAGTTTAAAACAGTAATTCACTCTGCAGGTAAATGAGATACTAACTTAATTAAAAAGTTAAATAGCGTTTTAAATTGTTGAACTAAAAGCAAGTTTGGCATTTTGCGCTGCCTAGCTGTTGCCTTTCTTTCAAACTTAAACATGACACAGTACACAGTAAGCAGGTAGCGTGCAAAGGAGGACTGGTGATAAAGTATTGTTCCAAAGCAACACTCCTAGCTGGATCAATCACTTTTGTTGATATATTTTCATGTGACCCTAATTGGATTAGGGCAATACCTCACACAAATGATGCAACACCTTGGATGATGCGTCATACAAAATTGAAAGTATCTCATGATGTGATCAAACGATAACATTGTCCACTGTCTTGGAAGTGTTAACATGCTGTTTGCGCAAGAAAGTGTAAAGTTATTCATATAGGTAGCAAATTCATCAGTGCATCTATAGCCTCAGGTAATTCTGAGAATCTATGTTGACTCGCAATTGAGAAGCCACTGCACACAAAAAGGTGTATTCAAGTAATGGTCCATGCTGAATAATTTCCCACCTAGTGAAAAGACAAATGTGGCAGGCCAATGGGCCAGGGCAAATAGATTGCTAAATTCTGATAACACCTCCGATGATATTATTGAAATAGGTGATAAAAACAGCACAGGTAAAATTGCAGTTATGAAAAAATTTTAAAAGCACCTCAGCAAACTGCTGGAACCCTCAGCATCATGCCTGTTCTACATGCACATATGTTGCAGCACAATCTACATCTCAGACGCAGGCGCCTCCACACATCACTTTGTGATCTCCTCACAATAAGGTTGAAAACAGTCTGGCACAAGCTACCTGATGTGATTCATTTTGCAAGCGCCAGCCAAGTGCTGATGGTGGTAGAGCGAAATTGAAGTTTGTCCTTGTATGGAAGCCTCGGCCCATGTTTTATCAATTCTAGCGGCAAAGCACACCTTTTACAGCACACATAAATCTTAAATTAGACTGCTTGCTGATGCTGTACAGTAAATTCCCGTAAAGAAACTAAATCACACAGAAAACATTTAGAATACCAATCTAATCAAATACTGGCTTGAATACATTTGTGCATTAGGGAAGCAAGGTGTAATGTACACTGCTGTAGCAAATTTTTACTCATCTATGGAATACTTGTATGACACAACAGAGTTAATCTTTGAGTTCTTACATAGCAATGACTACCTACAGGTACATTTTGTAAGGCTTAGGGAAACTAATTATTACTAGAACTGCGTATGTACACTGGCACTGAGAAATTGGTTATAATAGTGGCAGCTTATAATGGACCAGTGCAAAAAAATGCCCGTTTGTGAGACACCAACTAGCTATTTTAACACGAAGCACTCCCTGGCCTTCACCCATATAAAAAGCACTGGGAGGACCAGAGAGGTTACAGTACATTGGCTTACACTGATCATGATGTGGTCCCGTCATCCAGCTAGCGCCAAGGTACAAGAAGGATGTCCAGCCGTCTATAGAGTGAAAGGAACAAAATAAGATAGCATCAAGTCAATTGAAAGGCAGATTTGCAATTACATATAGGGTGACCCAGTCACAGTCATTCATTAATAAATGCCAAGCTGTCGTGATTTAACTCCCAGATGAAGCACCTACTATACTAGGTTAAAGGTTTTGCTGCTTATTTAGAACAAAACACAAGTGAAATTTGTACATCAGCAGTTGATTTAATTTGGAATTGTATAGATGAAGTAAACATTGCAGTTATATTTTTGTTTTGCTATAAAGTGGGAACGCTACAAACTGCATAGTCACTGACACACACGCGCGCACACGCAAGAACAAAAGGACACAAAATAGGGCGAGTTCAGTCTGGTTCAGCATTACAGCCAGCGCGTCGTCTTGGAATGCACTCCTTTCGGTTGGTTCGTGCTACGTTAACCACAAAGACTAACAAGCAGGGCAAAGTTCTGACTGGTGTTGCGAAAGTCGTGGAGCGCAGTAGTGCTGAACGGCTGAACACAAGAAGAACCCTCGTATAAAAGTAATGACGAAAACTCGCAGGGCAGAAGAGCCCATATATCAAGAATTGTCGCGGGTAACACCTAAAAATATTCACATTGCTGACGAAAAACGAAGTGCAATGTATTTCACTTACCGGAAAAAGTGTTGTCCGAACGTGCGACGTATACAAAGACGCACCGAGACACGAAGGCGGCGAACGCAGATCACGCCATTGTGGTAGTAAGCCGTCGGCGAAAAGACGCAATACTGCCGATGTCACGAAGCACTGATGCAAAACACACGGCAAGCAGAATCAGCACAGCTAAATGACTCCAATTAATATCCAGTATAAATGTACAGAACGGCTTTGAATGACGCACAAGTGGCATAACGAACCCACGACCGAGACATTGGCGGCAGTGGCCGTTTTTTCAAACTTTCTGCCTCCCAGTGTTTCCAGCACAGAATCAGATGTCCGACAAATTTGGATTGTGTCGCCGAAGTGATCGCAGCGCGGTGGCTCTGTGACACCGCTGTGCAACGCCACGCCGGCGTTTCGCTCCTGCTGCTATCAGTATACCTGCTGCGCGAGCATAGAATGGCTTCCTGGCGTCGTGTGCGCGCCCCGTATGGAAAACAATAACACGCCCTTGATTGTTGAAGTTCTGATGTGAAATTATTTAATATCAAAGCCAATTAACTTATGTTGCTTCCAACGAGTTCGATTTGTCTGTGGCGTCTTTTATTCGCTAACGCCGACGGTAACCGCACTTTTAACACGTCGTTTGGCATTTTATGCACTTTTAGACAAAAAGATCTAGAAAAGTTCTTGAGTTAGACATTCTGAATGTGTTTACCAAAACACACTCCAGTGACACCAGTAGTGGGTTTTGCCGCCGATAGAATATATACTAGCATATTCCAAGTGCGGAGGTTTTGTTTAGAAGAAATTCTATCTTCAGTCTTGTCATAGACCAAGACGTCTATAGACGTTTGTAGCCGTTTCAAGAAGTTTTTAAGAGGTTCTGTGTTTCGTGGGGGCCGTGATCAAGCGCGCGCTAGGGTAGGAGAGCGCGCGCAATTGCCCGGCCGTGCCCGTGCTGTCCGCGCGCAGCAGAGTGCATATACACGGCCCGCGCGTGTCACATTTTTTAAAAGTAATTAACGGCCGGTGTAAAGGCGGCAAGCCGACGTGGCTGCTGGTTTCATGAGTGATGGAAGTAGCGTTATCTAAGTTTAGGACGAAACTTAGAGAACAGTGACTTAAACAGTGACTTCCTTAGAGGGGCCAAAATTTTCGGAGCATGAGCGGCACGTACAGTAGAATTCAGTGTCCCATTGTAAAAAATATGTTTGATCTAACAAAGTAGAGTGCTGAGTGTTACGTCTTTGTTACATCAAGGTTCAACAAAAATTAAGCGCTGGAAATCAGCGCTGGACGCGTATGCAACTCCTTACTCCACACTGAAAACATTGAGAAAACATTTTTTAAAAAATACTCTGTACATTTGTGTAAATCCCTACCTGCAGATATTCCTCTGGTTTAGCCTAATTATGTGCTTCCTACTTAACTTACTCTCGCAGCAGACGTATCATTGCGAAATTTGCTTTTAGAAAAAGCATTGAGTTTCGCGAACAAAAAAAAAAATTTCAACTTCCACTACAGCGCACTTCCTATAGGCAAAAGACATTCACGAGACCATTAATTGACAAGTTAGTAGAACAGGTGGAGTTGAATTCCAATCAAAGGGCCGTTTAGGCTATTAAACAGCTACAATGTTCAGGGAACGTACTGTTTCCATGAGTGGTTTACTCATGCAGTAAAATGTACTGCCCCTACTCCTTGTAATAAAAAGCGTGTGCATCGACACATAGCAGCTGACATTCTTGCTTATTTTCTCATCACAGAGGTAACAAAAATTATGGGGTTTTACATGCCAAAACCACTTTCCGATTATGAGGCACGCCGTAGTGGGGGACTCCGGAAATTTCGACCACCTGGGGTTCTTTAACGTGCACCTAAATCTAAGTACACGGGTGTTTTCGCATTTCGCCCCCATCGAAATGCGGCCGCCGTGGCCGGGATTTGATCCCGCGACCTCGTGCTCAGCAGCCTAACACCATAGCCACTGAGCAACCACGGCGGGTCATCACAGAGCTAGATGTGGCACATAAACCTATATGCTCACACAAATAAACGTGACCAAATACTGCGGAGACATGGCAACGAATTCTTTATTTACCTTGTACACCACAAGTGCGAGGTCTACACATTCATTTGACTTCATGAAACACTATTTATATTACAGGCTTTACGGCAATGTTTGCATATAGTGCGGTAAAGCGCTCGACAAAACTCCACATATTATATGGTCTGTTTGATTATAACTCGATATGCAAACGTTTGTGCAGGCAGGCAACCAAGGTTTTCATTAACGCAGCGCACCAAAAGAGCGTCGTATATGCATTGATCTGGTTTCATGACATCGTACTTTTGCCACTAGCGTTACGGCAATGCTTGTTTATATATACTGCTGCGAAGCACGACGGAACTGCACATTATTATACGGTGTGCTCGAAATTCACTCGAGATGCAAACGTTTGTGCAGGCAGGAAAGGAATGATTTAATTCACGTAGCACAACACGAGAGCGCGCTCTATGCAGTCCTTTGATTTCATAAACCTCTATTTCTGCCACAGGCTTCGCAGCAATGCTTGTGTAGAGAGCTGTGAAACTCGACGCAGCTGTAACAACATCGCACGGTCCACCCGATTTTTACCGAGTTTGTTTTAAAGGGCCCCTCACAGGCTACATAACAAATGTTGGTTATACGCTGAAAGTTGTTAGGTGCCCTCTAAGAAGTGTTCTACCGCAAGAATTTTTCAAATTGGTTCATTACCCGCAGAGAGAGAATGATTGAAGTGGCGCGCGAACACATGATTTCAGGCAGAGAGCGTCGCCGCCTATATAAACGCTCTCTCGACTTTCCCCGTTTCGCCTGTGTAAGCGAAGTTCCTTCACTGCGTTATCCCACACCGGAGCCGAGGGATCGCGCGGCGGGTATACCCTGCCGTCTTCTTTTTTCACCGTCACCGGTGACGGTGTCGCGCGAGCTGTTGCGCTTGTCTCGTTTCCTGTAGCGGACGATAATGCGCGCTCTACACGAGAACACGTGATTAGCGGTAAAAGTCAGTGCCCAAGCACTGAGGCAAACGCGAGAGGATGAAAGAGCATGATCGCAATGCTGGAACACAGTAGAAAATGACATATAGTTTCGTTCTCTGCGCGCGTGCAAACGTCGGAAAAAGGCGAAAAAGGAGACGAAACAGAAATTCATCTCTTGCTACAGTGCGAACTAAAACAAAAGCACCCAGACATTCGGTTTGTATTTTTCATTATTTCTCTAAACTTTAATTAGTCCACTGAAGCAACAGATTCAACAAATAACTGGTGCTGCCTTGAATAATTATCTAATTAAATCACGTGTCACTCTGAGTGACATCACAGGACTGCCATGTACGTAGGCGCACTTGTGCGATTGACGTCAACTGTCCGGCTGGGAACGCACGGCCGCCGTGAGGAGAAGGCAGTATGGTTTAATTGAAATTTAAGCTCTTGCCACAGCACATAGGGATGTAATATACTTAGCAGACACGATCGATCGTTAGCGCGCATTGTACGCACTGCACTTGTCGACTCCAAATGCACAGACCTGATGAGGGACCCTTTAAGGCGAAAGCTTCAGATCTCTATACTTCAAGGCCGCTTTGCGAGGTTTCTCTATGTTTCAAGGTCGCCCGTGCTACTGCTCGCACGTTTGTCGTCTTCTTCCACATTGCTGCCACACTGATGCCGCTAACCATGCCAAACCAAAGGCACGGTTAATCGGAGCGCCCGCAACACTACTCACACATTCGTTGTCGTCTTCCACATTGATACCACTAATCATGCAAAAAAGAAAGGTACAGTTAATGTAGAGTTAATTAAGGCACTCAAACCCACGGCCTTTGGTGTTCATTAAGCCAAAGTTGATTAATGTGCAGCAAATTAAGGTAGTTTTACTTAAAACTTTAACTGCATTGTGGGTCACCGGTGGGTCACAGCCTGTGCTCCTCCTATGCAGCAGCAAAGTTACAGGCGTTCATCTGCTTGCTGCTGCGATAACTTTATGACACTTGAACTCAGAGGTATGATTTTTGTTATGTGAGGTTACAGATAGCCCGTAGAATACTTGTTTGATGTTAAATGCTGTGACCCACTGGCAATCCACGATGCACTCAATGAAAACGTTTTTATACTGTGTGCGGCGTGACCCACCAGTGACCCACATTGAAGAATTCTCGCTCTTGTGTTGCCATCTGAGGTTTGAAATTGCAACTAATATATCTTTTTATTGCATTGGGCATGGGGTGACACGTTTGTTTAAGAGAGTGGAGTGGTGGCACATTTCTCAGTTGGGTTGCTTGCAAACTTTTTGCCGCAGTTTTTGAAGTACGTGCTGTTGGAATAAGTACCTGCATTTTTCTTGCTACTCCCAAACTTTTCAGCGTGTCTAATAGATCCTCATACCTCTTATGGATGCAAAAAAAGCACTATGCAGAGGAAACAACTAAACTTACTTTTGGGCCAGAAGAATGCACCAGCAACTTCGCGATCACCAGCTGATGAGTCAAGTGCTTCATTGTCAGATGTTCAGCACTGGACAGACAGTGAAATCAGTGACAAAGATAGTGTTTACGAACCATCATAGGCCTCAGCCAGCACGTTGAATGGAGAGTCGGACCTGACTGATGATTCTGAGGCGAATGATTCAGGATACGATGCTCTTTCTCTCAGCCCATCTCTAGAGAAATGGACACCGGCAACAAGCACTTCGCCTAGTGTGACACCGCACTCTCGGCCGCCCACTATCATTCAGTTGCCATCTAGCCATTATGCCCCATCTTTATGTTCACTGTTTATTACGGATGACATTTGCAAATGATGGTCAATGAAACAAACAGGCTCACACAACCAGTGTTGAAGTCAACTACTTCCAAATCTAAATCACGGTTGAAAAATTGGACAAAAACCAATGCCAAAGAAATGAAAGCATTATATTCGAATACTGATTTGTATTGGTCTCCTCCGTCTTCCTACTCCCAGATCTAAATCACAGTTGAAGAATTGGGTGGAAACCAATCTCCAACAAACGAAAGCATTTGTTGGAATACCAATTTGTATTGATCTCGTCCATCTTCCTACTCTGAGTCACCACTGGGCAAAAAGTAACCTGTATGGCGTTGAACTCATTCGTCAAAATATGAGCCGTGACTGCCTTTTCCCTACTTTTGAGGTTCTGGCATTTTGCGGACAATGAACTGGCTGCAGAGTTGCAGGATCATGTCTTTAAGATCCAGCCTCTGGTAGAGCAATTGAACCAAAATTTTTGCCACTTTGCTTGAACCGGGAAAGGAGGTTGTGATAGATGAAACAATAGTGCCATGGCGTGGCTGACTTTCGTTCGTACAGAGTCAGGCTGTTCAAGGCATGTACCAAAGACGGTTACAGGCTAAAGGTTGATGTATATGCCGCAAAGTGTGACTGACAAGTTGGCATTGGACATGGCAAAGATGTATGTTTGAAACTCATGCAAAATTACAAGGGAGTCGTGTGCCCGCTGTACGTAGACTACTTCTACATGAGTTTGCCGCTCACTCTTCACCTTCTATAGGAAGACACTTTCATTTGTGGCACAGTTCGCTCAATGAGGAAAGGGCTGCCAAAAGATGTCACTAAAGTAAAGGTTGCAAATGGCAGTGTTACCGGACTTCAGTCCGAAAATGGAGTGAAGGCACTGAAGTGGATGGACAAGAGGCCTGTTCTGATACTCACATCTGTCGCCAAATATAAGGCAACTTTGGTGGACAGTGGGAAGAAAACAACGGACTGCGCACCAATCATGAAACATCAGGCTGTTCTCGATTACAATGCAACAAAAAAGGCGTCGACTATAGTGACCAAATAATGTTATACCACAACTACCTTAGAAAAGGACTCGAGTGGTACAGAAAGGTAGCTGTTGAGTTGCTTCTTGGAAGTGCCATCATAAATGCGTGGAACATTCGTGGCATGCTTGAAGGAAACTCTACGCCAATTATAAAATTTCAAGATGAACTGGCTCATTCACTGTTCGGCCCTCGTCAAGACAACATCAAAGAAACTCCTGGGAGGAGTGTCCACATGCTAAAAAAAACGGCCGTGGCTTAGTTTGGTTAAGCCTGGTGATTGCGAAGCAATAGTGTGTTATTCTCGGATCAGCCAATGGCTGGTGAGAGGAGCGGGAGTTAGGCCGCCATTGGTGGCTACCGCCTCGCCTCGCGACGGCGAGAGATGGGGCCCCGTTTTTACACAGCTGGTGTGACGTCACTCTAGGTCACGTGGTGTGACGTCACGCAGCGAGGTCACGCTAAAGGTCAATGGTGCCTGCCACCGCCTCGCCACGGAACGGGCTGAAGTGCGACCTAAAGTAGTATTGCTTCGCAATAAAAAAACTGGCACATCGGCACACGACACTCTGCGGCACTGCACTGGCTGCTATGCGGTCAACAGTACCAGCAGTAGCCCAAACACTATGGTGAGAGTGAGTAAAGTGATCACTTTCTGTGGATAATGCCCTGGCAAGCCATTCATCTGTTTGTTGTGCTTTAATTCTGAGCACAAGTAACCCGAGAAACAAGCTAGCTTCAACTGTAAAATGACTAGGGTGAAAACTTCAAAACATGGTTAATGTTCCTACTAAATTTTAGCCTTTCTCTAACTAATAAATATTTCTAACACGGGAACTGACTTCTTGTCTTTTCTAGTGGCAAGCACTTGAAATGGAAGTTTATTTCCATCTTGTAAGATACAGATGGGGGGGTGGAGGAAAAAAAGCTGTCCATTGAACAGCTTGACAAGTCCCCCATCCCTCATTTGGGCAGAGGCAGCATCACATTCTTTCAAATAAACACATGTATACCGTACATACATAATATTGCACGTCATATACATTACTCAAGAAGTCACGAAGATGATCAAGGAAAAATAGACATATAATGGTCATAGAAGTATTACAAATCAATCACATACATCAGCCGGAGCTCATTGAGACGAAGAGAAGAGATTGAAACCAACCGAATTGTAATAGTTTAGGAGTGTGGGTAATGTATACCTCAGACACTGTTTCCCATAGTTTGACCGTGGTGTCGGTACTGCCCAGTCTTCGAAGTGTCTTGTGCTATGATGTGGTGGTCTTGTTTGTAATTGGGCGAGTTTATGCAGATTAAAAATATTCTTATAGACTTCTGCCTTATAGACACGACTTAATCGATATTTGTACAGATTATACGCTGGAATTACACCGGTGTTCATGAAGAAAGTTATTGTCGATGCAGTGTAGGGAGCATTATATGTATGTCGGAGATATTTTTTCTGTACTAAGTGAATATGCTCTAGATTGTTGGATGTCGTGTTTCCCCACACTAACTGACAATAGTTCAAGTGTGAATAAAAAAGGGAATTATATAGCAAGAGTTTGATGCGCGTAGGAAGAATGTACCTTAATCGGCCTATTACACCTGTTATTTGGCTCAATTTGATTACAACATTTTTGACATGATTATCCCAAGACATGTTCGCGGAAAAGACGATACCCAGACATTTGAAATTCTCGACTATTTCAATACTGCGCGAGTTTAATATCTTGATGCAGAGGTATATGTTGGTTTTTCGGCTTAAATATAACTGCTTTCGTTTTGCTCTCATTTGCCTTCATTAGATTAAGTTTCGACCATTCCTCTAAGGATTTCATTGTACTGTTACATTGTTTAATGAGAGTATGGATGTCATTACCTGCGAAAAAAATACTGGTGTCATCTGCATAGATAATAAATCTTGCCTGAGGGTTTATGTTGACGATATCGTTAATATAAATATTAAAAAGTATAGGGCCTAAAATACTTCCCTGGGGCACTCCGCTATGGACAGTCCTGGCTTTTGAAGTAAAAGTATCTATTTTAACAACTTGGGCTCTGTTGGAAATGTAGGATTTTATAAGAGATAGTGACTGTCCTCGTATCCCATAATTCTGTAATTTCTCCAGCAAAATATTATGGTCAACTAAATCAAATGCTTTTGAAAAGTCTACGAAAATACCAACAACTATTGCTCTGTTCTCGAACTCTGTTAGTATATATTCTTTCTGTTCTAGTAATGCTAACTCGACTGATTCGTTCTTACGGAAACCGTATTGATGTGGTGTTAACAAGTTATGTTTTTCAATGAAGTTTGTCATCCTGGAACACAAAATTTTTTCGAACACTTTTGAAAACACGGGTAGAATGGATACCGGCCTGTAATTTCACAGATCATTACGATCTCCTTTTTTTCAACATAGTTCAACATAGGTTTCTAGCATCTTGAATTCATTAAAGGGCTACAGAATGTATTAAAAAAGATAAAAATACATAATGTTGTGCCTAATGTGATCAAGGCAATGTACCAGAAACTATAGGTATTTGTTCGATGAGGACAGTAATGTGCTTTAGCAAGTTAAAAATTTGTTACTAACTTGCCCACATTCCCATCTTAACAGATTTAACAATGTTTCCACTACGTGGAGAACCTTGATCTACAGTGCTTTTATCATCCTGAAGAAGGTTGGTGTTCCTATTATGACGTGTGTACTTAAAAAGCTCGATCTCTCAGGATTTCATGTTGTTTTACTTGACATAAGCTTACGAGGCTTACAGATTACGTGCTCATATCTCAATATAAACACCCACTTCCCTTTCAATGATTTTCATTTCTGTAAAAGCACAGCAAATTTCGTCAGAGAAGTGCAAATGTGTTTTTTATTCTTTCATAGTTGGTGCTTGCTAGCCTGCTGCGATTGTGAAGTAAAGCTTCAAGAGGACAGCTGCCTGAATACCTTGTTTTTCTGCATGCAGTATTACACTTGAATGCAAGCCTTTTTGAGCTTTGAAAACTTTTTAATGGTCTTGTTCCGTTGGGTTATGAACAGAAAATGTTGAAACCTTACTATACATAAGAAAATGTATTCTATAGCCTGTTTATTTTTACAATAGTGATTGTTCTACAAGTGATCAACATCAGCTAAACCAGGGAGGCCTCTGGCTGCAGCCAGTGTTTCAAAAAGAGGGCTAGTTGACAAAGATGAGTTTGTCACAACATTGGCTCCAGCCCAAAACATTCCTTATTCGACATCACTATTTACATCTTCCTGTGAATCTGTTTGTTGCTCCAACTCCAACACACAAAGATGAGTGGAATGCATAAGCTTAGTTGTAGAGCTACTCAATGAACTGCCGCATAAGTTACCCACCTAACAAAACACACAAGTCGTTTTTCAATAAACCAAAGAAAAATAACAAAATATCGCGATAAGAATAAAACAACCAACTTGCACAAAGGAAAGCAGTTTATGCGCTAAATATCCACTCAGGCTAATAGATGAGTTGTTTTACAGATTTGACAGGCCATGAATAAATGCTAAAGGAAGTCAAACAAGGAAACTACACAAGGACATTGCGTCTTCTTACAAACCACAACAATTACATTGGCCGATTCATTTCTCTCAGTGAGCATGTCAATCAGACAATCACATAGGCAGCCACAGCAAGTATTCAAGGTATTCATGCATAAATCAAGTTGTCAAACACACAAGCTTCCTTCATGTTCTGCATGCGAGATTTGCACTTTGGCAAACAATAATTCGTTTGGACATGATGAACCACAAAGCCATACAATAGAAATGAGAAAAAACAGATAAGATAACAGGAGCACAGCGTAGAATCTTAACGCTTGCACCGAAGCTTAAAATTATTTTCTTAAAAAACAATTATGAGGTTTCACGTGTCAAAACCACGATCTGATTACGAGGCACGCCATAGTGGGGGAGGCCAGAAATTTATACCACGTGTGGTTCTTTAATGTGCACCTAAGTCTAAAGCACATGTGTGTTTTCGCATTTGACTGCCATCGATATGCGGCGGCCGTGGCCGGGATTCGATCCCGCGACATCGTGCTCAGCAGCTCGACACCATAGCCACTAAGCAACCACAGCGGGTAAAATTATTTTCATATCCCAAAATATAATTACCCTATGCGTAGAAGGATCCTCTTTGGGGGTCAGAAATCTGACGGAGGCACGGACAGAGAGGGACAGAATGACCAGGTACTGTGACATTTCAAAATTTTATTAAAACTCCAGGCGTGTTTATTCACCCTAACCCCTCGACAAGGCCCAAGCGGTAGACCAGAGGCAATCACAAATCAAGACCTTCCGCAATGCCGTTCATCTGAGGAGGATATATCCAGACATCTATTCAGACGATAACTGCAAACTATGCGGCAGGGTTCATGCATTTTAGACAGATTCTCTGGGAATGTGAGGTTATAGGCAGAGGAAATGCACTGCCTGCAGACAAAGCTGCGGCACGGTGGGCGGCCGCACTGCGAAACTCAAACCTCCAAGATCAACTATCGGCCATCCAGCAAGCACTTGAGGCGGCGAGGAGACATAATCTCCGGACCTCCTTGGGGGGCGGCTAGGCCCAAGCCCCGAATTTGCCGGATTTTCAATAAAGTTGTTACTACCACCATGTTTTGCATGTAAACTAACAATTAGTAGGAACATACAAGTGCGTTACAGAAGTAAAGTTTACTTCAGGCTAAGATTTTGCAGCAAAATTATAAGGAAACCATAGGCGACCAGCAATTTAATGCATGGTATCTTTGTATAAATAGAATGGGCAAATTGACGTCACAACAGCAAATATTCAGGTGAGTTTGTAAACAAAACAGGTGGACCAAGCAGGTAGCAGAAACAGCACAGCACTGCTTTCAGCACTCCTTATTTGTCAGAGTTAGTGCAGACACGCAGTGTCGCACATACACAGATCACAAGGACACCCAATGTGCATTGACCAATAGTCCGGGAGATTCACAGCACCTACACGACCATGCTACACGACACGGATGCATTGGCAAGTGGGCACTTAAGAAAGCCTGTTTCAAGACGTGTAACCCTACAGGCTATTGTGTATTGTACATAGTAAGATTCCAGTAATTTCTGGGGGCCTTGGTTTCATTCACGGCCAGTGTCAAGGCATTCTAGAAGTGAACACACAAGTTCATCCACATCGCTGCTCCTGCCAGGTATGTATGCCTATGACAGGCACATAGTGATTACGGGAACAGGGAACTGCTTTGTTGAAGGCAAAATCGACAAGCATGCAAAACACTGTCTCAAGCAACTTCACATTTTTCTTTGTTGAAACAATCATAACTTTATTGTTTTCTGAAGAATGACCAGCCCTTGCTTTGTGCCAATCACTGGTTGTGCACACAAAGTGCACCACTGATGAGATACTCAGTGGATAAATGTGCAGCCTGACCTTGCTGCTTGCGAGAATATTCGAGGCACAAACACAGATGTGACGAAAAAAAAATTCGGCTGTAGAACCCGTCTCCCCTGAATCTAATGTTTAGGACTGCTATGTCTAGGACCACACTCATTGTGCCAAATGGGCACAAGCAGTGCACCGCTTTTGCACTGAAAAGTAGTAGAAAGAGGTTGCCCAGTAAATGTAGCAGGCAGAACATTGTGGCCCCACCCATGGTGCCTCTCTACCTCATTCCAGATTCTGTTAACCATAACTACTGAGCGTTAAAATTCTACACAGACAAAAATGGGACAAGCACATGCTTAAAACTTAGATGAGGCCTTCGTGTCGTCGAAGAGCTTCTAATTTCGGGTACTTCCCCGAATCATCGACCACACTGCAGAAGGAAAGCATTCCGAAAATATTGCAATTTGCTTGTTTAGAAAACTCATAAAAAACACTTCCCCCCACCTTTCTTTTTCTTTTTTTGCTTTCCATTGACTCTGACTTTCATAATGTTAATAAACTTCAGAAGAGCTTGCTTTCAGGCTAGTTTGTACACACTGCTAAGAATGAAAAAATGGAAAGTAAACGGGACAAGAAAGAAAGGCCTACAGAACGTTGATTTGCGCGCTGCAATTTATATCAAGGACGGGGTGCTTGAGCAGGGAAGCTAAGAAGCTGCCATAACAGGTGGGAGGGGAGCTAGGTGAATGGCTTCGATGTCCACACAGAAACAGAAATGTAGGAATGTTGGAAAATGCTGTGTCGTTCAACAACCCCGTGAATGTTGAAAAGTGCGACAGTGATTGGCTGAAAAGAGTTTCAGTGAGCTCCAGGGAGTGGGGAGGTGGATACGGTAAGGGGGCTTGTGTGGTGACGCGCATTAAGGGCGTCAAAAATCGATCGCTCAACACCAGATGGCCGTAGCCAGTAGCCTTAGCTGAGGTTCACCTTACCTGTCATAGCATGCGCTCTGCTTGCTGCTCTGCAGTCTTTAGAATAGCCAGGTGTCAGGGCAGCATGCCCATAATGCCTGCAATTAAGTAATAGGCGACTTGCAAAATAGTGCCCGCTCTCTTCCATACATAGCCATGGCTGAACCACTCACTAGCAAATCTGGTAAGAAAATAACGCTGACCTCCACTGTTACTTGGGCTGCAACAAGTGTGGCCTGCAAACAAGAAGACACAAGACAGAGGGCTGTCATGTTTTTAGCACAGTTCGCTTTCCTAAGTAATGTACCAACAAGGTCATAATATACATTATATAAATACATCAATTTGTAAAAAAGTGTTATATTTAATATAATCATTTAAAAAAACTGCACAAGGATGATAGCATAATTTTAAGCGTAGTGGCTGCATGCCTTAGCAATGAAATACTTTTGTCAGAAGTTAGGCAAAGTTGTTTTGGCAACGTAAAAATCTGCATCCTCGTTGCTAAAGTATTCCTGCCCGGGGAGTGCTAGGAGTTTGTCTTGGCGTGATGTAAAACCCTCCACACATTTATATAGCGCGCGAGAGAGAGGCGATGGGGAAGGGATTCTCTAGAGGGAAATCTGGCGCCACCGTCTATGGGAGTTTCTTAAAGGGAAGCTGAAACGGTTTTCAATTTCTATGAATTGCTGGGATTGGGAAGAACAGACCTAATAATTTACGGTACTGAAATTTTTTTTTCGTTTTGTTAATATAACGGGCGGAAATCGCTTTCGAAATCACCCGCGCGGACACGCCCCCATCGCTTCCCGGAGCGCCGGGTGAGGACGTTGGCAGCGGAGAGAACCGGCGAGAGTGACGTCATGGGCGGAGACCGAGCCAACCGAGCTGCGGACCGGCGTGCTGACATGTGCTGGCATGCCTCTTTCCGTCCTGCGCTTACTGAACGACGCTACGAGAGATCTGCCGCCGCCGCTCACGTTTGTTTTGCGATTTTCGTAAACTGTTCTTTCCTTCTGTGCTGCGTGAGTGCCTACAGCCAAGGGCGCCCAACATGCCCTCGTTCTGTGCAGCATTCGGCTGCGCGAACACAGGCGGGCGAGACGATGTGGTGTTTCACAAATTCCCGAAGGAAAAGAAGCTTGCAGCGCAGTGGGTACGTGCGGTGAGGAGAGATAAGTTCGTGCCGACGAAATCAACTGTGCTGTGCTCGGACCATTTCCGCGACAGTGACTATCATCGGAGCTTGACAACGATGCGGGCAATCGGTATTCCAATTAAATCGGCGCGACTGAAGCCCGAACAACTTCAAGTACACAGCTTGGCAGAATTCGACGGTTCTTCTTTCCAAACTTTTTCCATACTAGCCAGACAAACTGGCGGTATGCTGCATACCTCAACTGCCTGTAAAAAAAAATTGCTTTTGCATCACTCTTTTTCCATTGGCCATATCATTTTCACACCTGTGTGTAAACTTCTTGCCTTGTCCAGCCGGTTCGACTCCTTTCTAGGCAAGTGCCACTTCCAGTACTGCCCTGCTGAGGCACACAGTCCTGAATTGTCTTGAACTTGTTACGCACTGCATGCGCTTCTGTTTTTTCCTAATCTCTTGCACCTCCTGGCAGCACAAGAAGTTCTCTTCATATTCCATCAATACGCAGCACATGCAGGTGCACCTAGTTTAATGAAAGCGTGATTAGGCCCACATTGATGCACTGGAGAAATACGAACATTTGCAGCCATTAACGTCTGGTAACACAGTTTTAGCGTAGCCGGATAGCCTTACGACAAATGCGAAAACGCGTTGTTGCTAGCGTTGCTATACTCCGTTTCATACATCAGGTGCAACGCTGTGGAGGCTTGAGATACTTCTTGCAGTGGCTGCGTTCGCACTTAGAAAAAGTTCGGTGTTTCTTGACCCGGTTTTTCAGAAAGCTTTCCATATATAAGCTCAGTACGGAATGAAAAAAAAAGAAGAATTTACCCATAGAAACCATCCGTGTACTTATGCGGCTGCTAACACGTTCTTTTAAAAAATATTCTTTTCGGTATTTTTTAATTGCAGCCCGTCGCGGCAGCTTCACGTGCACGCTCGCGCGAGCAAACGCCGCTGGCACGCTGCGAAGCATAGACGGAAACGCGCGCAGTAATAAATTTTGGTGACCGGACTTCGAGCGTAGCTTCCACAGCGATGCACCTGAGGTATCAAATGGAGTGTAGGCTTGCCTAGTGACATTCGACGTACGGTTCAGTTATCGTGTTTACCACACGGCGGTGCTAAAACTGCCTAATATCTTTACGTCAACACTAGCATGGAGCACGCATACCGATTCTTGATCGAGCCACACTCGCAAAGTCGTCGAACCATAGTATGAATATTGCATCTCTGGATGTGTATGATAAGCAACTTCCATGACTGTACCTCACAGCACTGCATGTGCGCGCTTTGAAACGCGGCACTTATGTTCGCGATCGTGTATCAACGCTGAAAAAACCACGGGACTTTAGACAAGCAGCGGCAAGGTGCTTGACATCGCGGAATTGCACCCGTGTAAATCTAATTTCATTTCATTTCATTTTATTACCTTAAAGGCTCCAATAAATGGAGCGTTACATAAGGGGTGGCAAGAATAAAAATACATAGTCACAATAACAGGAAGTTTTTTACATTTTCGATGAACTTGGATGGGCACATAATGACAGCAACGTCGTTAGGAAGGCCGTTCCAGTCTGCAGCTGTGCGAAGAAAAAAAGAATTTAAAAACGTGACAGTGCGTGAGCGTGGACGGGCAACCTGTAGCTGATGGCTGGTGCGGTGAGATATGCGTGTAGGAGGAAGGATATAAGGTGCGATGCGCATAGGGCTATGAAAGAATTTGTGAAATAAAGATAGGCTGGCAATGCGACGACGGAGCGATAAGGGGGATAATGCGGATGCAGTTTTTAAGGAGGAAACGCTGATGTCAAAGGAATATGACGAGTGGATGAAACGAGCGGCGCGATTTTGTACAGATTCAAGATTATTAATTAGGTATGCCTGATGAGGATTCCAAATAGGCGATGCAAATTCTAGTTTTGACCTGACAAATGATTTGTAGGCTAACAATTTTACGTGTTGAGGAGCATGATGCAGATGGCGTTTTAGAAATCCTAACGTCCTGTTCGCGGATGATATTAGGTTAGTAACATGAGGATTCCAGGAAAGATCGCTTGAAAGTGTTACTCCTAAATACTTGTATGAATGAACTAGTTCAACCGGAACTTCAGATATTACATAAGGAAATAGGAGAGAATTACGGCGACGGTGAATGGACAAATATTTACACTTACGCGGGTTAAGTTCCATTAGCCACTCGTTACACCAGTCCTGGACTGCATTAAGATCACTTTGAAGAGAAGATTGGTCAGCGGTAGAAGTAATAACACGATATATCACACAGTCATCCGCGAACATACGTATGCTAGATGTTACGTTTAATGGTAAATCATTTATGTATATTAGGAAAAGTAGCGGGCCGAGCACGGATCCTTGTGGGACGCCTGATGTTACAGAGACTGAATTAGAATTCCTATTATTAATGGTGACGAATTGTGAACGATTAGTCAAGAATTCTTCAATCCACTTCAGTATATTAGGGTCAAAATTTAAGTGGGAAAGCTTTATAAGAAGGCGTTTATGGGGCACTTTGTCAAAGGCTTTAGCAAAATCTAAAAATAATACGTCAGACTGAAGATTACAATCAAGGTTAGAGTGCAGATCGTGTAAGAAAGCGGCAAGCTGAGTCTCGCAGGAGTAACCACGGCGAAACCCGTGCTGGGCAGGATTAAAAAAGTTGTTCGAGTCGAGAAATGCCATGATGTGAGTATAGATGACGTGTTCCATGATTTTGCAGGGAATACTAGTTAGAGAAATGGGACGGTAATTTAGAGGTGAGTTCTTGTTACCTGATTTGTGGACTGGAACGACCTTCCCTTGTTTCCATTCTTTGGGCAGTTGGCCTGTGAGGAGTGACTGAGTGAATAACATGCACAACAGAGATGAACATGTATCTTTGGTGTTCTGCAGAATCTTAGCGTTGATGTTGTCAATGCCAGCAGAGGATGAAAGCTTTAAGTTTTCTATTAGGGACAAAATCCCTTCTGAAGAAAATACAATTGAAGGCATTGTCTCCTGAATAATTGCGGGGTTTGGAGAAACAACCGGATCGGTTTCATTAGTAAACGCGGATGAAAAAGCTGCGTTAAAAATGTTGGCGCATTCGGATTCACAGATAGTTTCACCTGATGCATCGGTGAGGGAAATTGTGCGTGTATTCTGGGGATTAATGACTTGCCAGAACCTACGGGGGTTAGTAGACAACATGTTTGGCAGGTCATAATGAAAGAAAGAGTGCTTGGCTTCTCGCACATTTTGTAGGTAATTTTTTTCAGCTGCATAATACTTGTCCCAAGCGTTCTGACTAGGCCGCAACTTGGCTGAACGAAAAAGACGCTTCTTTTTGTTTTCAAGGCGTTTGAGTGAGTTTGTGAACCAAGGGTTTAGGGGGTTAGTTCTTATATTTATGCTCGGAATAAACCTGTCAACCAAACCTTCAATTTTTGTCTTAAACAAGTACCAGTTATCGTGGATAGTTCTTTGATTAAAGTCAGACTGAAAACGGGGTAAGAATGTGCGAAGTTCATTATTTATGGCAGTATAGTTTCCTTTATCATAAAGCCGGATGGTACGTTTGCTAGTTGTCCGTGAAAATGGTTTAATCGTGAAGTCGGCTTGTATGACTTGGTGATCGCTGACGCCTGGTAGATGCGTGATGGAATGAACGTATTCCGGATTATCCGTTAATATTAGGTCGAGAATGTTAGCGCAGTCCTCAGTTACACGGGTTGGCTCCGATATAATTTGAACAAGATTAAAATTAAGGCAAACATCAAGAAATTCGTTAGCATCTCTGTTACCTGTGGAAGTTAGATTATGCCAATCAATACTCGGGAAATTGAAGTCTCCAAATAAAAGATTACAGGTGTTTGGATGCTTCGTTTTAATTTCATTTATTGCGTTATTCAGTTTTGTGGGGAAATCCGGACTGTTAGGAGGTCTGTAGCAAACGCCAATCAAAACGGACTGAGGTGAAGCGTGACATAAGACCCATAACATTTCTATGTCTGATGAAATATTAATGGTTGTACATGATAGTTCATGTCTGGTTGCAATCAGTACTCCCCCTCCCCTCCTATCTGGGCGATCCTTGCGGAAGACACGGAAATTAGGCAAGTCGGCAAGGACTTCACTATCACAGATGTCGCTGTTTAGCCACGTTTCCGTCAAGATTAGTAGGTTGCTGGCGGAAGATGAGACGATATTTGAAATAATGTCGCGTTTTGAAATGAAGCTGCGCACGTTAGAAAAAATAGCTGACAATGAAAGTGCTTGTTGTTGAACATGCTTAGAATGGCCTGTCGATTGACGGTGAGATGATTGCTATTTCACTTCTTTTACTGTTTGTGAAGCTTCATCGAATGTGTAGCGTTTCGTACCAATGTGCAAAGTTTTGAAGCGCAGGGAGAACTTATCGGATACCGATCTGGCATAGGCTACAAGATTTTTGCGAGTGTTACGGACAGAAGCGGAAAAGTCTTCGCCAATGCTGTAATTCGTGCCTTTAAGTTTATAACCACATGATAGAATGCGTTCTTTAGTTTTGGACGATGTGAATTTTACTATGATAGGCCTGGTACGATTAGGTGAGTGACGCCCGAGACGGTGAGCACGGTCTATTAAATGAGGGTCGATGTCAAAGCCTAGTTGTTGAGAGCAATGGCGAATGACAGATTGTTCTGAGTCTGCAAAGGTTTCAGCGGGGTTAGTGTCCGGAATATTGTAAAAAATGAGATTGTTACGACGGGAGCGATTTTCTGCGTCGTCCACTCGTGCTTCCAGTTTGTCGACCTTGCAGGTAAGTTCGGTTGTTAAAGTTTTCAGGGTGTCTATTTCAGAGTGGAGAGCAGAAAGGGTAGTGTAGTGGGATTCCAGAGCGTCCATGCGTTTGTTTAGGTCGACCAATGTTGTGTCAGTAGTTTTCAGCTGTTGTTTGATGTCTTGTAAATCAGACAATAACGCGTTTTGCCCGGCAGTTAGTTTCTGGAGCTCGGCAAGTACGGTGTCGAAACGGTCGGGGCCAGGGTTAGTTTCTACGTCACCCGACAATAGCAAAAGAATACGAATAACATGCGAACATTCGGCAACAATACAGGCACAGCACTGAGGGCTCGGTAGCTGCATCAGGAAAAGGTTACTACTTTTTTTAGCGAACAGAGAAAATTTACCACCAACCTGCATCATGAAAAGCAGCGGATTAGTAGACTGCACTGTCGCGCAGCTACCGGGCCCACAGAGCGGTGGCGATGAGCGCACGGGTTTTGTAGCAGTAGTGGATGATGTTCCTGGCGATGGGGTTGTCCACTGATGATTCGAGATGCGGTAGACTGATGGCAGTGATGGCACATGCAGCACTGATGACGTTGCGGGTTGATCCAAGATGTGTTGATTGTGGTAGGGCAGGTTCACGGAAGGCACAGATTCACGGGAGGCAGACGGTGGAACGGTTAGAAGTAGGCGGACGGCGAGAGCAAACACCTGCATCATGAAAAGCAGCGGATTAGTAGACTGCACTGTCGCGCAGCTACCGGGCCCACAGAGCGGTGGCGATGAGCGCACGGGTTTTGTAGCAGTAGTGGATGATGTTCCTGGCGATGGGGTTGTCCACTGATGATTCGAGATGCGGTAGACTGATGGCAGTGATGGCACATGCAGCACTGATGACGTTGCGGGTTGATCCAAGATGTGTTGATTGTGGTAGGGCAGGTTCACGGAAGGCACAGATTCACGGGAGACAGACGGTGGAACGGTTAGAAGTAGGCGGACGGCGAGAGCAAACACCTGCATCATGAAAAGCAGCGGATTAGTAGACTGCACTGTCGCGCAGCTACCGGGCCCAGCTGTTGAGAAGTTAGTGCTTCGGCATTCTTCCAGCAGCATGTTCCCAGTGACACTTTAGCGCATTTTTTCTCCCGTCATTGCAACGTGCAGCTACATAAAAAAAAAAAAAAACATGCGTACCAGCTAAGATTTCCAGCGCGCGAGAAGGTGCACGCATCGCTCTCGCTGTTGGCACACTCAATATCGTCGTTGACTCTGTTGCCGCCATCGTTTTCCGTATCGGCTGTGGGTTCAAACATGTACGGGGACAATACAAGCTGTCGGAGACAGCGAGAACGTTCCATCTTGCAACTCAGCTATGAAGCCAGAACAGCAGAACCGCGTGCTACCAGAGAGAAAAGAATGGTGCTACGCTCTGAAACGGAGACATGCGGCGGCGCCGACCGGCGACTACCGCCAACGACGTCACAGCGGCCCCGACCAATCACGGGCAACAGCGGCGTTCGCGCGATGCCCTGAGGCGCTGGTGCGCGTTTTCTTGGAAAAACAGCCGCTTGCGTTTGTTTCCGCCCTTTTTGAACCAGATATTCGTGTTCAGGGGACTCAAAACTGTAGAATGCCGCAGAGAACTCATTTTTTTCGAAAAGTGTTTCAGCTTCCCTTTAAGGGGGCACCGTGCCCTCATGGGAATGACGGTATATGTAGGGTGGCTAGAAGGGGAGGTGTGCATACCGGCGGCGCAAACGTGACCCCACAGCGCACCGATGCCGCGTCCAAACTACCACGTCCAAATTTTCTGATCCCCTATTGCGAACTGTGCTTTTGTACGTCTCCGTCTTTTGTCGTTTCCCTACTTTTCTTCCACCAATCCTCCAATCGCCTCTTACTAATGTCTATTGCGGACCTGTTTGCTTTACCACTGCTCCCGCTGAACCCAAGGGCTTCAAGGAGGCCAGTGGTGCCTAAATAGACCGCTGGGTAGACGTCTTCACATTCTAATAAAACCTGCTCCATAGTCACTAGCTTTACCGCAGCAAGGACATGCTTCTTCTTCCTTCTTATATCTCGCTTTATAGGTGCGTGTTCTAAGGCATCCCGATCTCGCTTCGAAAGATAATGAGCTTCCCTTTGAGTTATCATAAATGGTTTCTTTCCTGATTTCGTTTTTTCCTCTTAAGTAGTCACTCATGGCAGGTTTCTTTTCCATTGCCGCCACCCATGAGATTAATTCAGCCTCTCTGACTTTCCGCTTGACCGTCTTTGTTGCTGTGTCGCCCACCCCACAGGCCGCATACTTGCTGGTAAGCTTCCTAGTTCTTTTCCTCCACTGTGAATCAATGTTTTGCCTGTACAGATACCTGAACACTCTCCCAGCCCATTTACGTTCTTTCATATTCCTCAGCCGTTCTACATACTCAATTTTACTGCGAGCTTCCCTCACTTCAAAGCTAGTCCAGCCCATATCCCCCTGCATAGCTTCATTTGTAGTCTTCCCGTGAGCGCCCAATGCGAGGCGACCCACTGACCTTTGGTTCCCGTCGAGTCCTGGTTGTACCCCTGATTTAAAGCAAACCGCATTTCCAAAAGTAAGTCCTGGAACCATTACCCCTTTCCACATTACCTCGGATGACCTCGTACCTATTGTATCCCCATAGCGCTCTGTGCTTCATTATGGCTGCATTTCTCTTCCCCTTGACTGTTATGTTTTTTTCCTGTGTTTCCATATATCCATTGCCTTCGTTTATCCATATACCAAGGTATTTATATTCTGTTACCCGAGGTATTTCTTGGCCCTGTATCTCCACTGTCTGTTCACTGTTTTCATTGAATACCGTAACACCTGATTTTCTAACCCTAAATTTAAAACCTAAATTGTTGCCTTCCTGTCCACAGATATTAGCCAGACGTTGCAAATCACTTTGCTTGTTAGCGAGCAACACAATGTCATCCACATAAAATAAGCCTGGGTGTTGCTGCTCTATTACTGTACCTGCCTGTTTGTATGAGAGATTAAACCCGATATTACTTCTTTCTAGCGCCCTCTCCATCCTCACCATGTACATCATAAACAGCAGCGGGGATAAAGGCCACCCCTGCCTCAGTCCCTTGTTGATATGAACTTTCTCCGCGCTCCTCATCCCTTCCCATTCAACGCAAACGGTATTTTCTAGGTAAATCTCTCTCAAAAGCTGTAGACAATCGTTACCACCTAAGCCTTCCCCTTCCAGAATATCCCACAAAATGTTGCGGTCTACGTTGTCGCAGGCTCCTGTAATGTCCCAAAAGGCCACATACAACGGTCTGCTTTCTGCTTTTGACAGTTCAATACACTGAGTAAGAACAAACAAGTTATCATCCAAACGCCTACCTATTCTAAAGCCATTCTGAAGCTCTCCCAAAATGCCATTATTCTCTGCCCATGCTTGAAGCTTTAATTTGATTGCCTGCATTGCTAGCCTGTATATTACCGATGTAATGGTCAACGGTCTATACGAGTGAATTTTCTTTCTCCCCCTTACCTTTATACATTAAATTCATTCTACTTTGTCGCCAACTGTCTGGTATTCGTCTATCTTTTAAAGTTTTTTCCACTGCTTTCACCAGAGCTTCCTTACTTTTTGGTCTCAGTTAATTTATCAGCCTAACGGGAACCTCGTCTAGCCCTGTGGCTGTGCGCTTAGGAATTTTCTCTTCCGCTTTCTTCCAGTCTAAATTTGTCAGCACCAGCTCCTTTTCCACATGAGTCTCTTTCATGCTCTATTCTTCTTCAAATACAACCTCGTCCTTGCCTTGGAAAGATTCGGCTGTTACTTTTTAGATGTAATTTATTGCCGCTTCTCCTTCCAGTCTGTTTTCATCTTCCTCTAGGATATGTTGTTGTATTGTTGTTGACTTCCTGCCTAATAATTTTATGCGATTCCAAAATATTCTAGGCGCGGCCTTCTTTTTCTCACGTATTTCTGACAACCAACGTTCACTTTCACCTTTTAATTTTGCTTGCACCAGTACCTGAACCATAGACTTTTTCTCCCGGTATATTTCCCATTTACTGGTTACTTCATCCTGTGGCAACTGCGCCTTCTTTGCCTGCCTGTGCTCTCGAGATGCTTTCTGTCGTTCGGCGATCGCTTCTCGTATCTCCTTGTTCCACCAGCTTTTCGGTTTCTTTTTTCCTTTCCAACGAACATGTCTCTCTTTCCGTATTTCTGTCGTTATTACACTTAGAAGCTCACCATATTCCCACTCCTTACTTGGCCACTTGCCAAGTTCTTCCTCAACTCTAGTGACCATATTTGCTATTTGTTCAGTGTTCAAATTTGGACTGGCCATTGTGCTTTCCTTGCTCTCTTTCCCAACTACATATCCCATTTTCAAAATGATGCGTTTATGGTCACTCCTTATGCTGCTAAACCCTTCCTCATCGATGACCATTTCTCTCAACTTATCATGAATTACTTCTGTCATCAGACAGTAATCAATGGTCTATTGCCGGTTTCCCACTTCGAACGTGATCTGTCTTTCACCTTAGGCCCCGTATTCACGATCACGAGGTTATGTTGCTCGCAAAGGTCTAGCATTGACTTCCCGTTATTGTCGGTATAGCCATCTAAATCCTGTATGTGGGCATTCATGTCACCTAATAGGACAATCTCAGCACCATTCCCGAAACCTTTAATATCAGCGCTTATGCATTCCACTAACTCTTTATTCTTCTCTGTGCAATTTTTTCCGGTCCACAAATACGTAACTCTCAGCCAAGTTTCTTTCCCACTCATTGTACCTGATAACCAAAGATGCTCTTGACATTGTGAATTTACTCTTTTCCATTTGGCTCCCTGAAGGATGAGCATTCCGACTCCCCCTCCCTTTCTTTCCGACTTAGTTCTGTTGCACCCTTCCCATACATAATTCTCAATAACTGGCGGCTTTTCTGAGTCTCTAAGGTGCGTTTCTGTAACCGCATACACCCCTATTTGTTCTCTGTGTAACTGCTCCTCAATCTGTGCCCACTTCTCCTTTCTTCTGCCGCCCTGCATGTTTATGTAGCCTATTGCATGGCGAACTCTTGTTCTTGCTTTCCTCCTTTTTCTGTTATCGACGGCGATGCCCTTCTGATGTTCCCAGGGGACCTTCTTCATTACTACCTACTCTGACCTCCTGAGCGCCCGCGGGCCTCCTAAAAAAGCAACAGCGCGACCCCCACCCAAGTCGCCAGCCCACTTCTCGTGCTAGCCTGTAATTGAAGTGGATCCCATCTCGTTTAAACCCACCACAATTTCTCACTTCCCTGTTTACTTCGACAACCTCGAAACCCTTCTCTCGGCTCATTTTCCATATTGCCTCATTGGCAGCCACTACGGCTCTTTGTACGTGACTGTCACGCACAGGCACCTCCGGCACCGTGCACACCACGATCTGCACCTGAGGAGATAGCTCGCGCAAGTCGTCCACCCCCTTCGCCAAGCGCTGGGCTAGTCCTGGCCCTTTCCTGTTTAGGACGTCATTTAGCCCACCTGCTACTACGACAAGGTTGCGTACGTGGGCATTTTCCGTGAGCTTTTCTTTTGCTCGCTCCATGACAGAACTCAGTGTCCGCCCTGGAAATGTCCCTACCGCCACTCTTTTGTCGCCTTTCGCCCTCTCCACAATTGCTTTTGAGCACCCAGCCATGTTTGAGTCGCCAGCGATAATCACCCTTTCACTCTTCCTACCTCTCCCTGCTTCCCTGTGTCCTTTTCCGCGTGATTCGGACTCGACAAAGGGCATTGTCCCCTGGGCTCCTGCTTTTTCCGCGTGGCGGCCTCAATGTAGGTGCCGCTCTTTCCAGCGTCCTGTGATGCAGCGTCGCCTCACTCAGGGCGTGTTGCGCTGCTTCACTATAGCTACGCCGATTCACCGGCGGCGAGCTGGCGACCGCTTGCTTTGGCTCCCTGCCTCCCACTTCTCCTGTAGGGTCTACCCTACTTTCTGAGTCTTTGCCACCGCTTTGGTGTCCTGACCCGACATTCTCTCCTGCCCGCGTCTCAAGCGCGTCGAGCCGCTTTTTTAATTCGGCGCTCCTTTCTTTCTCTTCCTCAAGCTCGGCCACAGTCCTTACTAACTGCGCGGCCTGGGCCGCTTCCACCTAGACGAAATTTTCAACTTTCGCCTGCAGTGCTACCCGCTTCTCCTGCTCCTCCCTCAGGTTTGCCTTAAGCTCTTCGAACTTAGCCGCCCAATTCCCTTCCAGTTTTTAGACGGCTTCCCTGACGCCCTCGCACGACCTGCACGTGAAGCTAGACCCCCCCCCCCCCCCCCCCCGCGTGTGCTAAATTCTGGAATTTAGTCTCGTCGAGGAAGCACCATCGCAGGCACTCGTCGCACTGCACTTGCTCCCCGTCCCCCGCGGCCTTCACGTTCTTCGATTGCCTCGCTAGGCCTACGTCCCTAGCCCCAACGAGCAAGTTCGCCAAATCAGTCACGCAAAGCCGACCTCGACCGCTATCCCAAACAAAAAGAATTATCACTCCCTACTCCATGTAAGAACCCGAAGAGCTAGCTGAAAGAATTAAATAAGCCTATCAAATAGGTCCCTGTCCCTCCCTGGTCCCTCCTACCACCTAGGCCTAACGGGGGAGCCGCCAGACCTAGACAAAGCAGGTACGTTTACTACTCCTACCAAGAATTCAAAATTTGCGCCCCTACTCCATGCAAAAGAAAACACTTCAACACACTAGCTAATAAAGATAAAAGAGTACTTAGCTACGAACGAAGTCGCTGAAGCCTCGTGCACAGGAACGTCCGCAAGCCACGACCAACGCTTCTCGCGACGCGCGCGCCACCTGTCAACAGCATGAATGACTACGACACGCGCTTGCGTGCACGGCCCGCTGCGAAACTCTCACCTCCCTTCTAGCCACCGTACCACAGCGCAGCAGTGCCAGATTTCCCTCTAGGTAATGTAGTGAGAAACCATACTATGGGCATGCCCATGCATGGATGGATGGAAGGTAGGAGCGTCCCCTTTGAAACGGGGCGATGGCAGTTGCCACCATGCTCAGATTGTAATTTTGCCTTTAATTTTTATTTTTATCTGTGTTGTGCATTATTGAATTTCTCGATTTTCTTTAAATAAGTCTTCCTACCCTTTAACCGTATGTCACCTTTCTGCTTTCGAGCCACCAATCCTCCAATCGCCTTTTTCTAATTTCCACCGCATATTTATTTACATGACTATTATCATCTCTGAACCCTAGGGCCTCAGGAAGGGTGACTGGCCGCGTCGACATCGGGCTTGATACCACCACATTTTAGTATGAGGTGTTCTATTGTTTCTACATATTTACCACACACAGTACATGTTTTCTTCTTCGTTAAATTTCTTTTTATAGGTCCGCGTTCTAAGACATCCTTACCTCGCTTCAAAGAGTAGGGCACTGCCTCTTGAGTTATCATAAAACGCTTCCTTCCTGATCTGCTGTTTCCAGTATCGCTATAGCTCCACACTATGCTTCTTTTCCATTGAATTTATCCAATTTTTACCTTCCACATTCTTAACCTGTCATTTAATGCTCTGTCTTTCTTCGTCCTCGTGTCTGGCATACTTACTGGTTAGCTTCCTAGTTCTTTTCCGCCATTGTGAGTCAACGCTCTTTCTGTATAGGTATTTAAACACCTTAGCTGCCTACCTGTTATCGTCCAATTTCCTCAAACGTTTTTCGTATAGGATTTTACTCTGAGCTTCCCGTTCTTCGAACGATGCCCAGCCCATATCTCCCTGTACTGCTTCGTTTGGCTAACCTTACCACAGCTCTCTGATTTACTTCTAGTCTCGACTGAACCTCTGCCCTTGAACACAGGACCGCATTCCCGAAAGTAAGCCTCGGCACCATTACTCCCTTCCAAATACCTCTCAGTACCTCATACCTGTTGTACCCCCCAATGCCTTACGTTTCATTATCCCGGCATCTCCGCCCTTTTGCTATGAGAGACTGTTCGTGCTTATCCGTGTACATCTGCCCTTGTATTGTAAGCTCCTGATCATTTGTATCGTTGAAAAACATCCCACCGGACTTAGCTGCACTAAAACTGAAACCTAAATTGTCTCCTTCGTCCCCACAGTAATTAACCAGAGTTTGCAAATATTCTTGGCTATCTGCTAACAGTACAATATCGTCCGCATACATTAAATCCGGTGGTCGTTGCTCAACAACCTTTTCGCGTAATCTGTACGACAGATTATACCCTAGATTGCTTCGTTGTAACCTTCTTTCCATGCTTATCATATAAAGCATGAACAGCAGCGGTGATAGAGGACAACCTTGCCTTAATTCTTTGTGTACCTCGACAGTTGTTGTACTCTTAGTTCCTTCCCATGTTATTTCAACATTATTTTCTCGATATACTTCCTGGAGAAAATCAATTACCTCATGACCGATACCTTCAGCTTTTAATATGTTCCACAGGACTTCCCTGTTTACGTTGTCGTATGCACCACTTATGCCCAGGAAGGCTAAATACAGAGGTCTATTTTCCGCCTTAGCTATTTCTATGCACTGGGTAAGCACGAACAGGCTATCATCTAAGCGCCTACCACTTCTGAACCCGCTCTGAAGTTCTCCGAGTATTCTATTACTTTCTACCCATGACTGCATTTTTAATTTCACCGCCTGCATCGTCAGCGTATATATAACAGATGTTATCGTAATTGATCGGAAGGATTTTATGTTCTTCTTATCACCTTTCCCTTTATAAATCAAATTCATTTTACTCTGTTTCCAGCTGTGCGGAATTTGCTTATTTGTTATGACTGCTTTTATCAGCGTTTCCTTGCTTCTTGGGCCAAGTTCATTAACTTGATTTGAATTTCGTCTATCCCCGCGGACGTGCATTTTGGAACATTTGCTTCCGCCTTTTTTCAGTTAAGATTGGTCAGTTCTAAGCTTTTTTCTATTATGCTATTCTGTGTTGCTCCCTCACTTGGGGCGATTACCCTATCGTCTTTCCTAAATGACTCTGCTCTAACTGAACCAATGTAGTTCACAGCGTCATCTCCCTCAAACAATTTCCTTCGGCATCGTGAATCTGTTCCTGTTTTCTGTGATTAGCTTTACCCAGCCAGCTTATATGGTTCCAGAATTTTCTTGACCCCCCTTTAGTTGCATCGCGAACTTCAGCCAGCCAGCGATCAGAGGACTGCTTTATTTTTGCCTGGACGAGGACCTGCACTTGTTTCTTTTGTCGATATTATTCCCATTTTTGGCCTATTTCCTCTTCAGATAACTGCGCCCTCTTTGCTTCTCTGTGTTCCCGAGATGCCCACCGTCGTTGTTCAATGGCCTAATTTCCTTATTCCACCAACTTCGTGGCTTCCTCTTTCCTCTACAGCGGTTTACTCCTTTTACTTTTATTTTTGTACTAATGAGTAGTTCTGATTATAATCCCACCTTTCCATGGGATGTTTCTCTATTGCTTCCTCTATGCCAGCCGCTATTTGCGCTATTTGCGCGTCATTTAATTTGGCGTACTTTTTGACTTCCCTGCATTTCTCTTTTGAGTAGGGCTCCCAACTGTAGGCTAATACGCTTATGATCACTTCCGAGGCTGTACTTCCCCTCTTCGTCTATTTCCATTATTGCGAGCTTGCTATACAACCCCTGCGACATTAAGCAGTAGTCAATGGTCGTTTGTCTGTTACTGGACTCCCACGTGATTTGTCCCTCACACTTAGTTTCTCGATTTACTATAACTAGGTTTTGTCGCTCACAGAAGTCTAGCATCCACTTCCCATTACAATCTGTGTATCCATCCAGATCCTCGATGTGGTCATTCATGTCAGCCAGCAGACAAATATTGACACCTTCTCCAAACTGCTTTATATCGTCATCGAGACACTTCACTAGATTTTTGTTCTCTTGCGTGCATTTGTCCCCTGTCCCTAAATAAACTACTCCTAGCCATGCCTTTTTACCGGCAATTGTACCTGATACCCAGACATGTTCTTTGCAAGTTAACTTTATTCTTTGCCAATTTATTCCTTGGTGTATGAGCATTCCTACTCCTCCTCCCTTCCTCTCCGTTCTTGCTCTATTGCTCCCTTCCCAGACGTAGCCTTCAATAAACGGTGGGTCTTCTAGATCCCTGAGATGTGTTTCGCATAGCGCGTATATACACCTACTTCTTCGTCCTTTAACTGCTGTTCTATTTCTAACCACCTCGCTCTCTTTCTACCGCCTTGCATGTTTATGTACCTGATCCTGGTGTTAAATTTCTTTGTAGTTTTCTTCCTGGACCTCCTAGTGGCCATTTTATTGGCGTCAGCCTCTATTGTTGCACTTTCTACACTTTCTACCTACCCCTACGCCCTGAGGCACAGTGGACCCCCTAAAAAAGCTACTGCCCGACCTGCCAGGCGCCAGTCGATCTCGGCTCCTAGCCTTCCATAAAACTGGATGCCATCGTGTAAAGCCTCCGCCAAAGCCTGCTCTATGCACTTCTCTGTTTATGTCTGCCACTTCAAATCCTTTCTCCTGGCTTAGCTTTCTTATCTCACGATTAACAGCTACAACGTCTTTGGCAATTGCTCCGTTCCTTTCTTGCACCTCTGGCACTGTGCATACCACTATCCGGACTTGCTGTGCTATCACCCTTAAATCGTCAACTCCCTCCGCTAATCTTTCCACTACTTTTGCAGCTTCACCATTCAAGACATCATTTAGTCCCGCCGTTACCACTACCAAATTGCGCTCTGCAACATTCTCAGAAAGCTCGCTTTTTGTTTCTCTCAGTACTGCGTCCATTGTCCTGCCTGGGAACGTCCCGACTGCTACCCGCTTATCACCCTTTGCACGCTTCATTATAGCTCTTTTGCATACCACAGCGCACCAGCGCCAGATTTCCTCTAGGTAATGTAGTGAGAAACTCTATGCATGGGCCTACAGTGAACTAGAAGTATTTTCTAGTGCACTGTACATAGGCCCAATGGGTAGCTTGTCCTCTAGAGTCAGTATAGTCACTCTATGCATTTAAGTACTCCGCGCAATGCGTGTAATTCATCATAAGGCTTTAAAAATGCACATCGCTGCCGATCGCAGCACACTGCTCGGCGGAATTTGAAGCCACGGTACACATATGACGGAAATCGCCGATACGACGTCATTGGGGCGAGCTATCCGATTGGCTGACCAGGGCGCGTGATTGATGATTTTTCCAACTTTATGGCAAACAAATGATGTTTGTAATAGTTGGAATGTTAGTTAATTTGTTTTTTATAAAAAGAAAGTAACATAAAGAGAATGCAGAAGAACGTTTTTTCAGTACACTTAAGCACTTCCGGCACACAGCAATGTCGTCTGCTTGTGCAACGCCTCCTCTAGAAAGATGCCTGCGGCGTCACTCGCTCGCTTACCTATTGTAGCCGTCGCGCCTTGAGTTGCGGTCAGTTGTCAAGAGATGGGGCCACTTACGTCCCTATCTCCGCCAAGGGGACTGGGGCGGTGTGGTGTCGCGGCGGTAGCGGCGGCCGCGCCGGCCGCGCTGCCATGCAGTGATGTGCGCATGCGCGCATGTGTTGCAAGCGACCACCGCAACGATCGCTTGCTACCGCCTCGAGTGGAAAGGAGGAAAAGGGGAAAGGTAAGGGCAGCAGGTTTTCGGCGCACGCGGCAGGCATCTTTTTAAAGGAGGCGTTGGCTTGTGTTGGAACATGCTCCGTCTTTGACGAGAGCTCCGCCGTCAGTGTCGGTCTTTCTTTTTGCGAGCGCTACGATTTGACTTTGTTGCGTTGTGGACTGC